>NW_025335440.1:5615601-5692550 GCF_004798865.1 Varanus komodoensis
GGGGGGGGGGGGAGCGAATGCCTGCAAAGGAACGTTTGCGGTATCAGCAACGAGGTGCTGAACCAGCTCGAATCTAGCGGGGTTTTATTTATTTTATTTTATTTATTCGATTTCTATCCTGCCTTTTTCCTACAAAGGGCTCAAGGCAGCTTACATCCTCCTCCTCCTCCATCTTATCCCCACAACAACAACCCTGTGAGGTAGGTTGGGCGGAGAGTCTGTGACTGGCCCAAAGTCACCCAGTGGGCTCCATGGCTGAGCGGGGACTCGAACTCAGATTGTTGAGCATCTGGGGTCCCCAGGAGCGCACCCTCCTTTCTCCAGCTGCCCCCCTCGCCCCCGCCGCCAATTTGGTGGCTTCACTCTAAAAGCTTGGCATGCGCCTCCCATGGCGGAGTTCTGGGCCGGGAGAGCTTTAAGCGACAATGCGCAGGCTCCAGGCACTTTGGCTTTTGCCCCTCCCCAGGGTGGGAATCTGGCCGCTTCTTTGGGCTTTTCTGCAGTGGGTCCTGAAGAAGTCCAGCATCCCTTGAACGAGACCGAACTTTCGGAGCAGAGAGCAGCCCTTGGGCTGAGAGGACCCCCACCCCTCTTCTGATCCATCCTTTCCCAACCTTGGCCACAGGGATGTGGATGGAATGCAGCTCCCATCATCCCCAGTCACTGAATGCACAGGCCTGGGTTGCTGGGAAATGCAGTCAAATGATGCTCGGGGTCCCATGGTTGGGAAAGGCTGCTGAATCGATTGATTGAGGCCTGAAAGGAGAGGGGTGGGGTCTGGGGGGACGAGACACTCGGGCCACGGTGGTCTGGGCATCACGGGATTAAAGAAGACAGATGCCGCCAAAAGGGCGAATGCTATTTTGGGATGCATTAACAGAAGTATTCCTTCCAATCACAAGAACTAGTAGTTCCCCTATAATCCTCACTAGCCAGACCTCACCTGGAATACTGTGCCCAGTTCTGGGCACCAAGATTTAAGGAAGACGCAGGTAAATTAGAAAGGGTGCAGAGGAGGGCAACAGAAACGCTCCAGGGTTGGGAAACACTGCCCCGTGAGGGGAGACTGGGAGAACTGGGCATGTTCAGCCTTGGGAAGAGAAGGCTGAGGGGGGACATGAGCTCCCTCTAGAAGGACCTCAAAGGCTGCCACAAAGAGGAAGGCCAAGATCTCTCCTTGCTGATGCGAGTGCAGGACACGGAATAATCAAGTCAAGCTGCGACAACCCAGATTCAGGCTGGACATCAGGAAAAGCTTCCTCTCTGTCAGAGCAACACGGCAGTGGAACCGGCTGCCTGGGGAGGTGGGGGGCTCTCCCACCCTGGGGACATTCAAGAAGAAACTGGAAACCCCCTGAGCGGGATGGTGTGACTTGGTGTCCTGCAACAGCAGGGGGTGGACTCGATGGCCTTCCTGGCCCCTTCCAACTCTACTCCTCTACGATTCCATGAATCAGAAGCGCAAGAAGGGCCTTCTCTGCGATGGCACCCAATCTATGGAATGCGCTCTCCAGAGAGGTCCGCCTGGCGCCATCATTATTTGTTTTTCGGCGCCAGGCAAGACTGTTTTATTGAAACGTCATTTTAATTGTTAGCTTTATTTATTGATTTTATATCTTCGGCCAGGACGTCTCCAATTATATTGTTTTTATATGTTTAATAAGTATTTATTTATTGTTGTGAGCCGCCCCGAGGCTTCGGCGAATGGGGCGGCATAGAAGCTTACTAAATAAATAAGTAAGAACCCCGGCCTCTCACAAGCCCGCCATTGAATTCTGAGCGTCGCCACAAGGGGGAGTGAAGGCCAAGGAAACCGGGAGATGCGCTCCAGATGCGCAGAGATGTCGCTCCAGTTCGCAAGTGACCCAAAGGCATCCCATGGGCAGCTCCAGAGGCGAAGGCGGGCAGCAGCGCCATTCCCCGGAAATCCCCACGCTTCCCTAAGCCAGAGTCTGCGTTCCCGTGTATGTGCTGGCGCAAGTCCACGCTTCCAAAAATGCGCATTTCCCTGCCCCGACGTACGCATCAGCACTTTGGGGAAGGGGCACAGACGGAAGTCTCCTCTGAGAAGTGTGCACTTTCCCTGTTAGTGAAAAAGAGGCACTCGCCAAGGCACAGCGGGCATCCCGGAGGAAAGCGGAGGACTCGGGGAGCGTGGGTACGGCACACTCTCTCACCACTACTGAGCAAGCCCCGGAGGGCCGGCCCAGGGCAGAGGGCTGGTGGGCTGGGCCGCCCCGTGTTTTCCAGAGGCCAGAAGCCCTCTGGGCTGCCCTCCCCTCCGGTTTTGGGCTCGTGAGCCCAAGTGCCTGCGGCGCTCGCAGCTGCCTCTGCCTGGCCCTCCCCAGCCTGGCAGCCTCCAGAGACTGGACCTGAACGGGCGTCACGGCGGCCCGAGATAACCGGAGGGGGAGAGTGGGGGAAGACCCCCGCCCCCCGTCCGTCAAGGTCATACCTTGAACGCTTGCGTCCATATATGCCCTCCTGCACCTTGAGATCGGCAACAGCTGCCCTTCTCCGGGAACCCTCCGTGAAGGATATTCACGGGCTTTCTCTGCGGTGGCGCCCCAACTGTGGAATGTGCTCCCCAGAGAGGTCCGCCTGGCGCCGTCGCTATTTGTTTATCGGTGCCAGGCCAAGACCTTTTTATTTAAAACTTATTTTAATTGTTAACTTATTATGGTATTGATAGGATTTTAAATTTTTAAGCCGAGATGCTACCAGGCTTTTTAATCTCTAACTGTATTAATTGTTATTTATATGTTTTAATTATGCTGTGCGCCGCCCCGAGGCTTTGTTGAGATGGGGGCGGCATAGAGATGTTTGAAATAAATAAATAAATAAATACCTGTACAGCTGCTTGCGCTTCAGCCGGGGCGCCTCCTCCGGGGAGTCCTGGGTCTCTTCCACGAGGCACACCCAGGCATGGAAGGCGAACCCGCCGCCGGGCCACTTCTGGATGGCGGGCACCATGATGCCGGCCATGCCGGGGGTGAGGTCGAAATACTGCAGGGCCCGCTTGGGCGTGTCCCCCCGGGCCATGCCCGAGAGCGCCCGGACGACCTGGACGGTGTAGGGGTGCGGCCCCTGGCCGGGCTCTGTCCGGAGGAGCTGGAGGAGCTGCCGCAGCTCGCCGGGCTGGATGGAGAGGCCGCCCAGCACCTGCAGCAGGTGGAGGAGGTCGCCGGAGCACCTGGGGTCCGGCCGCGGCTCCGCGGCACACAGGGCGTCCAGCAGGCAGCCGACCATGCCGGCCTTCACGCAGGTGGTGCGGCTCTGGAGGGAGGCGTCGCAGATCCGCCGGAGCCGATCCGAGAGGAAGACCTGGAGGTCTGGGGACTGCAGCTCCGGGATCCAGGCGATGAGAATCAGCAGGGGCTGCTCGTTGCGGATCAGGCGCGGGGGGACGGAGCTGTGGTCGCCCTCGACGGCCTGAAGGGAGGCGAAAGCAGATCCCAGAGGAAAGGTTGACTCCGACCTGCTCGTCGATTCCTTGAGCAAGCAACCTTCCCCCAGAATGACCGCAGGGGAAGGGAGACCCTCCAAGACAAGCCACTTCCACGTGTGGTGATGCTGCTTCGTTGTGATACTGCAAATACACGACCCCCCCACTCTTCTGCACTGTTTGGGGTGGGTGGGGGGGGTGGATCGGGGCTGCAAGGCCAAGATCTGGCAGACTCCCATTCAAGGGCCTTCGGTTCAAGCAGGCTGGGAAAATTATGTATTTGAGAGGGTGGATTCTTCTCCCGAGACTAAAAGCCCCATTAATGTGGACAACAAATGCTGAAATGAAAGACCTTTTTATTTAAACATCATTTTAATTGTTAAAATATATGATCTGGCCAGGACAACTTCTTCTTCCTTCTCTTTTCTCCTCCTATATTCTTTATTTACTTATTTTATACTGTTAATTTTAATTGTATATTATTCTATCTCAGTGTATTTTTGTATTTTTGTATTTAAGTGGTAATTTATTATGTTCTATTGTATTTGAATGTATCTTATTGTGTTGTAAGCTGCTCTGAGGCTTCGGCAAGGGGCGGCATAGAAATGTTATAATAATAATAATAATAATAATAATAATAATAATAATAATAATAATAATTGCTTCCAGCAATATGCCTTTTTTTCTTTAGGGCTTTTCTCACGGGCCCAGCGGGTGTCCAAGGATCTGTAAGCTCCTGCCAAAGCACAAACCGGGTAATATTTGTTCAAGCCCCAAATCCTGGAGTCTGGGATCAAGCCACAGAAAGAAAGGTAGCTGAAAGGCTAGAGGCCCTTGTCTTGCTTGAATTGTGTCTTTCGGCATCCTCCAACCTGTGACCCACCCAGCAAATGGGTGAAGGATCAGTAGCCACCATTTAGATAGATTTTTAAAAAGGGAAATTTGTGGAGGAGGATGGGTGCAACCGTGAAACTAAATGGAACTGCCATATTCAGGGGCAGTGTACCACTTAATTTCAAATCCTGGAGCTAGAAAAGTGAACACAACAAAAATTATTTGTAATGACACTCTCCTATTAGTCTCCCTCTTTATGGATGGGAATGAGAGTTCAAAAAGTAAAGAGCTGGTGGAGATCCTCGTAGGAATGGCAAGATTAGAAATTATGCATAATTGGAAAGATGTAAAGGGACTTTCCTTTCAAAGGTATTTAGGAAGGATATGGGAAATTGCACTAATAGAGAAACTGACTACATGAGCTGGAATCCGGAGAGGTGAAATAAAAATAGATAATTTCATTAAAATTTGGCACCCCTTACTGACCTCGAATGTGGAATCAAATACTGAGAGAAATATGCTGGGTAACCCACTAGTATATTGCTGTTTATTAAGTCGATATTTTTTGTCACTATTGGTTTGTGGAATAGATTTGGAACGGATATGTAAATAGAGCTGTTGTTATATAGAAGATGTACTTGCTGTAAGATGATTATATGCTTTTGTTATGGTTAAGGATTGTCAAAAAATAAAAAGGGAAAATTTGAAAAAAAAAAGAAATATAAAAAGGATCCTGGGGCAGGAAGTGGGCAGCAGAAACAGCAGAACGCTGCTCTTTGGGGTTGCTAAAGGCATCTGGACATTAGGAGATGCACTTCTCTTTAACTCTTATTTACTGATTCCAAGAGCTTTAAATATGCTGGGGGCTTGCTTGTTTTGCTTTTGGGCCTGTCCTTTTGGCCTTTGGCCAGACCCACTCCAGGAAAGCTGCCCTTGAGATTGTTCCCAAAATGGGAATTGGCCTCCTGACCGAAGGGGGTCCCATGCTTCTGGTCCAGGTGGGCCCCAGTCCGATTCCGCAGGACGCTTGCTATGCTTTTAAAGGATGGGATGAGATAAGGTGCTCCCAGAAAGGAAGCAGCGGTGCAGGTCCTCCCTAAATGATGGAAGGGATACAGAGCAATGGAGAAAAAAGGAAGGGGGCAGCAGAGGAAGGCGGGGAGGGAGGGAGGAAAATACTATGCAGCCCCAGGGAGGACGGTGGGGGTGGGACCGGGCCAAGAAGTCAGCAGAGCGTCTGCAACGGCCCCTTTTACCTGCAGCTGTGCGCATGCGCCCCGGCGCGCCCAGGACTCCCCCCCCATGGCCAGGTCCCCCTTGCATTCCCATCACCTTCCGCTCTCGCACGGGAGACGTGGCCGACGCATTTCAGGGAAAGTGGCTGGTCCGGGGCATCCTTGCCCCAGCAGGGGAAGCCCTTTTCCCCATAGAAGCGGGAGCGCCCCAGCTGCCCGGCTGTTTGGGGTCCCCCTGCAGCCAGTCGCTCTTTTCGTCTCGCTACCTCCAGCACAAAGGGGCTCCCTACTTTAGCACGCGCTCCCCCGAGACTCGGCCCGGCTGGCTCTTCTCCGTTTCAACAGGTCCTGGGGCTCGAGCCAGCTGAGCAGACGCAAAGGTCCAGCCAGCCAGGGCTCTGGAGGGCCCCCACGCTGCTCCGCCCGCTTGCAATACTGCCCCCCCCTCATTTGGTGACCGGCTTTTCTCCGGATTTGGCAAAAGGGGCCCAAGGGGAAGGCTGCCCGGCCAGCCTTCCAGCCTCTTCCAGGACAAGGAACTCCACGTCCTCCTCCGCCCCGGGACCTTTCTGGCCCGTGCCGGCAAGCCAGGCCCCCTTGAGCTACATCTCCGTTTGGCAGTTTTTCGGGGGGGGGGCACCCAGAAACGTTTGGGACTTTTGCCCACCCAGCCTCGTCCCAAGCGCTCACCCGGATGGCTCTCTTCCGCATGGGCTGCAGAACCTGGACGCTGCCATGGCGGGGCTTGTGGGCTTCTCCCCCTTGCAGCCGCACCTGCTCAGAGCCGTCGGCCATGGGACAAGCGGGGGGGGGGGGGGGCTCCCAACGCTGCCCCTCCTCCCCCGCTCTGGGGGGACCGAGGATGCCTACCATGTTGAGCAACTCCTGCAGCAGCATCCGGGACGGCTGGCTCTGGCTCTGGCTCTTGAGGACGTCGTAGAGGTGAGAATAGCCAATCCTCTCCTTGAAGACCTCCTGGAAAAGCCAATGGGCCGGGATGGTCACACTCCGTCCGCTTCTGCCCCCCTGCCTCGCGCAATCCCCTGGGGAGGTCTCCCTGGAACAGCGTGGCGCCCAAGCCAGCAGGCATTCCGGCTCCCAGGAGAGGGGAGCGGGGGGGGGGGCACCCCCTCGGCATAGGATGCATAAGCTTTGCTTCACCACCAGGCCCGGGAAATGCACGCACGGGCATCTGCAGCCGAATCTGGCATTTCGAGAAACTGACTTTTTTCAAAGGCATTTCCAGACCCTGCGGTTCCAGGAGCAGATTTTGTTTCTCTTTGCAATAGTGCAATAAAAGTCACATCAAGATGACGAACACACTGAGAAATCTTGAAAACAACACGGAAAGGGACAGGGGAAACCCCAGGCTTTTTCCTCTTTGGGCTGCAGAGCAAACCCCTTTGGAAGTTGTCCTCTCTCTCAGAACATAAGCAAGGCCCTGCCGGGTCAGGCCCAAGATCCTGGATCAGGCAAAGCGGTTGCCCCCAGGATCCCTCCAACGGGATGGGTGCAAGACCACTGCCGGCCCAGCTCCTCAGCAACGGGTGCCTGCAAAGGAGGCCAAAGGAGGTAGCCCACGCCAGCTGGGCTAGTAGCCATGGATAAACCTGCTTGGGGCCTGGATACCTGAAGGAGCACCTCCTTCCCTATTTGCCTTCCCACCCCTTGAGATCTGAGACGGAGGTCCTTCTTCGGGAGCCCTCCTTGAAAGAGTTGGGGGGGGGGCTACCCGGAGGAGGGCCTTCTCTGTGGTGGCGCCCCGACCGTGCAACACACTCCCCAGAGAGGCCCGCCTGGCACCAATGCTTCTTTCCTTTCGGCGTCCAGCGAGAACCTTTTTATTTTCCCCCTATTTTAATTGCTAACCCATCTTAATCTGTGGTTTTACGTTTAATATTGGATGCTGTGCTACTTCTGCTTAATCTTTTCTTATTTCACTGTTGTTATTGTGAACCGTGCCGAGGCATCTCTGATGGGACTGTATACAAAAGTTTTAAATAAATAGGTCATAGGATAGAACATCGATACATACCTTAGCAGAGGGAGAGCTGCTCATAATGGAAGTGAGCACCCCAATCGCGTGGATGGCGATTACATCAGAATTGCCGCTGAAAACCTGAGGACCAAAGAGAAGAGGGTGAAACCTGGCCTCTTCCGGCTGTTATCTCGGTTCGACCAGGCTGGGCGGCCACGGTCTTAGCGCTCTCGGCATGGCGTCTCCTAGCTTCGGGCCCCTTCTGTTGTCATTTGGCTGCTACCCTGAGCTGAATCACAAAAAGCCGTCCCGAGACCCTTGGAGGGGACTGAAATATTTTAAGAAAACAAATAAAAAGCAATGCCAGAGGGATGGCAGGAAAGCCATCCCTGGATTTTCTTTATTTCGCTCTTCCTCCCACAGAAACACCTCCTGTGAGATAAACCGGGTTGCAGGCATTCAGCCTCTCTCTTGATTTCAGACTGAAAGACTAACGGTTGCACAGCGAGTCTGGGAAAGATGTGGACTCAAGTTTCTTACATTAGAGGAGTTGGAAGGAAGGAAAACAAAAAAATCCTCTCTCGAACTATTACATTAGCCGCGGCACCATCACAAAGAAGCAGGCAAATTAACGCTGCAAGACACGTTAAATATACGAGTAGAATCAACGCAGGAAAGACTGAGAAACCAGCTAATCCCTCGCGGGTGTTTTCTGTTTTGCTGTGCTCAGTATTGCCCCTATTCTTGATCTGTGTTAATAGCCCTGGCTTTAATCCAGAGAAAGTTAAACCTCCTCTGCTCATTGAAAGTACAACTTCTTTCATCGCTTGGGCTGTCAGGGCTGCAGAGGAAGACTTAATTCTCGGGGGGGGGGGGCAGTTAGCTGTACCTTATTCACTTAGGCATCCCCCCCACCCCCCAATACAGGCATTTCCAAGGTTGCTTTAAGGAGAGATGCAGGAGATGGAAAGTTTCTCCATTTTTAAAAAAATCCCTGTGCACAGAAAGCGGGCTAGAACCCCTCTTCTCTCCGGAGCGCAAGGGCTCTGGTTGTTGCGGGTTCGGAGCAACATTCCCGTCCGTCGCTCCCACACTGCCGTCTGAAGTGGTGCAGAAATGGGTTGATCGTTTTGGTGAGCTCAAGTGCTCCCTTCGGATGCCGTTTTCCGAGCACCATCTGCATCCCACAGTTTTGTGCACCGAGAGGGCGATTGAGAGAGAGGCAGAGAGAGAATGAGGTGTTCTTAAAGATCCTTCTTTAGGCAGGGCATTGAGGGATTCCTGGCCTCACCTGTTCTGAGCTCCGGAACCTGCCTTTACACCTGCATGTTACACATAACACACCAATCACATGCAGGGAACCTCTGCCTGGCAAACTGCTCCATACTCAAAGGTGTCTGCAGGATCGAGACTCTTGTGCCCCTGCCCCAGAGACTCTGCTCAACAGTTCCTCTCACCACTGGCTATGTGGTTAAGGCTGATGGGATCTGTAGTAGCAGACGCGGAGGACCACAACCTGACCCAGGAGGATAGGACAGGCCAACAGAAAACCTGCACATCCAGAATTTTAAGTAAATGAACAAGACATATTTTTAGGTAAAATACCTTTTGCTCTTTTTTAAAAAAGGACCCCTGCAAAAAAAAAAAAAAAGAAAAAGAAAAAAGAAAAGAAAAGAAAAGAAAAGAAAATTACCAAGCCCTTCCATTTCATAGCTCAGATTAGGGAAGGATCTGGAAATCCACAGAGGAGGAGAAAAGGGATTGCGTCTGAGATATTTGCTGTTAGGAGGAGATCCCGAACAGCTTTACTGACTTCAGAACCAGAGAGGGCCGCCGGTAAACATCTTGAAAAACGGGATTCTAGCAAGCTGGCGGTACTGAATCCACTGCTCAGCTAGAAAACAGGAGCGGCTAATGCCATTTCGCTCCGGAGATTCCTGCCAAAGATGCGCCTTCGCCAGGATTACGGAAAGGATCTCCGGCTCGCACCGCAGTCGACTGCGGCTTCACAGCAGCCCTGCTCCGATCGGACAACGAAGAGGGTTGCTTCCTTTGGTGATAATGCTAGAGGCATGTACAATCTTCACACATAATGCCAAGCTGTGGCTTACGTCCAACTTGGGCTGTTGCTTAGCTCCGAATTGTTTTGAGCAAATAAACTGCAGCTTGTTTTCTGCCCTGTTCCGAGCTTATTTCTCTCCTGCTCGTCTTGCGGGCAGGTGCCTCTTTCTCAGAGCAGACCGCAGTGCAAACAAACCAGGCTCTGGGTTTCGAGATCATGATAAGCTGCGTCTAAACAAGCCAGACTTTGCCCACTAATAAAAGCCGTGGCTTCCACTTGGGGTTTACGGCTGGTTAACAAACCACGGTTCGTTCGTGTCGGTGGGTCCGGAGTCAATGAAAAGGTGCATTTCAACATTGCTGGATGCTGTGTGCAAAGGAGGCCAGAACTCGCCATTCGGGAGAAACTGGGCCGGTACATGAAACGAATCCGACACATTGAGAACTGGAGAAACCTGAACATTTCCACTGGGAGCCTCTTATCCTGCACACAGGGTCACAAACGAGAAAACCTGCAATATAAGGTGCAATTAAAGCAGGCTCCCGGCACCCTGGCGCCTCCCAGACAGCCCGGACCACAACTCCCATTGTCCCCAGCCAGTCGCTCTGCCTGGTGGGCGATGGGAGCTGTAGTCCCACTGATCTGGACACCTGCCCTGCGTGCTGTGCTTGGGCTTTCGGTGCATGCCTTGACTCGTCCTGGGGCGTGCCGGTTCCAGGGCCAGGACTGGCCCCTGGCGTCTTCTGTGCTGGATCCGGGCCAGGCGTCTCTCAGCTCCAGGGCAGCCCAGGAGGCGTGTGCAGGGAGGGTCCCGCTCCGTCAGAGGCAAGCAGCACGGTGCAAAGCTTATTCTGACCCCTGAGGTTGCCAGAGGGCCCTCTTTTTCCGTTTCTGCTATGATGGACAAGCCGTTGCATTTGAAAAGCACGGAGGAAAAGTGCGCTTTGCAGCAAAACAGAAGCCTTTCTCACGCAGAGCTTTTGACGGGGCCAGAGTGCGGCTGGCTCCGAGCCGGAGGGGTGGGCAGAGGCAGACATCTGGGGCCGGCTGAGTTGCCGGATGGAAGCGGATGCTAGGGAAATCCTTTTAATGCCTCTGTGCGTCTTGAATTGGGGCCGGGGCGGCGAGCGAGGCTGTTTGATTGCAGTTTGTGTACGGGGAGAAAAGGCAGGCCCTGAGAAGGAGCCCGAGTTTCACGGCATGCTTTGAACTACCCACCCAGCCGGGTAAACGCACAAGCGAGATCAAATTGGAGACCAAACACTAGCCGGGCTCCCACAGGGGGGTGTTCTGAGGTCTGGCAAAACAGGAGCGCAATGAAGTGCCCTCGAGAGACTCCGAGCTGCAAATCGCTTTCAGCTGCTTCACTCGCCCGGCTGGGATCACCTTCCTTTTGTCAAGAGATTACCGCGGCTCCTTTCTGGTTCCCTCACAAGGAGGCATCTGTTTCCCTGGCTGCAGAGACCGGCTCGCGATGGCCGCTTGCCCGGGTGGCCACTGGGCAACAGTTGCGACGAAGCCGGATCTGCAGACTGTCAATAAAGCAGCAGCTGCTACTCCCGGCATGTGGGGAAAACACGCTGGCCCGGCCCAGACACCAGAAGGCTGGCATCCTTCCCCTTCCACCTCCTCTTCCATGGCTGCAAGGCAGAGGGGCAGGTTTGCTTTTAAGCTAGCCACGGTTTACCAGTCAGGGAACACTGGCTTGCTTAAGTTGCAGGGCACCGAATTTTCTTACACGTGCCCAAGTCCGTTCCGGAGATGCTCCGTCTTGGGGGCCTCCTTCCAGGGGGGGACAGGCCGAAGGCAAAAGGAACGGGGCCAAAATACCAGTAAACCCCCAAGGGGCCGGTGGTTGGTGGGAAAGGGGGAATCGCCGAGGGAAGGGGGAACGGCTACCTGGGCTGGACAGGAACTCCAGCGGAGCTCCCAGGCCTGCGGGCCCCCAGCCCTGGTCCAAGAGGCTTGAAAAACACAACTGATTTGCAATTACTGAGGACAAGGCAGAAGTTTTGAACTACAGAACTTTTGCACTACAATTCCTTGCTGGAAAGTCAGTGGCCGGGGTGATGGGAATTGCAGTCCGATAGCTGCATCTGTAGGAACGGTGACTGAGAGCCCAGCCGCCTCCTGATGACTGGCTCATTTAGGAACTGCCTGTCAAAATGGTGTCCCGAGTTATGTACAACACAGGACCACTCTTGCCAACAGGATGCAAACCCATCAGCTCTTCCAGCCCAGGAAAGCTCATGCGGCACAAAAGGTAGTAACCCTTCAGGTGCCACAGAATTCTTTGCCCACCTGCTGTGCAGAGCGCAGGATCTCACAGCTAGCTGCAATGGGGGAGAAAGAAGGAGCTGCACAGGGTGGCAGCAACCAACAGTGATAAAGTGGAGGCGACCCTATTCTCCACCCGAAAGCTCTACCAAATAAAAGTGACCCAGTATCTCAGCTGGGGCTCAGTCAGACTTTGAGAAAGGATCTGGCCCTGGAGACGCGTTAAACAGCTTCAGGACTCGGTGGAGCGCAAGGCACCCAGCACCTTCCAGGATTGCCACTCATTTCAAGCTGCTTGAAGGCTCCGCTCTCGCTGGCAAAACACACCCGAGAGCCGTATGAATTCTTGGCTCACAACCCCGGATGGACCCTGCCGGACCCTCTCCTGTTTGAAGTAGCGAATGAGCCCCTCGCCTGGCGATTTAGGACCCCATCCCAGGCAGGCTTAAACGGAGAAGACGCCTGCAAGATCCAAACAGCCCTGCTGGGCGTTGAGGCCTTCCTCCTGCCTAAACCTGGACTGTGCCTCAAGTCACCCCTTTGTGTCCCACCCCCGTTTGTGTGTTGTCACCCACAGCTGGCTTGGTCTC
Organism: Varanus komodoensis; assembly: GCF_004798865.1. Taxonomy (NCBI): domain Eukaryota; kingdom Metazoa; phylum Chordata; class Lepidosauria; order Squamata; family Varanidae; genus Varanus; species Varanus komodoensis. The sequence continues at coordinate 5,628,023 of NW_025335440.1, forward strand.
GCCTTTCCGTGCGTTGCACTCGCGTTTGGAAGGGTGAGCTGCACAGGACACACCTGCCGGCTATTCCTGGCCTGGGTCAGGCCAGGCGTACCGAGCATTCGGCGCCTCGGCAGGAAAATGAAAAGGAACGGACAGTTTGAACCTCCCCAGCGAAGGACTGGATTTGTACAGGAGGTCTGTCTTTACATATAGCGTTAGCCCGTAGCTTATGCTAACCATGGTTTGTTCTGAGCATGAATTGTTTTGCAGACAAACCAACCCCTGGCTTCTTTCCCTGCTTTGGTTTCTTTCTCTCCCACCCATTTTGCCTCGCTTCAGAGCGGTTTCGTTCTCTGGCCACCTTGGCCGGACACCTCTCTCTCTCCGGGTAGTCAGCAGTAGAAACAAGCAAGGGGTAAACCACAGTCCAGGGTTTAGCCATTGCAACAAGCCATGGTTTAAACAAGCCAGATTTTGTAGGCCAAGCACAAACTAACTATGGCATGCAATTGTGGTCTATACTTGGTTAACAAACCACGGTTTGTTTGTGGAGGGGGGGGTCTCAGACATGACGACAAAGGGGATTTCAACAAACCATACTATGGTTTGATGTCACGTGTGAACTGGGCCCTGTTTTCTAGCTACGCAGGGATGATGTTAGTCTAGCTCAAAGAACCGGAACAGAATTTCTTATCTTGCTCAGTGGCTTCCAACTGCTCCACCGAAGCGATTTTCATCTCAGACACATCAGAAGAGCTCAAGCTGGATCAGGCCCCCTTCCCCACGGAGGTCAAGCGGAGGACTTGGGAAGCCCCACAAGCTGGGGACAAGGGCAACCTCCGTCTCCTGTTCTTGCTCCGCAGCAGTGGGCCTTCAGAGGTACACCTGAAGCCCGCCTTCAGCATCCCCGGACACACTGATTTGAGCAAGACCGTTCCGCAGGGGAAGTATCAGGCTTGGATGTGGGCACTTACCTGCCAGGGGAAACCGAGAGGGTTTTCCCCAGCACAGCAAAATGCCACAAGCCCCTGCACAGGGTGCGTGCACTCAGAAAGGGTATGCAGCGAGCGAGAAGACGGAGGTGACCTGCTTGGTGGCTTCCCCGTGACGAAGAAAACAGGGACCGCTCTGGCCTACGGCGTCAGCCATCAGCACTCTGCCCGATTTTCGAGTCAGGCGGAGCAACCGAAAGGAAAGGGTGCATCCGGTGAGGGTCACCTGGGCCCACCGCAAAGCCCGTGCTTTGCGAGCCGGCCCCCGCAAAGAACATGAGAAGGGAGCGCCGAAAGGCTTCAGGTCCCGACCTGCTCAGGGAGGGGGAAACGGGAGGCTGCCGTGGGCACGTCGGAGGGACGCTGGCCCTGCCCAGGGGGTGCGAATGTGCCCGGGGAAGAGCCGCTGTTCATAGCGAGGATCCAGGCCCTCGGAGGGCGGTCAGAAGCTCCCCTGGGGGCCCGGAGCGCCTGGCAAGCACCGGGTGGCCCTGGCTCCCTTCCAGCCGTTATCCCACAGATGCCTGGCCTGGAGCCGTGGGGAGAAAGGGGAGCGTGCAAACAGGGACCCGTCCCCCTGTCCTTCTCCCGATTCCAGCCCCACATTTTAACACAAAGAATTTCTGCTCTGGCCGCTGCTTTCCTCTTCCCAGTTTCCGAGCGGGGCAGCCTGGAAGCAAGCTTGCAGGGCTGGGGGGTGGTCGCCCCTGCCGGAAAGGGAGGCGGCCCGTGCGTGCGTCCCGCGTGCAAACCCGCCACGCCACAAGCAGCAGCCAGTACCTGACGGGGATCCGGCTCGGTCGGCGGCTGCGGGGCGAGATCACTCCCAGGCGCTTTGTGCTCGCTGCTCAGGTAGAGCTGTCGGAAACGGGTCAGAAAAGCAACATCATTCAGAAGGAGCAGGCAGGAGGGGCAGAGGGAGGCCGGGGGGGTCGGGCGTGAAGGTGTGAGGCTGGCCCGGGAGCGACGTGGTCGGAACGGGGTGAAGCCACGGCCGGATGCTGCGTCGCGCTTGCGTCTTCCCTGGCTGGGAAGCCCCCGGCCCATCAAGGGGGCGGGCTGGTCAGAGCACATCTTGCCCCCAGCTTTGCTAACCCCAACCCTAACCCACCCCTCTGTGCTGACTCAGAAACCCATGCGTTTAACTCCCGGCAAGAGGCGGATCGGGGCTACAGCTGCCTTTGGGGTTTTGGAAATGGGAGGCAGGAAAGGCCGGACGTGTTCTGGCCCCCCGGCCGGTTTCTTGGACGTCTCTGCTTCTTCCTCATCCCCTGCTTTGCCCACTGTGAGGAGGGGCTCTCGAAAGCGTGCATTTTTGGGCCACTTCGCTTGGCCCGAATAAAAGCACTGTCTGCAAATGGTTTTCCTCTTTTCTGCCCCTCTCCCGACCCAACCCGACCCAGCGTGGCGATCTGCTTTTCAGACTCCACTCTGACACCTGGCCCGCGAGAGCACCTGACTGCCGCTTCGCAGCTGCCTGGCACATCCACACACGGGATCCGCACTAGGAGGAGGTGTGAGCAGAGCCAACGGGAGCGCATGAAGCCATGGAACCTCAGCTTCCACGGCGGGGAGGGGGCGACGGGCAGCTCCCACCCGATGACCACAAATCCACGCTTGGACGCACCCGGGCCTTTGCCCCGATGCCTCTGAACTCTCCGAAGCTCAAGCGCTCGCCCAGCGATCGATCGATCGATCGGGGCTGGTGAGCTTCCGGGGCAGCTTCTCCCCCGCCCCCAGCCAAGCTCCGTGCTGCCTCTACCTGGACTTGAGGATGTGCTCTCACACCAACTCTCGTTTCACCAGCAAGCACCTGTGCCCATGTACCTGCCCCCGAGTGTGTTTGCCCCCTCCAAAAGAGAAGGACATCAGGACGGGTGTCGTCAACAGAAGACACCTGCCGTGTTCGGGCCCTGCTCCGGGTCGCACCTGCCTTGTTCCGGTTTGTTTCTGCCTCGCTCCAGCCTGCGCCCTTTCCTGCTCTTCCCATCTTTCCTCCGAGTAGACCCTCCCCCTCCCCCCACTGAAGAGAAGCCTAGTTAAGATTCCAGAGCTGTGTCCTTCCGGGGGATTGTGGGAAACAGCACCAACGCGATTCTTGCTGGGATGGCAGCTCAGCACCTCCCGAGCAGCCCTTTCCAGCCGGCGCCGGAAACGAGGCGTGAGCAAGCCGCTTGCTTCCGCTCCTTCCCTGACAAGGGCTGGCAGGCCCAAACCTGCCTGGTAGCAAACTGCCGCCCAGGTAAACACCTGGAGGCCCTCTCCGTCTCTTTCTGGCCAGGGGTTGCAGGTGCTCTGAATAAATAAGGCGCCACATTCCATACCCAGAAAGGATTGTGCGGAACGCGGGTGTTTGCACAATCCATCCGGCGAGCCGGCAGACCGCCCGGGAGTGAGATGGGGAGCGTGGTGCGTCTCCTGGGCGGGTGGGAAGGCCCACGCAGCTCCCGCAGCCCCCACCCCACCCGCTTCTGGGATTTCTCCAGTGCTTTTCCAAGGCGAAGCAAGGGAAGGGGGCAAAGGAGGGCAACCGGCGTGGCTCGGCGGGTGGGGGAGCCTAAGCCCCCCACTCTGATTTCCCGCTTCTGCAGGAGGGGTAGAGCGGGGGCCGAGCCAGCAAGGAGCAGCACAAGTTGGCCAGGATTGTGCTCAGGACCAGAAGCAAGATTTCAGCGGCGGGGAGAAGCTTGGCTGGCAAAGGTGGGAAGCGAGGATGCTGGGCCAAGCTCGGGGGCCGGAGGGGTTGCCCCGCACAACTGAGGGCTCCCAGCCAGTTGGCTGCTCTGTTTGTGGGCATCCCAAGGCCTGAGGGACTCCAGAACCGGCAGGGAAAACTGGACAAATTCAGCTCCTTGCCGGGAGTCGAGTTTTCCTTCCCGAAGCTCCCCTCTGTGCCTCCTCCGCAAAAGCCCGAGACGCATCCGAGAAAAAGGCGAGGGCCAGGTGAACCGTGCTGGCTCGTGGATGCTGGGAACTGGGATCCAAAAGCATCTCGGGACCCCCAGCTGGGAGGCTGCTGTGGACTCTCCGGCATCCGCAGGCACGGTGGAACCGGAGAAGCAGGAACACAACAGATGGAGACCTTCCTCCAACCAGAAGGTCACGATGCGCTGGCGGACAGGACAAAAGCGCCCCCTCCCCAAAACACCCCCCCTCTTTGAGCTGAAGCCTTCACTACCAGAGCAACCAAGCCTCGGGGCGGGGGGCACCTCAGCACTGAAGGATGGGGGGAGAAGCGCGCAGAGGCCCGGAAGTCACCAAGGAGCCGGGAGGCGGGGAGCAGGGGGTGGCCATCTGAGGGACTGTGGCGAGCCGGGCTGGGTCAGAACCGTGGAGGTGAGCTCGGGGTCTCCACGTGTCTTCCCGCAGACGAAACCACCCCTGGAGCAGACCATAACAGGCCCGATGGGACGGGGGCCAGGCGGAAATACCGGTGACATTTGAAAACGGAAGCCTCTGGGAAGGAAGGTGGCCCCAACCCACTGAGCGGCTCTCTTGCTCTTTGAACCTGCACCCCGAGATTATTCGCTTCCCTGGAGGAGTAAAGGGGCCCACGAGTCCGCCGTACTAACACCGCCCCCGAAGTCCCTCGCTTGGCCTCAGACCCATGTCCGGCACATCGCCTCCCTCCGTATCCCGCCCTTTCCTCCCGGGGGCCTGGCGAGCGAGCTCTCCCGCCACAGCCACCCCGTCCCCCTCGTCCCAGGGCTCGCCTGAACCCGGCGCCAGACTCCAAGCGAGCGGCAGGCCCACCCGACACCCTACCTTGCTGTTCTGGATCAGCCGGATGATGTGCTCAAAGCAGTTGTTGCTGAGGAAGAAGGCCTGCAGGACGGGGCGGTCGTCGCAATTCAGCATTTCTGGGATGGCATCTGAGGAGGAGAGTGAGGAGGGGGACCGCATTCAGCTGCCCGCTTCTGCCCGTGAGGGACGGGCGCGGGGAGCAAGCCGCATCCTGCACGCTTCTTCCGCAGGGCTGTGCCTCAGCACAGCCAGACAGAGAGAGAGAGGGGAGAACGGCCCTTTGAAGGACTAAGAAGAGTTTAGGAATGGTATTTAGGGTTTTGCAGCGTCCCAAATGGCAGAGGCCTCAAGAGCCACGACCGGCGTCCTCGCAACTGTTCCCTTCACCTTAGAAAGGGTGCCAAGATGCGGCTTTGCAGTGCGGGCTTTCAAAACATGTCGTTTTAGACAGTTTTTATCCATCGGATGGTTTTGCGCTCAGTGGAGATGGTGGTATATAAGGGTTAATGCATGGCCAGATACTGCTGCGAGGGAAATAAACGGGTGAAGAGGACAAGGGCTACCACCGGCCGAGCCACGGGGAGGCGGCACTGGGTCCGGGTTCGAGGGCTGCCGCTGGAAAGGGGATGGGTCAGCCACAAAGAGGCTCTCGAGCTGCCTTCATTGGGAGACGCGGAAACTCCAGTTGCGTATTTCCTGGCGGATTCTCTGCCTTGAACTTGACTTCTCCCGGTCCCCAAAGGAATGCTTGCTTAGTGATACAAAAACCTTGGGCTTTGGGAGCCTTCTGAAAGGCTTCCCCTCGTGGGCCAGGAGCTTGTGAGAGGATGTGGGAGCCTCTGCCATGAACGGCACAGGCCCCGGGTGCTGCCCAAGCAGCGGGTGGGGGAAGATGCGGGAGCAGCGGGGGGCGGGGGGGGGCTGGAGGCTGCGGGGTGTTGAGGCTGCGCTTGTCGCCTTGAAACGTGGACTGGGGCTGACAGGCAGGAGTAAGGGAAGCGCAAAGTTTTCGCCTCCCCTCCCCTCCCCTCCCCTCCCGTCATTGTGGCGTTTCAAGCCACCCAGACGAACGAGGCGAGTGGAAAGAGGACCCTCCGAGCCGCATCCCACCGACCTCAGCTTCTGGGCTGGGATTCTGGAAGGAGCTGCCGATCCGACTCTTGAGAGCGAAGAGAGGAGCGGTCCCCCAAAACCTCTCCCAGCAACACAAAAGGCGTTTCCACGGCAACCCTCCCAGCCTCACTCCGGAGCCGTGCAAAGGCCCCCAGTGGGAATTCCGGGCTACCTTCTGCTCACACCTGCCCTTGGGACATGGCAGCAAAGGCTGGGACCCTCGCCCTGGCGGAGGAGCTCCCCTTCCACACCTGGGGGGCCGGCTGGTTCTGGGGCCCGGTGGAAGCCAAGACGGCGGAGGAGGGCAAGTCTTGCGGGGCCTCTGTCCCACGGGCGCAGCACCCCCGGACAGGCCAGCTGGGAAGGGGAGAGGAGCGAGGCGAGCTTGCTCCGGCCCCCGACCCCGTGACACGGGATTGGGCTGCAAGGGCCATCCAGCGTGGGGCCCCGTGTCCCTCTCAGGCGCCAGCCCTTCTCCAGACGGTTCTCGGAAGTGCTTTCTAGTTCAGGTTCGACAAACCGCTCTGCACACGCTCAGGGACTTGCCTTCCTGGCGACCAATTGTTAGCTGGGGACCGCGAACGAGGGGTGCTTTGCCAAGAGCTCCGCCGTGCCTCGCAACCCACGAGGGGGATCCCGCCCCCCGGCCGCGCAGGGTTTCTCCTCATGCCCGGTTCAGTCGCTGGCGGACTGGCCTGGCCGCTCCGGCACGGAAGGCGGCCAGGGCCCTGCTCCGCCGGGCCGCCACTCACTCACCCAGCATGCTCACGCGGAGGGCGACGAGCCGCTCCTCCCAGCGGGGGCCCGGCGGGCCGTCCCGCGCGGCCATGGGCTGGTCGGCGTTGAGCACCTTGAAGTAGCAGTCCACGATGGCGCGGATCTCCACCTTGCGCTGCCCGGGGCTGCTGCCGTGGAGCACGTGCACCATCCGGACCAGGCTCTTCAGGGCCAGCTGCAGCAGGCGGGGGTCCCGGGGGGCTCCGCCGGCCGGGGAGCACCACCGCCGGAGCACCAGCATGAGGACCTCGACTGAGGACGGGGTGACCGCCAGCAGCGCGTTGTGCTGTTGCGGGGAGGGAAGCCGGGCGGTTGGAAGCTGCGCTGGAGCAGCCCTGGGCTGCAGACCCCCCCCCCCGGGAAGGACCTTGTGGGGCATCCCGAGCGTCCCACCTGCCGCCCCCTGCCCCGGACGCAGGAGGGTTGGGCTGCGGGAAGAAGGGGCTTGCGACCCGGAGAGGTGCGAAGCCAGCTCCTCATCCCCTAGAAAAGGGGTGGGGGGCCAGGCTTGGAGGCCCAACGGCCCACTGGGCCCCCCGGCCAGCCACGCCTCCCCCACCCCAGCCCCAGCCAGGCTCTCGCGTCCGTTACTCCCCTGCCTTGCAAAAGGCCTCTTCCCCCAACTGCCATGGGCTCACTCGCGGGCAGTCGGCTCTTGGGGGCGAGCTGGCGCTGCGACCCCCAGCCTCCATCCCCAGCTCGGCAAGTGGAGGGGCTGGGCCGGCACCCTCTGCCCCGCCAGCACACGACCGAACCCCCCGAGCGACGCACACGCGGCCCAGCCCTCCCCAGCCGGCAGAGCCCAGCTGGACGCCCTGCAAGGCCAGCGCGGGGAGCCGGGGCCCCGACGACCAGGCGGGAGAGGGCCGATGAAGGGTGGCTTCTCCGGGGCTCGCTCGGCACGCCGAGCCGCGTCTCCCAAAGCAGGGAGTGGGGAAGCGGCTTGCCTTGCCTCCGGAGAGAACGGCTCCGAAGAGATGGATGAGGCGCAGCTGCAGGGCCTCCGGAAGCTCGTCGCCTTCTTGGAAACATTCTAGGAAAGCAAGGAGGGAAGCGGGGAGAGGTCATCTTGCAAATGCCAGCGGCTTGGTGCAATCGGAGAGCTGGCCCCCTCCTGGGGGGGCCCTGTCCCCCTCCCCCACCGCTGCAGCGGCTCCCCCGCCTCTTCCTTCCCCACAATTTATTTATTTATTCATTTTCCGATGTATATCCTGCCGATTTCCTGCAAAGGGCTCAAGGCAGCTTACATCTCCTCCTCCACCTTATCCCCACAACAACAACCCTGTGAGGTAGGCTGGGCCGAGAGTCTGTGACTGGCCCAAAGGCACCCAGTGGGCTCCATGGCCGAGCGGGGACTCGAACCCGGATCCTCTGAGTCCCAGTCCCACGCTCTCGACCACTGCGCCACACCGGCTCTCCATGAAACTGGTGCTCAACGGGGCCACACTGCACGCTCACACCCCCGCTGCTCTGGCTCTGTCGCAAGCCTTCTTAGCGCCGACGTCGCTTTCCTGGGCTTTGCCACATCCCTCCTCTTGCCGCACCTGGATGTGGCGAAACGCTTTCCACGCGGGGCATGTGTCAGCAGCCGCTCGATCACGAGACGGGCACGGGGGGTGCGGGGAGGAAATGGCTGCCCCCGGAAAGCCCGGCCGGCGGCAAATTCCACGCCTTTCGCATCCCAACCCAGGCGAGCGCAAGTCCGCCTGCAGTCGCCTTTCCACCACAGCCCGCCCATTCGGAGGCCTTCTGCTCCCTGGAATGTGGCTTTCCCTTTTCGGCATTTTTCTCTGGACAAGGGGACGTGACACGGGTTGCTTCATGCAAAAATGCCGGTTCTCCGCGTGTGGAGGAAAGCGCCACATCCCAACCTATCCCGGGGGCATGCCGTGGCACAGGGGCGGGGGAACTTGCTTCTGCTCACCCCCACCCACGGGGAACCCTGGGCTTTGGCACCTGGCTGCGCCCCCCCCCCCCCCGCGCCAGCACTGGCGTTTAAAAAAATGGTGCAATCCTGGCACGGCTTGCGCAGAGAAAGCGCCTCCGACAGCTGGCGGGCCCGTTTTCTGTCCGCACACGCACAGAATCTGAGATGTGCTTGGCGGCCTCTTCCTTCTCCTATCGCGCCTCTTCAACGGAAAGCCATCGTTTTCAGCGGTGAAGCACGTGGCCCTGCTTCGAAAGGGAGGCGTGTGAGGACTGGGCTTCAGCGAAACCCGGGCTGCCCACAAAGCAACGCACGAGGGCAAGCGGTTATGCGTCTGTGCAAGTGACAGCTCCGCTCACCCTTGAAAGAGCCCCGAGAAATCCCCGGCCTGTGCTAAAATAATTACAAGTCCATCAATTCAAGTACTTTTCTGTCACAGACACCTGGCAGAAAAGCCCCTAAAATGCCTAGGGATATTTTTGTTGCCATCTCTGGGCGACGCTTTCTGCAAATCCGTCCTCCTTTGCTGATCGGATGCTCAGAGAAGAACCCCGTGCATGGATTTTCCTCCTCACGGGGCTTAGCCTCGCGCTCACTGGCCACGGACCTTTCTTCATCCCAGAGGGGCATCGAAAGCAGCAGAAGAGATAAATCAACTTTAGATCGGTGGGATAGGGGAGAGCTAATGGTACTTTAATGTCTGGAACCGCCGCAAAATTACATCTCCCCCCACCACGTTTTATTATTTTGTCACTCAGTTGCTCTGGTAACCTACTCAAGGATATTTCGTCTTTGACCCTCTTTAAAGCTGCTGTGGGGGAATCTAATAAATTTCTTGGCAGGAGAAAAGCGGCTGAAGGCGACAATGCACCGTGAGGCGGGGGGAAGCCCCCTCTCCAGGGAGGCAAAGTCACCTAATGCATATTAATTGTCCTTTAATCACCTTTTTATTTTATCTTTTTTTTTTCTGGCAGTCCCAAGAGGGCAGCCTGCGGTCCTTTCAAAAGCGGGCTTGTGGAGAAGTGTTTCTGCTAACAGGGCGATAGAGAATCCGTTTATCTTAATGACAAAGAGTGGGATGCGGGGCGGGGGGGGGGGGGGGCAGTCAGGCCTGCAGGAACTTTTCTGCTTTTACTGGGACCCTGAATTCTGATACCCAGAATAGCGGCTTAGGGACACCACGCGAATTTAGGAATTTGTTCTGGTTGGATTAAGCTGGGGCTTGGGAGATCCGGGTGTCTTGGCGTCAGTCACTGACTTGGCCTAGCCTACCTCACAAAGTTGTTGTGGGGGAAAAACGGAGGAGGTTGTGCACAGTGCTTTTGGCTCCCTGGAGGAAAAAGGGTCGCATTTAGTGAGCAACCGATCCCCTGAATGGCCTGTTTGCCAAATGAGAGCCAGTGTGGCGCAGTGGTGAAGAGCGCGGGACCGGGACTCGGGAGACCCGGGTTCGAGTCCCTGCTCAGTCATGGAGCCAAGTGGGTGACTTTGGCTGGGTCAGACTCTCAGCCCAGCCTACCTCACAGGGCTGTTGTGGTGAGGATCAGAGGGCGAGGAGAAGAGAGTTACTTAACCCGCTTTGCGTTCCCTGGAAAGAATCACGGTGGGATGTAAATAAATAAATTACTTCCATGCACTGAAAGCACGTGCCAGGATAGGTAGCGGAGCGAGACGGCGAGTCAAGGGACGTGACTTTGGGGTTTTTAGTGTTGTTTAGAGCCGGAGTGTTTTATTTGGCTCCTGGGCCGCCACACGCCTCGTGCTCGCCCCTGCGGAAGCTCGCAGGACTGGAAGGGAAACAGCACAGAACCTTGGCCCCCTGCAGGCGTTTCCGGAGCCACAGCCAGGAAGGCCGCGGGGTGGGCTTGCGGGAGACGGGATGGGGGCGCTGGCAGAGCCGCTGCAGGACTTACCTTGGAAAAAGGAGTTGAACTCGGGAGGCAGCACCACTGGCGGGAACTTGTATTTGCTCTTCTCCTTCATGCTGACAATCTCTCTGGGAGAAGCAAAGAGCACAGAAGAGCTGCAGAGACGCCACGGGGGGAACGGGGGGGATGCAGCCAAGCCGCAGCCCCCCCGGGAAAAGGCTCTGTGGCAAATTCCAGTCCAGGACCCACAGGGGCCGCTTCTCTGCTGACCACTGGCTTTCCAGAGGCCTGGCTGTCGCTTTTCTGGGAAAGGGAGTCCAGCTGACGAACCAGAAAAGACTTGCAGGCCGTTTCTGGATGGCCAAGCGAGGCGTTTGGCTTAACTTTCCTCCGGGCGGAGGCTGTTTCCTCCTACCCTGAGTGGCTGTCACCAGCTGGCTGCAAGCACCATCACACCGACTGGCTGAGGATGATGGGCGCTGTGGGCGGACACCTCCGAAGGGTGTCCGGTCGGGGACCGCTGCTTTCTACCTTACGCCCCTTGGAGAGTGCGACCCACTCCTACAAGCGAGGATCTGAAGCAACGGGCACCCCGGACCAGCCAGCCACGCGCCGGGAGGTTTCTGGGAGAGGCCGATCTGGCTGCGGGACGGACACCGAGCGGTCCCACGTGCGGAGGCTTTTTCTGCAGGGATGCTCTGGCAAGGGGGGGGGGGTCACCCGTAGCGTTATGCAGGGCCCCGACTTTGCTAAAATTCCGGCACTGGCTGGAAAGACCCCGCTAACGTTCTGTGGCTCTGCGGTGTCTTCCGTGAGGTGCGAGCCGGGCCGGGAGACTCACTCACCCGCTCAGCTGCCTACGCCACGTCTGGTACGGATCGAAGAGGCATTCCGAAAGGTGCAGGGCGTAGAGAGTCACATTCTCCAGCCGACTCTGGGAAGGCAAAGGCTGCCCCTGGGTGCTTTTGAGCTGTCAAGGACACGGAGAGCTCAGTTAAACGGCGGCCCGCGCTTCCTTGGTGCGGGGGTGGGGAGGGATTTTTTTTAAAGCACTTTCCCTAACCAAACAGCAAGTTCAAATACATTCATGTCATTAAATGCACTTTGAAGATACGAACAGCTGGGATAGGCTGCTGGCACGAATTTAATCCATCTGATCACAAGGACTCTTCAGAGTCAGAAGCACAAAAGTGGAAAACGGGCATGACTGCAGCAGGCTGCCAAGAAAAGCCCTTAGAGATGGTTTTCAGTTCTGCAACAGGGCTGTCATGTCACTAGTCCACATGGCTTCGGCTACGTGAGCTTTTCAGGACAGGGAATGGAACCCGAGGCTTTTGTGAATGGGGCGGCATAAAAGTATTCCAAACAAACAAACAAACGAACAAAGCTGGTGGGAGCAGTGAAGAGAGAAGGATTAAGGCAAGCTGGCAATCCATGCCTCGAGTCGAGCCTGCAGAGCATCCCCTTCTGCCTCACACTCGCAGCCCTTACTGGGTCCATCAGGCTTCCCACTATTGCTCCGGGCCAGGCGATCAAATTCCTCTTCAAGGAGCAGATACTCCTGGCTTCCCAGGAATGCAGAACATCCTCCTAACCTTGTGTACACAGTGCCAGAAGTTCACGCTTACCTTCCGCGAGTAGGCAGACAGCAGATTGATCACTTCTCGGACAAACGCCGGAGGTCGGTCAGCTTGGACGTTTTCGAGATTCCTGCAAGGAAGGCGCAGGAGCATGTGAGAAAGGATCCGGCCTCGCAGCCCTGGGGCAAGGAGAGGCGCAAAGGCCTCTGCCACCGGCAAGTTCCCAAGTGAGTAATTTCTTTGCTCGGACACTAATTCCCCAGCGAGGGAGTTGGGAGCATCGATTAGCTACCTACAGACCCGGACGCCAGAGCCGCTGGGTGGAACCGTGCGAAAGGGAACCAAGGAAGCTGGTTCTTTCTGGATGCTTACAGCTGCCTTGCAAGCGATCCTGAGCACGAAGGAATATGCCCACGCACCCTTGCAAGTTTTTTTGTAAGGGGCGGAGCAAATTGCTGAGGCCCTCAGTGCTCACAGAAACTTGAGAGGCACTGTTAACAAGGGACGTGACTCTGGGGTTTTTAGTGTTGTCAGAGCTGGAGGGCTTTATTTGGCCCACAATAAATTGTGTTTATTTGCTGTTGTGCCAAAAGGCAGGGCTGTCTCTCTGCCAATACAAGGCTTTCCAAGAGCAGTGGGAAATGCCTTCTGTACATGTGCAAATATGGCACATGTATGTGTCATGATACGGTTATCAGCATTGCTCTATGTTCAGTGGTCCTGTGCCACGAGTCAGGATGGCTTGCATCACGGCTGGCTCCTCTGGCCGAAACACACGAGACAACACGGCAAGAAAACGTTCAGACAAAGGCTGAAAACCCCCGAGAAAAGCCCCGCAAGGCCAGCCTGAAAGTTCCTGCCTGCTCATGTCGAGGGCAGCCAACCGGCACGTCAGTTTGCACGGGACTCCCCAGCACTCAAGCGCTGCTCTGCCCCCCGCCCAGCAAAATCGCGGCTCCCCCAGGGCTGGCTGCCGCCTCTTCCCTGGCAGCTCCCCCCGCCGCCGGGAGCAGCAGGACCGGCGCCGGCTCAGCGGACCAAGGTCTGCCCCGCAAGGCGAGGGACGCTGCTCCAGGACGCTGAAGGGGCAAGAGCCTGGGGTAAGTGAGAAAGCGTGTGTGTGTGTGTGTGTGGGGGGGGGGGCAGTCCAAGCTCCTGCAGTCAAACCTCACGACCACCTCCCTTTGTGTGTTGTGTGCAGGGGGGTCTCCGAGGACCTGAAATGATGCCCCCCCCCCATTTCAGAGTGGGTGAAGTGTGATAGGAAATAGCGGGATGGTAGGAAATACCTGAGCATTAGGATGCAGAGTGGCAGGGAATACCTGAGCATTAGGATGCAGAGTGGCAGGGAATACCTGAGCATTAGGATGCAGAGTGGCAGGGAATACCTGAGTATTATGCCACATGGCTCTTCCGCCCTTAAACAGACCCAGCCCTGTATGAACTCCACTGCTTTGAGGCGTGTGCTTTAATTCAAGTTCCCACCCCATGGCACATTACCAAAAACGTCCCAGGCCTGGCAATCACTCCACTGGGGGGTTTAGATCAAGTGTGAGCCCCCTCCACCCACCCGTCCCCCAAAAGCACACACTCCGCTCAAGCCGCACGTCTGCATTTTAAAATCAGACCCAGGATCCGAGTTTGCACCTGGAACACCTGTGTGGGCAGAACCAGGCTGAGCATCGGCCACACCTAAATAAATAGGTAAGTGCAGGAAACAGGCCAGGTCCCCTTCCCACCACCTGCCCCCATCCAGCATGCTGGCCCCTCTGGCCCCAAGAAGTGGGGAAACAGCCAACCTTTTCTGGAAGCCCTCAGTGAGCGCCATCCTTCTGAACAAACAGGTCTCTTCTTCAGGCAGAGAGCGGAGAGCCAGTTGGCCCAGCAGCTCCACAGAGGGGGCTGTTTTGCTCTCCATGCACAGCTGTGCGTGGGCGGGAGGGAAGCCGACTACTCCAAAAGCGGCGTGGGCACGTCCCACCCCTGCGCAAGCCCGTCCCCGGGGTGTTCCTGTCGGCACCATTAATGAAGGCTGCCCTGCCACACGCCCCTTCCCCCCCACCCCCGCGATCAGCGCATTGCAATTTCAGCTCCCCGCCGGCAACCGTGCGAGGGAAACAATCATCGGCCGGGCCTTATCGCTCCCTCTCAGACCGCAGGCCTTGCGCGAAGAAAATGCGAGCCGCTCGCCGCGTGCCGTGCCAAGAATAACCCTCGGCGGGGTTTGAAAGACGGGGGGGGGGCACGGAGCCGGTGAGACCCGGCAGGAGGCGGGGGCAGCATGTGCCAGAACGGGAAGGAGACGGGCGCTGATTGCGCGGGCAGGCGGGTGAGACCTCGGCCGCCCGGCCTCCCGGGGACGGAGAGGCGAGGGGCCGGCAGGGACCGGTCGGGGCGGGAAGCTCGGCCGCGCGTCCCCCCGGGGCCACGAAGGGCAACGTGGGGGGGGGGGGCAAACCAGGCTGGCCGCCGGGGGGGGAAGGGCTGCCAAGGTGGGGGCCGGCGTGTGCCCGGAGAACCGCCTCCGGAGCCGGGGCAGGCGCCCGGCCGGTCTCTTCGCAGCAGCCTCCTCGTGCGCCTGCCTCCCAAAGTTCGGAGCCGGCTTCTGTCTCCCAGGCACCCCGTGTTCCCCACTGATTTGGGGAAGGGCCGTAGCGCAGCGGTACAAGGGAGGCGCTCAGCCCAGTGCTGGCACCCCGGTCAAGCAGTCAGGACACAGGCAGCGACGTGGGGGGGCCGCAGGTGGCTCGGCACAGGTGTGGGTTGCGTGACCCGGCTGAGCTTTCCAAGCGATGGCAAGGGGGATCACTGCTGCAGAAGCAACCCTCAGCAGCGCCTGCCAGGTCCTCTGCGGCTGCGGGCCCAGGCGAGCGAAGGGCCCGGGCACCACAAGGACCCTCCCCGTCTGAGGTTAGGCTGACGGACAACCAGCTCCTCCCGCCCTGTCCTTCCTCTGCAGCTGTGCCCCAAGGGGGTGCCCCGTGCCCCCAGGGACGCTGCTGCGGTGCCAGCAAAGCCCTTTGTCCAGGCCTTTTCAAATCCTCTTAACTGTTTTTGTTTCGGCTTCCTCCTGTACTCTTACTGTCCCGCTCCTTTCGTGAGCTTTAAAGGCCTGTCATACCTTGGCTGTATCTTTATTTAAACCATTTCATATTATTTAACTGCCTTGGAAACAGGATTAGTAAATATTGGAATAGAATGGCATAGAATAGAATAGAATCAGTTTAAGGAACCCGATGCAATCAGCAATGCACATTCAAAACCATCCCACCCTCCAGGGGGGCAGACCATGGTTGGAATTCCCATTCACTTCCAGAACTTTTCCTGTTCTAAAAAACTACACTCCCCCAGAACCAAAAAGCTGAAATTTTATTTATAGTATTTTCATTTTTAGCCGTTCTCTCCAAGTCCTCAGAGAGATGCTTCAATTTTATAGCAGGACCCAAGCCAGAGAGAGCGACTACCTCGTCTCCCGATGTGCCACAATAGGCAAGCCACAGGAATTATCTCCGAAAAATGAATTTTCCTCCCGTCTTTTAAAGAGAAGCATGATAGTACTGCCACCGATGGTTTCCGATAGCTGTTCATAAAAACAAGCCGGGGACTTCTTGTGGAAGAGGGAAGGGTCAAAGGTAGGAAGCTATCCAAATTTTTGTATTTTCCACAAAATTGAGGACAGACAGCTATTTTCCACACATGGCACCCCAGTGGCCGCAGGCAGATCCAACCTTTTGCTGCCTTGCGTCCACTAACCAACACAAACCAGGGGAAGCTGTTGGATCCAGGCGTAGCAGAAGTTCCACATTTCAAGATCCGTCAACTTTTTCTTTTTTAATTATAGGAGGACAAGAGTTTCTGGCAATGAACTACTGCAACGAGGCAACTGAAAAACACACAAACAAGCTACCTTGGCTGAAGAAGCAGGCTTAAAAGCTGTTGATGGCATTGGGAATAGCTAGCAAACATGACCCTTGTTGTTGATGCTATTTGCATATTTCAACATCGGTGTTAATAGCGAACAGCCAAGTATGCATTCTAGCAAAAAAAAAAAAAAAAGGTCTATTTTCCCCATTTTTTCATGAGCGCCTTTCCAGAACAAAGGTTTCCATGGACAGAAGCCTAGCTTCCAATGTATGATATGATGAAGGATGATTGTGGTTTATAGCTGACCCCTGGGGTGGCCAGTGGCACTGGGCCTCAGCCCACCAGAGTCTAATCCAAAGCATTCCTGAAAGGATCAACTGGATTCACTGGAAATCCAGAAGCCCCTCTGTTTCAGCCTCTGGGTCTTCGTGCCAGTAAGGCAAACTTTCATCCTTTTTTCTTGCTAGAAAAGGAAAAGAGAAAAGGAAAAGGAAAAAGAGGGGGGGAAAGAAGCATACAGCAAGAATGGAAGGTGAGAATCTGCAGATAGCGGCTTCCCTTGCGCCCACAGCTATCCAGGAGGGCTGGAACAGCCACTGCCCAGCCCTTGGTGGACAAAAAAAATGTACTGATGTTGGTCCATAGGAATGTGAGACGCTTCCCTAATGCCGGGGATCAAATCGAGACATTTCCTTGCAGAACGCAGTTCGGCTCACTTATTTGAGCTTTCTTCTGCTCCTTTAACTGCACAGCCCGGACTGCATGGATTTATAGGTGGGACAACGTCACCCGGGCAGAAAGAATCGTAACTTTGCCACCATCCAATGTCCCGGCTGCTCATGCAATACTACCGGAGCTCAAATGTGGTGAAATATTCCAGGGAGGGAGGAAATCCGATTCTTCCAGCTTGCAGACGGCAGCTGTCAGCTTCTTTACTGCTTGTGAAGAATTCTTGGAGCGAGAATCTCTGGATTTTGAACGTTCCAGCACCCAAGAAATTCGGGGCCGGGATCCCATGGGGAATAAGATGCGAGGGGAGAAGAGGGTGGCAAACAGCAATTCGCCCCCCCCAGCTGCAACATCAGTGCATCACCCCCCCCCCCAATATGTTGTGAGCCGCCCTGAGGCTTCGGCGAATGGGGCGGCACAGAAATGTTTTAAATCAATAAATAAAATGAATATGTTACAAGCAGTCTTGGCCAGAGCATCAAGGTCACGGTGCAGGCATCCAATCGGGGTCCCCCGAGCCCCCAACCTTTGCAAAGCTTTGGGGGCATGGAGAGGGGTCGGGCCAAGAGCAGCAGGAGAGGGAGGGACAGAGCGGTAAGCGCTTAAAGAGACAGATGTGCCGGAAAGGGTACCAGACTGGTTTCCATGGAAACAGAAGACGTGGCGGGAGAGCCGGCGATGGCGATGCTGGACTGAGCACAGAGGATGCGAGGGGAGAGGGTGTCTGCCTAGAAGGTGGGCTGGGGTCCCCGGGAAAGGGCCAGAGGAACCATGTGCCACGGCAACGAGGGGAGGAGGCTGCTTAAATGTGGGCCTTTTGCCCACATTTGGCTTGGCCAGCTCACGCCTGGTCCCTGCAGAAGTGCGGGCCAAGCAGGCGTGTTAAAGCCCCTGTCCGGACCAGGCTGCACCTACTCGAGAGTAAAAGACGGGAAAGGAGCTGCCCGCCCATGTTTCTGTGGAAGTGCAGCATTCTAGAAAAAGGGATGGTCCATCAACCTGATGGGTTCTAAGTTTTAATTTTCTTGCATTTTTATTGTGCTATAGAAAAACAACCAAGCCACCATTAAAAAGGGGGGGAAATACAACATTTCAGCAATATTGAAGAAAATAAAAAAATCCATCGCACTAGAGGCATTTATATTGTGTGTCCCTGTATGTTGATATTTAAAAGAACACCTCCCTGCTATCAACAGAAAAAACCGCGGCTCTCAGTTATAGTGCAGCTCTTTCTAGGGCTGGCTCCACTCGTTGCCAAGAGTAAGGAGGGGGACCTGATCCACACGGGTTGTTCGCAGCCGCCTTCACGCAGGCTGGGGAAGCTGCCAGGTCCACTTTGCTGTGCTCCCCAGGGTGGATTTTAGAACATGAGTCCCAAATTGCAGAGTGCAGATTAACTTGAATTGCACCCTCGAAGGGCCCAATCCGGCCTGGGACCAGGATACCTAAAGGAGTGCCTTTTTCCCTATTTGCCCTCCCGCCCCCTGAGATCGGCGGCAGAGGCTCTTCTCCGGGAACCCTCCGTGAAAGACATTAGGAGGCAGAGTACCCGGAGGAGGGCCTTCTCTGCGGTGGCGCCCCGACTATGGAATGCGCTCCCCAGAGAGGTCCGCCTGGCGCCATCATCATATGTTTTTCGGCGCCAGGTCAAGACCTTTTTATTTAACCAATATTTTAATATGTATTAATAGTAATTGGATTTTATTGTTTGTATGTTATTAATTACAGCCAGCGTGGAATAGTCAATGTATTTATTTTATTCTGACTTATGTTGTATGCCGTCCAGAGATGCAAATAATAGACGGCATACAAATTTAATCAACCAATCAATCCATCCAGGACTCTGCAGAGTTCCAAGCAATGCCATGTCTCTTCCTTCTGCGTCCACATATTCGCCCAGTCTTACCGCCTCTTGTAATTATTCCCAGAATAGAGGGAAGACGGGTGAGGCCGTAAAATGTAGGAAGAGACAAGACTCCCTCCCGTCCATGCCCACAAACAGCATAATCCTGATTTAGAGCTAGGCGGGATGAGGTGGAGGAGCAAAAGCAGATTTCCTAAGCGGAAGTATTTTAGGGAGGAAAAAGCAAGGGGAAGCAGGATTGCACTGAAATTGGGGCCTGTACACTTTCTGGAAGGCTCCCCCACCCCCCTCCAGCTAGCAGGACGCTAAAAATAAAAGCTCAGAGAAGTTCACACAGATCCATTCTGCAAATAATGTCAACTTTGGCAAGGTTTATCGGTTTATTCCCACCAAAACATTTACTGAATATTTTCATTTACTCTGAGGATGCAGCTCCTTAACCTAACCCTTCATTCCTGTTGTTATTTCTAAAAACTGCCTAAATCAAATTCTTCTGGCTAAGAAGTCAAAATTCGGAAAGGAACACCGGAAGAGGATAGAATAAAGAGGCCAGCACTGATTCGGCAGGGAAAAGGCCTTGGATGCCAGCGCTCGCACGTTTCGTGCGCCACCTGTTTCCTCGTCATCCTAACACCTTTCTAAGAAGTTCTGGTCCCATTTAGGAACCTCCAAACTTCAGGGCTCAGGAGCATCTGTGCGGCACGGCGGTCTGAGAGCTGAGCTGGGACTCGGGGAACGCGGGGTCTCGTTGCCACCTGGCCACGAAACCCTTTGAGCCAGTTCCTGACTTTCAGCCTAACCTCCCTCACAGGGTTCTGCTGGGGATAAGGCAGAAAGAAGAGGAGAATCATGTAAGCGGTTTCGAATTCCTTGCAGGGCAAAATATGCCAAATGGAGAAATAAACATTCTGCTGCTAGATCAAGGTGCCATATTCATACTGCAAGACTAGCATACCCCACCCTATTTCTGGGGCTTGGAGGTTACATGGAACCCTTGGATGCATAGCCAGAAGCGTGGCTTCTAGATTGAGAGAGGTGTTACTGCCACTCTATGACTCTGGTGCGCCCGCAACTGGAGTATTGTGCTCAGTTTTGGGCCCCTCATTGCAGGAAGGATCTAGCCAGGTTGGAGTAAGCGCAGCGTAGGGCCACAAGGTTGGTGGCCGGTTTGCAGGGGATGATGGGGTATAAGGCGAGACTGAGGGAACTGGGCCTCTTCAGCCTGGAGAAGGGGAGACTCAGAGGGGATATGTTGGTGACATACAGGCATGTGAGGGGGCATCACACAGAGGTGGGGAGAGACCTGTTCTCCCCTGCAGAGGAAGGCAGGACGCGCTCCAGCGGAGCCAAGCTCAGGGAACCAAGGTTCAATTTGGGTGCCAGGAAGCACTTCCTGACAGTCAGGACCCCCAGGGTGTGGAATGGGCTTCCCCGGGAGGTGGCTGAGGCCCCATCGGTGCAAGGATAGGCTGGATGTCCACATGGTGGGCATGTCATGAGAGGAGCCGGCTGGAGCTGGGGGTCAGACTAGATGACTCGGGAGACCCCTTCTGACTCGCTCTGTTTCCATGCTTCTATTTGTTTGTTAAAAAGGATAAGACAAGAGAGGTCTCAGGACAACTACCGACTATCTCAGGATTTCCGCCTGGGCACGATCCCAGCCTCCTGCCCCTCCACAGCTCCGAGGATTCACCCAAGAGAGGCAGGATGTGCTCAGCAATCGGATTTCCTATTATTTTCTGGTGGGAATAAACCTGATCCCAACCCCCGTTTCATGAGATGAGCCGCCACCACGCGGTCCCCAGGCGGGAGAGGTGGGGCGTGAGCACCTGGCAGAGCAAAGCGCTTGTCTGCGATGCTAGACGCCGCCCCCAGCACAGGTGCCCAGCCAGGTGCTGCTTCGGGCGTTCAATGGAGGTGGGACCTGCGCCAAAGGGCGGCCGACCCGGCTGCGGCCAGGCTTGGAGCAAAACACCAGCGGAAAAGCGGAGCGGCCGAGACGTACCTGCAGATGATGATGAAGAACTTGACGATGAGGAGGGCCTGCCCGAGGCCCGCCTCGGCCACCTCCTGGCGGGCGCTCTGAGGCACGCAGTGAGCCAGCTGCTGGGTGAGCACATGGAGGACGTCCCGGGGGAGCAGCGGGATCTCGGAGACGGACTCCTCCGGCCTGCAAGGGACGAAGGAAGCAGAGGAGTGGGCCAAGGCGCCGCAGAAGCCCCCCACCGCCGAGGGCGGCCAGCGGGACGAGCGCCCGCCGATCCACCCGTGCCCCTGCCTACGCCCCTTCGCGCCGCCAGAACGGGACTACGCTTCGTGCGGGCAGGCTCCTGCTCCCAAGCGGTACGTGAAGAAACCCCTTCCTTTCATCGCTCCTGCCGCTCAGTTCCGCGGGAAGATCCGTGTGGGCTCTAGCATTCCAAGAGGGGGAGAAACATTCGGCCCCCCTGTTTTCTCCAAGCCGAGGGGAAAGACACGCACATCGCTCACTCCTTCCCGTAACAGCCTTTTCTCTAAGCTAAACAGGCAGAGTGGGGCAGAGCGTGGGCCTGGGAGCCGGGATCTGGCTTCGAGACCCCACTCAGCCATGAGGCCCACTGGGGCACTTGGGGCCAGCTGCAGGCTCAGGCCAGCCTACCTCACAGGGGTGTTGTGGTGAGGGGAAGACGGAGGGCAGGAGGAGCACTGTGGGGGCAGCCCTGAGTTCCTTGGAAGCAAAAAAGGAGGGCTATAAATATAATCAATAAGTGAATAAACAGCCTGATATGCTGTAACCTTTCCTCACAGGCAACTGCTCCAGAATCGTGCTTAATTTGGGGGCCCCGCTTCACTTTTCGGTCTGTATGGGATCCCTTCTGGTGTTCTTACACTTGGAAACAACAATAACTTCTGAGCAGGCAAGGGTTCAAATAGCTCGGCTAGCTGCGAAGCTCATAGACTGGCCTGGTCTACCTCACAGGGCTGTTGGGAGGATATGAGGAATCCCCCAAGCTCTTTGGGAGGAGGACAGAGAAGGAATGGGCTCGACGGATGAATCAGCTTTCCGTGAGAGTCTGGGGCACTTCATTTGTGTTTAACAGAGTTGTGCACGGCTTGGGACCCCACTGGGGAAAATGCTTCCACTGGAGGAGGACTGCAAGGAGGGAGAAAGGTGCAGAGGGGAACGACCGGGAGAGAAACGCGGAGAAGTGGAGTCGGGGCACCACCGTGAGAGTGGCAACAGCGTGGGAAGGTGAGCAATGCACCCAGCGCCGTCTCACTTTCAAGCACTGTAACGGGCAGGATGCGCACCTCAGGCTAAGATGCCCGTCCAAGCGCAGCAGAGCTGTAAATTCGTATTTCTCAGCTAGAGCAACTGGGGGCTTGCCTGGGTGGGTGGAGGCTGCAGACCCACCCACAATCCAGGGAGAGCCTCGGGCAAACCCCAGGGACCTCCTGCTCACGGAAGCACCTCTGCCCTGTTTTGGGGGGCCCCCCTTTCCCTATCCACCACACCCCATTCGGCAGGCTCTCCAAAGTCCGAGTAACTTTTGGAGGGGCGGGAGGGGTGGCCGTGGGAAGGGGGGGCAAAGAAGCTGCTGTCCTGGATACTCTTGATCCAGGCTATCTAGGCCCAGAGGCAAGTCTACCTGGTCTCGTGCCCCAAGGTGAGAGGGAGGGAGCGAGCGAGCGGTGCATCGAAGGCCGGAGGGACGCGCAAGATCCATCCGCCGTGTCAGAAGTTGTGTTGCCGCTCATCATTTTCGGTCGTCACAGGCTAAAAACAGCGCTCAGCGGTGCCCGCACTCAGCCTCAGTCCAATTTTGGCCATGAGAAGCTGAAGTATCGCCCATCGCTCACTGACACAGGGCTGGACAAGACCCACCTAAAAATAGCCCGGGGAGAAGTCTTCCGTCTGGGAACAAGGGCTGCCCTGATGCCGTGCCAGGCCCCATTCTGGCAGGCTGTTGGGGAGCTGGGCTGCCGCTAATTCGGAGGATGTGAACCCAGATGCGTGCGTGGGAAAAGCCTCCAACTCAGCACCAGGTCGTGGGGGGAGTCAGAGAAACCCACAGCGGATTCAGGTGCGTATGTATAATAGGGATCTGTGGGAAATCCCATTTGAAGTAGCTCCCAGGATTCTGCTGCGCTTCCCCACATCTATGAGCCAAGTTCCGGGCATGCACACCTGCTGCCCGCCGGGAACTGAGTCCTGCGCAACCGCCGTGCAAGCCGCACACAGGAGGGTCATTGCTGCGCGACCGCCACTGCGCACACGTTCACGGGCTCCTTCTTGCGCAGCCCAGTTTCTAAGGTGGCACCTCGGAGCCTATGCAGTTTCGTTGCAACACTAATAAATAGCACGCCCCCATATCCACATTATTATTTATTATAGCTGTATCGCACATTTTTCCTTCCGAGGGACTCAGAGCAGCTTCCATAATTCTGCTCCTCCCCCCCATCTTATCCTCAGGAGAGATGCTGGAGAGGCGGAGAAAGTTCACCCCGTCTCCGCTTTGCAGCTCTCTGGAAAGTGTCGATAACCGTGCAAGCCGTTTGCCTGTGCTTTTCTTTTCCGGGCGTTTTCACGGTAATCCTGACGGACATCTTTCAGGGATGCTTTAGAATGGAAGTGGGGGGGGGGGGCATTCACCCACAGGCTGAACGAAAAGAGGTTTAGATACTGTCCTGGATATAGCGATGGGACAAACTGGGCCGCAGCCACATTCAGTCTGCAGACGATACCAAACTGGGTGGAATAGCAAACACCCTGGAAGACAGGAGGAAGTTGCAGGGCGATCCTGATAAACCTGAACACTGGGCTGAAAGATGAGATTCAGGGAGGACAAGTGCCAAGTCCCCCACCTGGGAAAGAGAAACCAAAGGTACCGATACCAGATGGGGAACACGTGGCTCGACAGGACTGAACAAGAAAAAGATCTTGGAGCAATTGTGGACATTAGGCTAAGCATGAGCCAACGATGCGATGCAGCCGCCAAAAGGGCAAATGCTATTTTGGGATGCATGAACAGAAGCGTTCCTTCCAAATCACGAGAAGTAGTAGTTCCCCTTTACTCCTCACTAGTCAGACCTCACCTGGAATATTGTGTCCAGTTCTGGGCACCAAGTTTTAAGAAAGAGGCAGGTAAATTAAAAAGGGAGGGCAACAAAAATGATCCAGGGCTTGGAGAGACTGCCCCGTGAGGAGAGACTGGGAGAACTGGGCACGTTCAGCCTTGGGAAGAGAAGGCTGAGGGGGGACATGATATCCCTCTAGAAGGACCTCAAAGGCTGCCACAAACAGGAAGGCCAAGATCTCTTCTTGCTGATGCCCCAGTGCAGGACACGGAATAATCCAATTCAAGCTGCGACAACCCAGATCCAGGCTGGGCATCAGGAAAAGCTTCTTCTCTGTCAGAGCAAGACGGCAGTGGGACCAACTGCCTAGAGAGGTGGGGGAGACACTCAAAAAGAAACTGGGCAGCCATCTGAGTGGGATGATGTGACTTGGCATCCTGCACCAGCAGGGGGTGGACTGGATGGCCTTCATGGCCCCTTCCAGCTCAACTCCTCTATGCTACAGGACGGGGCATTATTTTTGTTGCATGTTTGCGGTGCAGAAGCAGAACCAGAAAGTTCTTATGAAAGCCAGTTTGAACCTGCTCAGCATGTAACTCCAAAGCACTGGAGAGCGAATGGGTCACTGGGCGTGATGAAAAAGGCGTTCCAAGGAGCTGAAACGGACAAATTAGCAGGATCCGTCATGCTCTGGAACGCAAGCAGAAACCAACACGGTTGCAAGAGATGGGCTGCTTTTGTTTTTACTACAGGAATCACTCCCAGTGCATTTAATGAACAAAATAACTTCTTCCTGTCTGAGATGCATGGCTTTAATAAGGAATGAGCAAGGTCCTTCGAGATCATGGTTACATCCCAAAGCGTTTTCCAGACAGATTTATTTCCTCCAGTCCTGCTTGACACGCTGGTGGGTGCGCTCCCACCCCGGCAAGCAGCGAGCCGAACGTGGCAAATTGGCGAGCAACTCCAGTGGTGGGTGAGGCTGGAAGCGAAGCTGGCAGGGCCAAATTAGGAGCATATTTTAGGGCCCTTAGAGAGGTATCCCAGTCTTTTGGAATCAGTAAAGCAGCGCAAAATCCAGAAATCCATCCAATCATTGGGGCTCTCAGGGTGGGAAGGACATCGGAGGAAACCCGGAGGACAGACCTGGGGCTCCATGCAGGTCACATCTGGTGCCCTCAATTCCTTGTTTGGGGCAAGGAGCCTGTGGCCCCATTCCATAGCGCGGGGTTTTGCTTTCAAGGAGAAGGTCCATGCAGCACACAGAAAAGGCAGAAAGAAATGGTGGTGAACGAGTGCCAGGTGCACCGCGGCAATGGAGGCCACGCCATCTGACCTGTCAAAGTCCTGTTCAGCTATCATGCCTCTGCAACTTTCATAAGGACTAGAAACTTGCCCGCGTCTTCTGTTTTTGAATAAGAAATTCCCAGTGGTTGGCTTTGCCAGGTAGTGGGTCCACATGGCAGCCCCATATGAAAGAAGATACCGGAGCGAGCAAGCCTGTAAGCATCGCCCCACAACAGACCTTAATGCTTGTTTAAAGGCAAGGAAAACCACCACGGGGCATTTGCAAAATTCTCTGCTGAAAACCAGATTGTGCAACCACAGCAAGAAGTGAAATTCAGTGAATCCGATCAGAGCCAGCTTCAGGTTTCTGAGAGCCCCGGGCAGGGCCCCGAACTGGGCCTCGGCGGGGCTGCCACACAGAAGCCCCCGCTGCGCCTCCTCAGCCCGGCTGCCCTTTGCCTTCTGGACAGGCAGGGACCGAGCAGCGAGCGAGCGAGCGAGCGAGGACCCCGCGGCAGTCTTCGCGCACCTCCGAGCCGGAGCGCAAAGTGGGTGAACATGCAGGGCGCACTGGCGACGAGGGGAAACGTGAGGGTGAGCTCGTCCGTGGGCCCCTCAAATTTTGGCCCCGGGCCCTTGGGAAGTGCCTACTGCCGATGCCGCCCAAAGGCAAGCCCTCCGTCCACCGGAGCCATGCTGCAAAAACCAACCCGGGCGCTGCGAGAGAGAGGGGAGCGAGTGAGCGGACAGGACAGGACAGCGTGGAAGGGTGTTTGCAGGGCGACGGCGGGCAGAAAACAAGCAGAGGCGAAAGGCGCTCGCTCTCAGAAGGGGGGGCAGGAAGCTGCCCAGGCACCGATGGGTTATCTCGAGCGGGTGTTGCATCAGGCGCTCCGTCGGTGTGGCAACAGGGCAGTGCGGAAATCAACCGCCAGCGAACCGGGAGGAGGAAGCCCGGCTTGGATGCCTGGGCGAGGCGTCCCTCCCTCCCCGCAGCTCTCAAGCCGGGCTCCGGAGCCTCTCGCGCCAGCGCGCTCGCTGGCCGCGCGGAATGCCGTGCGCCTGTGTCGGGGGCGCACGGGACGCCTTCCCACGCACCGCACGGCTCACATGGAGCGCGTCAAGGCATCGCTGCGCCTCCTGCTTCTCCGGCTGCATCTGGATGCCCGAGTTTTTGCTAGGTGGGAAAGAAATATTCAACAGGGAGAGGAAAGGGCCTGGCTTTCTCCTTCAGTGGACGTACGTCTCAGCTAACAAACCAGGAATGAACCGGAATGAAGCACACAATTGTTTCTGAGCTATCCAGGGTGCAACCCAACCCACTGTTAGATAGAAAAACTAGGCAGTAGGGCCTAGTGGTGGGAGCCTTGGACTGGGGACCCAGGAGACTTGGGGCCAGCGTTGGACCTGGGTTCCAGTCCCCACTCAGCCATGGAGCCCATTGGGTGACTTGGAGCCAGTCACCCACTCTCAGCCCGGCCTACCTCACAGGGTTGTTGTTGTTGTGAGGATAAGAGGGTGAGGATGACGACTGGGTTAGTGCCCGGGGTTCCCTGCAAGAGGAAAACATATGGGATGCAAAATCCTAAGATGACAGGGCTTGGCGTTCTCCAGCTGGTACGTTGGGATTTCTTGGGCATTCCTTGGATTAAGGGCTGCACCTAACAGTCGCTTCTGGATACGAAGGGCAAGAATGAGGCAAGTCCATCCATCCTATTCCTGCCTGCCTTTTTCCTTCCGAGGGCCTCCGGGTGGCCACCTCCTCTCCGTCTCGGGCTGCTGCCTCTCCGCCAGGACCCCGCACCGGCCCTCCTGTGCTGAGCTCCCTCTCAACCCCAATTCCGTGGCACTCGGAGGACCTCGTGGGGCTGCGCAGCCTCCAAAGTGCTTTTCAGAAGGCGGTGCTTCTAATTTTCCCTGTCTTTCAGCATGTGAATTTCCAAGGGGACGGAACTGCGTGAACTGGTGCCCCCAACCTGGTGCCCCCCCCCCCCCCCAGAAGTGTTGCACTATGCCTCCCAGGATTCCTCAGCAGCCAAACATCTTCGGTGGGCACCGTGCTGGGGAAGGGTGTCCCAAGAAGACGGCCCAGAGAATTCATCCTAAAAGATGGGCAGCTTTATAATTAGGACCTGCGTCTCCGAAGGGGCGCCTCCTTCCCGACGTGCCCGCCCGCCCCTTAAGATCTGGGTCAGAGGTCCTTTTTTGGGGACCCTCCTTGAAGTAGATCAGGAGGGTGGCTACCAGAGAAGGGCCTTCTCTGTGGTGGCCCCCAATCATGGAATTCGCTTCCTAGAAAGTTTCGCCTGGCGCCATCACTTTATGCTTTTCGGCGCCAGGCCAAAACTTATATTTTCCCAGTATTTTAAGGTTTTGTTGTGATTTTAATGTGGGGTTTTATTGTATAGGGAACTTATTTGGACGCTACGCTTCACTCTCTTTTATTGTAAGGCCCTTCCGAGACTTTGGTAGCGGATGGTACATAAAAGTTTTCCATGAATAAAAGGAAACTGCCCTGTGGGTGCCAAGAGCGCTTCTCTTCCTGCACCTTCCTGGGGGGGAGGCAGCCCCAGCAGCGCCGTGGCCAGGATGGGGAGGGGTCTACACAGCCACCCCCTGGTCCCAGGGAGCAAGAGTGTGTGACCGCAGCCCTGCTGGGTCTGACCGAGGCCGGCTGAGTCCACCGCCCGCCCGCGTCCGCACTGGCCCCGCAGAATCCCAGTGGGAGTCCAGAAATAGACCAGTGGCACAATGCCACTCTCTCTGGCCCATGCTCCCCAGCACCTGGTTCTGAAGGGCACAGGGCCACTCATCCTGGGGGGCTGGCAGCCAGCCACAGCCGAGTCCTGCAAAATTTTTCTTGAGACCCTCCCAGGTCGGGGGCTGCCAGTCCAACGCGTGATGGCGAGGGCCAGGGATGAACCATGCCCTGCTGGAAGGCTCCTGCCTCTCACAAAACTCTCATCATCCACCGCCGTGGGATCTCCTCCTAGCTTTTTGGGAGAACGTACACGCATAATCCTAGGAGCCCTGGAGCGTGTCCGTGGAGACAGCCCTGTAAGATTTTTCTTGGCCTCAGAGTGCAAGTTCTCCTTAGAATGAATGGAGAGCCCTCCGTGTGGCTTAAAATAGGAAGAGACTAAATATAAAGGGGAACAAGGGAGCGGAAAGTGTTGTAAAGTGATGAAGAAAGAGGCTTTTAGCCGGACGACCAGAAGTTGTTCTAGAAAATGACAACAGGTAATTTAAATTCATAGGAGAAAGGGTTTTTTCCTTTTAAAAAAGGGTCAGACTGAGAAGCTTTCCTTAGAAATGAACATGGAAACAGGCGATGAGCGAGCGCGCAAGCATGCTTTGGACAGAAGAGACTTCTAAATGAGCTTTAACTGCGCACAAGGTATGGATGGGAGAGACAAGCACCTGTGTGAATCAGTGAAGACGAACACATGGAGAAAGTGGAGGGGGAGACGTTTTCCTGAGCACTTGAACCCGGGGTCATCCCACGAAGCTGACGGGTAGGAGGTTTACGGCAGATAAAAGGAAGGACCTCTTCACACAGAATATGGATAAACTCTGGCATTGGCTGCCACAGGAAGTGGTGATGGCTGCCGATTTAGGTGGCTGTAAAGGGTGTTGGGCTGGTTGATGGAGGGGTGGCTAGCAGTGGCCACTAGCCTTGCGGGCCACGTGCCCTCTTCTTTCCCAGAGGTGGCCTGCCCGCAGACCCCAGCTGCTGGGGCGCTTGGGCAGGGGGTGGTCTTGCACCCCTCCTGCTGGAGGGATCCTGCGGGCAGCTGGTTGCCGCCGTGTGCACAGAGTGCTGGACTGGATGGACTTGGGCCTGATCCGGCAGGGCTTTCCTTACATTCCCACGCAAAATGCATGTTTGTGTGCGTGCACGTGTGTGTAAAGAAGGCAGCGGCAGGCCAATCCCGCTGGAGTTTGTTCCTTGGGCACCTGGAAGCAGAGAAAACCCGCATTCCACATTACTCCATGCTTGGCGTACGCGTCGCAACGCAGCCCCGTGCACGCAGGCCGACTGGGAAACGCGAGGAAAAAGAGAACTTTTCCCCTGCCTCAACATGCACGGATCGTGACCTAACTCGTGCAACCGTCTTCCAGGCACTTCCTCTTACATCACACCCTCAAGCACCATCTGCTCGAGCGCCCCTGCAGCTGGCTCAATCCGGGGCGGGGGAGAGGTTTTTACCTCCTGGGTTCCAGGGAATGCACACTGATGATCTTCTCAAAATTCGCCACGAAGAGTTCCAGCCACTGCTGCAGGTAGGCCAAGTCTTTCTGGAAGAGAAAGCAGAGGAGACAGTTGAGGTCAGAGAACAGCTCTCCTTCTCTTGCAGAATTGGAGTGGTCCCACGTTCAGGTTCTGTTTGAGCCCAGATCTTTTGCTGCTCATCAAACCTGTTCTGGCTGAGAGGACACTGGTGGCCCGTGGCACAAACGCCATCTAAGCTCTGGCACTGCTTCGGACTCTTCCCCTGAATCACGTCTAGGTTTCTGGTGCTGTGCAGAGCCGAGCCAAAGAAATTGCAAGCGTTTGGGCAAACGCTTTCAGCACTGTAAAACCAAACCAAACCAAGCCAAGCCAAACCAAGCCAAACCAAACCAAGCCAAACCACCTGCGCATTTTGGACAATTTTTCAACTCCTTGCAAGAATGATTCCTAATTCATTTAATTACGGAACATCCTGCAACATCGGAGCCAAACCCTGCAGCGTGTGCCCTCAAACAAACATCGGAAGGCACGGTCATCTGATTTGCTTCTTGATCTGCGACGGCACGGGACCACCGACGGGGCAAGCGCAGGAGGGGCGGTGCGGGCGGACACGGGGCAAAGCGCCACATCAAAGGATCACACGCTCTCCTGGAGGGGAGGGTCACGTGCCCACGATGACCGCAGGGTTCGTGAGGAACATTCCACCTGCTGAACATTCAGCACAGCCATGGTTCCCCCTTGGCTCCCCGCAAGCGGGTGGCTTCCAACCCTGTTGGACTACGACTCCCATAATTGCACAACCGGCACCCTATCAACCACGGCCTCTGCCTTCAGCGTGGGCCACGACGCTGGCCACGGCGGCTCGGTCCCTCCGACTGGGAGCGCGCAGGGTCTGCCTTTGGGGCACCCTTGGAACCGCCCCGTGGCAAACTGCATGCGCTGGAGGGCCACGTCCAAGGGGGCCCGTTCGGCCCAGTGCGGGCCCGATGCTCCGAGCTCCTCACAGACGCTTTGGTCCAGCGCCGTCTGCCAAAATCGCGGCCCCGCGAGCTCCTCCTCGCCGCTGCAGGGACGGGTGGGAGAAGCCACGAGGGCCTTGAAGAGAAACCGGGCACTTGGGCCGGGCCAGCACGCAGCTGGCGGAGGCCTGCCGGGACAGGCTGCTCAGGAGCATGGGCACGGCAGTTCTGCGCCAGCTTTGGGGCCCTCGGCCCATCGCCGGTGCCCGCTCGAGCAGCTGGCTGCGGCTTTCCCAGTCCTAACAGGCTGGCCCCGGAGATCTCCCAGCTGCCGGCAGCAGCCCCCGGCCTCCCTTCGCCCAGGCGGCACTTTGGAGCAACTGCCACTGGCTCATTCGTCCGTGAATAACAAAAGCAGCAAACAAGCAAAAAGCAGCCGAGAACATCGTGCCATTGTGTTTTCAATGGGGTGATTGGTTTTGTCAGTCCTTCGCTCTGTGGGTTTCTTAGTCTTGGCTGGTCAATTTCACGGGAACTGGCAAGAAGAGGCGTCGTCAAGGCAGACTGACTGTTGCACCTGTCAACGGAAAAGCGCTGGGAAAGGGGAGAAAGCGGCCAACGCAGGTGCATCAAACCCGCCTCGAGACTTCGGTAGTAGGTGGCATTCAGAGGGAAGCATAAATAAATCGATAGACAGATAAAAACAAACAACGATGGGGCCAGGGAAGGGCACCCTCTGCTGAACAGAGCAATCCGCTGGCCTTGAAGTGCTGAATGGACACTTCTCATCGTCTTCCACCTTTTTTACAGAGAATTTACTGCTGCGGTTACTGAGGTTCCCTGTTCGCTTTAACAAGAAATATACAGAAATTTAATCTGGGAAGTAAATGGAGAGGAAATCTGCACATTTGCGACAAAGGAGCAGTTAATGGAGGTGCACAAATTTCCCCTCTGTTTACTTCTCAGTCCTCAAATTTGTGTTTATTTCTGCGGGTTTTGTTTTTTGAGAGCAGTCGGTGAACTGCAGTAACCGCAGCAGTTAAGTGCTCCGAGGAGGAGCTGTAAAAAGGGGAGGGGAGTTGGCTGGAGAGTCAGGGAACTGCTGAGAAGGTGGAGCGGCACCGAAGGGAGTTACCTTGACACTTAAGATCGACAGAATTACATTGACCAGACAATTGACAAGGCAGAGATGCTCCCTGCCCCCCCCGCCCCCATTTTTTGGTGGACTTTCTTATACTACTTCATCGCTTGACTTGTGCTTTTCTACTGGCCCAGGGCGACCATCTTCAAATTTGCTTTTCTCTGCTTTGCTGCTCCCTTTGAAAGTCAGAACAGACAAATATACCCTTATAATAATAATAATAATAATAATAATAATAATAATAATAATAATAATAATATTGACCAGGCAAGATTACTCAAATGGGACAGTCCCGAGGGCGCTTCTGTGCTCCTGGGAAAGACCGACAAAAATAAAAATTATTCCGATTGACCACAGTTGCACAAAGTTCTGGGGTTGCAAACGGCCACCACTGGGCTTGTGGGAGGCCTTGGAAAAGCAAGAGGCCGTGAGCAGAAAGGGAGAGTGGGAAAAAGAGGGGAGAGGAGTCCAGACTGATTTTCCTAGGAAGTGCCCTGGGATGCCATGGACCAAGGGACGGGGAGGGGGCCCAAACCAAGGCCCCCCTTGGAGGAGAACCCATGGACCAAGGGGGAAGGGGAGGGCATCCCCCGCCCCATGGCACTTACTTGAAGGGTGGCTTAGTGTGATGTGGGAAAGTGCCACTGTGGGATTTGACCAATCGGGCTTTTGCAGGATTCGGGGAGAGCTTTCCGATTCCGGAGACTTTGTCTCAGCCACTGGCCGTGTGCAAGCTGCCGGGTGCCGCTTAACCGAGCCCCCTTTGCATGCCTTCCTGAGCCTTTTGGGGGCTTCCCAGCATCGCCCTCTGTTCCACTAGATGAATTTCTGACCTGTTCTCCCCTGCAGAGGAAGGCAGGACGCGCTCCAAGGGAGCCAAGCTCAGGGAGCCAAGGTTCCATTTGGATGCCAGGAAGCACTTCCTGACAGTCAGGACCCCGAGGGTGTGGAATGGGCTTCCGCGGGAGGTCGTTGAGGCCCCATCTTTGCAGGTGTTCAAGGATAGGCTGGACGTCCACATGGTGGGCATGTCGTGAGCGGAGCCGGCTGGAGCCGGGGGTCAGACTAGATGGCCCGGGAGACCCCTTCGCTCTGTTTCTATGTCCTCTAGGCAGCCTTCAGAACGGACGATCAAGGATGATGGCAGCAATAGCTATTTAGGAAGGCCGCAGCCCGAGAAGGGGGTGCTTCTCTCCTCGCTAGCTGAATGGGCTTACGACCCATAAAGCCTGAGGTACCTGCGCTGAGAATGGGTCCCTCCCCACCTTCCCTCAGGTTCCCAAATGTGAAAAATTCCTTAAAACACCATTCTTCCATTGAGGCTCCATGGAGACAGAAGAGCTCTCAACAGCCTTACCCGAAGTTCAAAGAGAGAGGCCTCTGGGCATGTCAAGAGTTGAATCTAAACTGGAAGCTTCCCTTCGGTCCCTCCCATCCTGCAAAACGCCGGGCTCCACCTTCGCGGAGGGGTCAAGAGGGTGCGCACCCCTCCGGCCAAGTTGCTCATCTCTCTGATGCCTCCTTGTTGGGTCAATGTCTCGGCCTGGCACCTGTTCCGGCCCCGAAAACCCTCCCCCACTTCCATAATGGGCTGATTCTGGCCCCTCCCCTCCTGGCAATGTGGCCCCTTCCCTACAGCCACCATGGAAACACAGAGGACTAGCCTCTTGGAAGGGCAAGTTAAAAAAACAAACAAACCTGCCACCCTCAAGAGGGTTTGGCCTCTTGCAGGAAATATGGGTGATAGAAAGCATTTCCTCTCCTGTATTTAAGTAACCTACTTTTTAGTGGTTGTTCTCACAGCATCAAAGGGGGGGATTCACAAATGCAACCTTAAAAATTACTTGCACACAAACATTTTAAACTGGCAAATCGGCCTGTAAAAGCATCAGCTTCTACCAGCCTGCAGCTCCAGCGCCCAGCTCCCTAAAAAGCACGGAGGCACACGCTTGGGGGAAACGGGGGCCAACCCGCCCCCCCAAAGGTGCTTCCGCTGCCTGCTCCCATGCGGCTTTGGCGCAGGTGACCTTCAGGTGCCTTTCCAGAGCCAGGCTTGTCCGAAAACACACGAGGTCGCGCCCCATGCTAATCTTTGTTGGCAAACAGGAGGAGACGGGGCCAGCGACGGTGGGGACGGGCCGCCTTCTCTATTTACAGCTAAAATCCAAACAAGAGATAACGATAACAATAAAGCCAGGCACCGGTTGACTCCTCTGCACTCCCCCCGCCCAAAAGGACCCCCCCCCCGCCTGCTCTTGGGACGAGATGCGGCCCAACAGCATCTCCTGCCCGCCTTCGCATGGCCGAACTTGCTGGGAATTTCTCCTGCTCCGAACCTGCCAGAAATCAAGGTCAAGTACAGTGGTCGTGTTTCAAAAGGTGCCTTGCAGGCAGCCGCTTCCCCCGGCTTTTTTTGGGGGGGGGTAAAGGATTTAAACCCCTCCCATGCTGGTTAGGACAGCGAGGACCCCACCTGAAAGGGGACGTGTTGCCCCCCGGGGGTCCAATGAGGGAGGGTCCTGAGCTGAGCCGTTCGCCCAGGGGGCAGGGTTCTGTCTGGGCAGGGGGCAGTCATTATTCCTGGAGGGGGGCAGCCGGGCCATGGTGGTCCAGCCATGGGGAAGCACCTGACTAGATTACTACTCTGAGTGGGGCAGCCCCATGCGCCTGGTGCGGAGCTTGGAGCATGAAGCCCAAAAGAATTTGGGACTGCTGGGGAATTTCAGAGAAAGCCTGGTAGGAAATCGTGGCTTATCTGTGCCTCTGTGTTACCAAATCAAACCTGCACCCCTTTCCCAGAAAGCTCCAGAATTCCAAGCGAGGTTGCTGTGTAGTGTTGCTGCTGCCTGGGCTGAGAAGCCACTGGAGGCCAATACCTGTGAAACGCTGAAACATGGAAGCGCCCCTTGGCTTCTGAATGGGCCCACCTGAGCATCTAGTCCCCCAGAGGCAGGCCAGCAGTGTTTCTGATGGTTTGGGACATCATGTCATGCCTAAAGACACCAGAATGCTCTTGCACTGAGATTATCTGGAAGCTCAACACTCCCCATTGCTGCCTGTGACTAGCAGGTTATAAAAGTGTCTGTACACGGGCTGTGATTTTGTGGTTGAGTTTACCGCTACCCGGTAGCATACTATCGTGACTGATTGCAGGCACTGGGGCGCCGATCAATAACGAAGCAGAGGTTCGAACCTTTGATCTTTCCCACGGGCCGAGTTTTTATTTCCTCACAAATTGAAAACTGAGATTCTGTCAGGACCAAGCTGTCTTGCGGACCATCTCCCCTTAGCCACCCACGACGGACCCTCAAGAATCGCTGAGAAGCCCCTCGTAACCCTAATATCTTCACTGGGGGGGGGCGTCTTTGGGTAGCAGCCCCCACCCCCTGGAAAGTCCTTCCCCACGCAATGCGGGAGGCAGAAAAGAAGGTATGTTTCAGACTTGAAAAGGCACCTGTTCGCCTAGGCTGCTCCTGGCTTGTGATTAATTGCAATTAATTGCATTTGTTCCAGTGCCTTGTATCTTTCTGCCTTGCTCTTTGACTGGAAGTGTTTTTAATGGCACATATATAACACAATTTATATATATTTACTGCTTTTGTATACCGCTCATGGCTCTCAAAGCTCTCAGAGCACTTTACAACCGCTTATATGAGAACTATGTAGAAATTTGATTATATTAAGCGGTATGTAACATCCATATATGCCCGGCCGCCCCTTGAGATCTGCGGGAGAGGCCCTTCTCCGGGAACCCTCCGTGAAAGAAATTAGGAGGGTGAGTACCCAGAGGAGGGCCTTCTCTGCGGTGGCGCCCAATCTATGGAATGTGCTCCCCAGAGAGGTCCGCCTGGCGCCATCGTTATTTGTTTTTCAGCGCCAGGCGAAGACCTTTTTATTTAAGTGTCATTTTAATTGTTAACAGTATTTTGCTTATTTATCTGGCCAGGGCGACTTCTTTTATATTGTTACTTATTTTATATTGTAAGTTTTATATTGCTATTTTTGTATTATATTTTATGTTGTGAGCCGCCCCGAGGCTTCGGCGAATGGGGCGGCATAGAAATGTTTTAATAAATAAATAAATAAATAAATAAATAAATGACTGCAGTTTTTTCCCAAAACAATGGAAGCGAGAAAGGTCCCTGCCCCAAGGAGCATGACAACCAATTTCAATGCAGCGAGAGATGAAGAAAGAGCAGGCAAGAGGCAACTGTGAGCGAAGATGGGCCGGGGTTGGGCGCCTGGCTGAGAATGGTGGAGAAAAAGGTTTACATCCCCCCTTCCGCTCTGGGTTGGCTTGCGCCAAGCTGCCCTCTCCCAGCTCGCCCGCCTCGCAGGGTTGTTGTGAGGACGGCGGAGGAGAGCAAGGGAGAACCGGCCGTGCCGCCTTCGGCTCCTTGAAGGAAAGGCAGAGACCTGGCAGCCAGTAAACAAACGGAGCCAACGGAGCACGGGGTTATCGTGCGCCCGGCTGGTCTGAGGCACGGCGTGCCGGCCGGACCGCGCCGGTTGGTCGACGAGGCCACACCGAGGTGCAGGGACGGCGTGGCTTGCGGAGCGAGCCCTCGAGAAAGGGACTCCGCCACGCGGTTGGTTCTCTCCTCAGCCTCAGAGATGGCCTAGGGCTCCCCCAGGCAAAGAGTTCACTCTGTGCATGCTCAGATCACCCTCACTCACTGCCTGGGGGGGGATCCCGTTCCTACTTTTCAAGGGTTGCAACATGGCCTTTTTATCTTGCCTTGGCCCTCTTGCTAGGCACCCAAGGCAGCCCTTCCCCTCTCCCGTTCTATCCTCACCACAACAGCCCTGCGAGGTGGGTCAGGCTGAGAGTCTCACCCAAGGGGCTGCGTGGCCAAGCGGCATCCAGCACCCAGGTCTCCGGGGTCCCCAGTCCTGCCCGAGAAGGAAGTGCAGTCCCTCGGCCGCATCGCCAGCGCATCCCGTTAAAGCAGGTGGCGCGCCGAATCCCCGTGCAGGAAGGGGCGCAGGGTCCGCTCCCCACTCCAGCTGGGGAGGGACCGGAGAGGACGCGTCTCCGCTGGGGCCGTCTCCTCCGAAGCGTGCAGGCCTCCGCCCGGATTCCCCGCGTGCCTCTTGAGGGCCTGGGCGGTTCTGAGGCAGAACCGGCCCCACCAGCACCGCCACCGCTGCCCAGAAGGGAAGGGCTGCGCGGGGGCCGAGGTTCGGGGCTGGGCAGGCCCACGCTTCCGCTCACCTCCATGGCGGGCTGCGGCTCTCTGCGGATGGATGAATGCCGTGGGGAAGGGATGCCGGAAGGTGCGTGAGCATCGTGCCCTGCAGCCCGGCTCCAGGGCCTGGATGGCCTCCAGGAAAGGCTTCCTCAAGGGGCCCCTTCGACCTGCTAGCCGAGTTTTGCCCGGTGCTCTTCCTCCTCACTGAGGGCCGGTGTGGTGTGGAGTGGAGGCTAGAGGGTTGGCCTGAGGCTCTCTGCCTAACCTGCCCCACAGGGCTGTTGCCAAGTGGAAATGGAGAAATAAGTGGCCCGTGGCTCCTTGCAAGAAGAATAAATGCTGCTGCAGCAGCAGTCGATGCAATGCAATGCAATGCAATGCAATGCAATGCAATGCAATGCAATGCAGCTGATGATGGCTACCACCGGTGTGCTTGCCAGGCATCTACTGGCCCCTGCTCACATCACCACCCCTATCTGGGTCAGAGTAAGAGGAGGACAAATGCAGTCCCTGCAGGGGCTTTCAACCGTGGGCCCCCGCCGGCCAACTCTCAGCCTTGCTCAGCGCTGCCGGAGACCAAGCAAGCGACTGGCTGGTTCAGCTTCCACAACCCGCTGCCCCGCGGGGGCCCTTCGTGCGAGAGAGAGGGAGAAAAGAAACTGGAACGGGCTGGGCGGCTGGCACCCCACAACACGAGGCGGCCCCGGCTGCACAGCCCCCCGACACAGAACCCTCGCGGCCCAAACGTCTCTTCCTTCCTGCCCAGATGGGGCAACCCCTCCTGGCCCCAACCACAGACTTCTCATCTCCCTTCCTTCTTCACCTCCTGTCTTGCCTGTGCACCATTTCCTCCTGGTTCTTGCTCGCCGAGAAAGCCGCCCCTCCTCGTTGCAAATCGTACATGGCTTCTTCAGAAGCTGCTCTCCAGTTCTCTGGGGTGGGCAGTCCCCACCTTTCTTCCTCTAGGCATCTCAAGCCACATGCTCCCTCGACAGTCCCCTCCCACCTCTCAAGTTCCTAGTCCTCTGCATCTTTCCCTCGACTTCCCTGGCCCTTCTCCCAGGGCCTCCTCTCACCTCAGCCTGCCCTGTGCAAAGCTTCAACGCCCAGCCGGACTAACAGCGACTCCTTCTCTCACAGAAACCGTGCAGCGAACTTTCAGACAGACGCTGCCCTCCCCCCAGGGCAGGTAGGGATGACCCCCCCCCCCAGTGGCTCAGCCCGAGTGGGAAGCTCCAGAATCCCACTTGCAGTGCAGGGTCAGGATTCTTCAGCAACAAAGGCAGACAAGGCATCCTTGCAAAGGAGCCTCGGGGCAGAACGCGGGGCTGGCCTGCAGACGTTCCCTAGAGACATCCTGCCCGGCTGAGCGTATAAAAAAGATCTTTAAATCTCCAGGAACTTCAGCAGAGCTGCAGGCAAGGAAGCTGCGCTTTCAACTCAACACACTGTGCTTCCCCTCTCAAGTGCCTTGAAAGGTCGTCTAGACACTGAGCATGCAAAGGCGGCGGCTGGCTGAAGATTAATCCAAGGCTCCATCCTGGAGCACACGGATTTCAGGCGCACGTCCCTGAAGGAGCTGCATCCTTCCACTGACGGAGGCCTTCGGCGTGCGTCGTGCGTTCTGTTCATGCAGAAGTCAAGGGCCACCCCCCGGAAACCCACAAGCAGAACAGGAATGCGAGGGGCCCCCCCCCGATGTTTCTCAGTCCCTGCTCTACATAGACAAACTGGGGTGGCACAGAACCATGAGGACTAGCAGCCATGGACAGCCTCCCCTGCCACGAATTTGTCCAAACTGCACGACGTCTTGCGATGAAGTAGAGCAAGGGGATCGTTTGGCACTGCAGACACTAATTAGGAGAGAGCGGCGGCTCGGCTCGCAGGAGCAGGGGAGGGGGCGGGGATGGTGCGGCATGGGTGCTCGCCAAGGCGGAGGTGGGAGCCGCCAGCCAGGAATCAACCATGCACCCAAGGCTCTCCAGACACAGATGGGCTGCTCTCGCCCGCTCGTCTCTCCCCCACAGCTTGCGGGGACGGCCCGAGACCCCCGTGCCAGGCTCAGAGATGCACGGACGGGAGCAAAGCACGCACGAGCGACAGCCGGGTTGGAGGGAGGTCTGGGCCGCTCGCTGTGGGACGGGGTTTGCGAGGGGTTACCTGGCTCGGGACGGCAGGCAGCGGCGGCAAAGCGGCCAGGTGTTCCATGGTCCACCGGGGGACGGGGCTGCATGAAGAGAGGTGCGTCCTGGGGGGCCTCGGGGCTGCAGGGAGGAGCCGGCAAGGAGCAGCGGCCGTTGCCACTGCCCGAAGCAACGCGACCAAAAAGTGACTTTCACAGAGTGGCGCTTGTGTCAAAAGGGAGCATCAGGAAATGCCAAGTCACTACAACCGACAAACGCTTCCTTTCCCCGCTGCAAGAGTTGCCGCAAGAACACTCTGTCTCGCCCAGATGCTCGGGCTGCTGCAAACAGCCCAGCCGCGCACCTCGCCGCCAGGTCCCCGCTCAGGCGCAGGGGTGCTTTGTGCAGGCCGTGGCTGCTGGAAGGAGTCCCATGCGCCTCGGCCCTGCTCGCTCGCGTGGAAATGCGGGAGCCTGGCTGGCTGGCAGGGCCGTGCAACTCTCTAGGTGGCCCGTCCCCTGCAGAGAGTTTGAGAACACGCACTCCTGGGCTTAGTCTATTAATTAATTGATTAGATCTATATCCTGCCCTTTTCTCTTTTAAAGAGCTCAGAGCAGATTGCATCATTCTCCTCCTCCTGCTCACCATCTTATCCCCCAACGACAACCCTGTGAGGTAGGCTGGGCTAAGCCTGTGACTGCTCCAAAGCCACCCCTTGGCTCCATGGCTGAGAAGGGACTTGAACCCGGGTCTCCCGAGTCCCAGCCCTGCGCTCTTGCCCAGGGCACCCCCCTGGCCCATTCACACTTTGAGAGCCAGTGTGAAGCTTAAGGGGCCAAAATCCTATTCTCTGGATTTCTCCAGGGCGACCCCGCCCCACCCCCCAAAAATCTCCGATCCCTGTTAAAGCCACAAGTTATGCCAGGCAGCTCTGGCCCCCTCTAAACCCTGCCCTCCGCCTGAGGCAGCAAAGTCGGGGGTCAGAAACCTGGTGCCCCCAAATGTTTTTGAAAACAACCCTTGCAATTCCTGACCAGTGGCCGTGCTGGCTGGGGATGATGGGAGTTCTAGTGCAAAACATCTGGGGGAAGAGCGCTAGTTGGCCTATGGCTGATTTAAAGCGAAGGCAGGCCTCTAACGCCCCTCAGTTTCTGAATGTCTCCCTCTTACCCCGCAAGTTCAGTGAATTCCTACAGCAATTACTGGGACGAGCACACAGGA
The DNA here is from genome assembly GCF_004798865.1 of Varanus komodoensis. Lineage (NCBI taxonomy): Eukaryota > Metazoa > Chordata > Lepidosauria > Squamata > Varanidae > Varanus > Varanus komodoensis. The sequence continues at coordinate 5,667,675 of NW_025335440.1, forward strand.
CGCCTGTTAGCACCGCAGGCACACGTCCGATCGGATTCCGGGCACCTCTGGAGGTCGGTGCATGCCGGGGAGGGACGCATTCTGCTACGAGTCCGGAGAGGTCCGGGCCATCCTGGGAGAAATGCCGGAGCCTTTTGCAATGCCGTGCGTTGCCTCCCTCCACCCACCCGCCCGCCATCTCCCTCTCCCCACAAGAGGTTGAGCAAGTGGGGAGAGGCGGGGCAGCCAGTCCCAGCTTGCCTGGGCCTCGCACTTCTGCAAGAAACAGATCCAAGGGGCAGCCTTGAAATAATACACGGAAAAGTTTAGAGCGCGGCAAACGGAGGGTTCCGTGCTGACTTGACTTCCTGGCACTCCGTGCGAAGGTCGTGAACTGCGCCCATCCCACGTTTCACACAGACACCAACGCGGAAAGAGAGAGAGACAGAAAAGGGCGACTTGCCTTCAGTCCCAACCTGGGACTCTTTATACTATACGCATTTTAACTCGTGAGCTCGAATCTGGGGCTTCCTGCACAAACACATCAGCACCAGGCAAGACGGAATCAAAACAGACGAGCGTCAGAAGCATCCGAAAACGGCAAGCAGGATGCTGGAGCTACGGTTTCTCTCTGCATTGTGCCGATCGATCACTTTTTACTTTTACGGGCTAACCTGCCCAGGCACCCCAATTAACTGGGCACCAGATTTTGAAGTAATTTATGATGCTTGAAATGGGAACAGCGTGGTTCCCCTACAAGCAACGGAAGCGCCCTTTTACTTATACGCATGCTGTTCTAAATGAACGAGAACTCGTACGAATAAAGTTGACTAAGATTTCTATTGGACAACAAGCTCAATTTGATGATGATGATGATTCTGTTCAATTCAGAGCACGTATTTCAGCACGACAATTAGTGCCACAGAATCCCTTAAGCTGGGAGAATGAGCTGAACCACAAAACCCATATTCAGCTCTTGAGTGTGGGTTGTCTGAACCCTGGCCAACTGCTTTCAGACAACCCGATAACCGAGGCTCAAGGACTGAGAGGGCTGTCCCCAAACTGGGGACTGCGGTTGACATGTAGACCGTTGCGTTGTCTGAAACCAGCCTGGATAACAAACCACGGTGAACAACCAACTGTTCCCAAGCAAGCAGGAAACCGCGAGGGTTTGATGGTTGTTTGTGCTCAACAGGCCATAGCTCGTTGGGCAGCTAAGCCCAGACAACACAATAAACCGTGGTTTGACAACAAGCCACATCCAACCCGTACTCAACCGTTAAGTGCTGTCTGAACCCAGTCATGGTCAGCTGGCCCAATCTATGGAATGCGCTCCCCAGAGAGGTCCGCCTGGCGCCGTCGTTATTTGTTTTTCGGCGCCAGGTGAAGACCTTTTTATTTAAACGTCCTTTTAATTGTTAACAATATTTGCTTATTTATCTGGCCAGGGCGACTTCTTTTACATTGTTATTTATTTTATATTGTTATTTTTGTATTGTTATTTTTGTATTTTATTGTATTTTTTTGTGTTGTAAGCCGCCCGAGGCTTCGGCAAGGGGCGGCATAGAAATGTTTTAATAAATAAATAAATAAATAAATAAATTAAAAAAAAACAAGTGGCAATAAGACTGAGAAGTAAAGAGGGCCGGAGGATGCAAAGAGACAATACGACAAGACGCTTTCAGCGCCGACAGGTGTGACTCCAGCGGTCAACGGCAGTTTCACAGGGGCATCTGCTTCCTCGCCCGAGACTGCAGCCATCAGAGGCTTGCCAGTTCTTGCTCTCCGCCAGGTGTATTCACCTGAAGTGCGCCTTTCAGATGCTCTGCACATGTTTCTTGTGGCACAAGCTCTTGTGGGGGGCAAGAGAGAAGATGGTTCAGCCCCTTCTTTATCTAAGCTGTTGCAACGCTGCTCTTTGGCAGCTCATCTGCTGTGAAGTAATAAAACTGTAAAGATGTAAAAATCACAGATCCTGCAGAAGAATCAAAAAGAAACAGCGGAAATACACCAAGAGGGCTGCCCGGGGTCTCACGCTAGAAAGGCCCTGCAGGGCGAGTATGGGAGAATTCACCACGGGCACCGGGGCTCGGCTTTGGGGCACGGGGCTCCACACCAGAAAAGGGGACAGGGCTCGGAGGAAGGCCCAGCAGGCTGATCCCACTCGGCCCCTGAGTGAACAGGTGGGAATCCCCATGCAATCCCCTCCCAAGCCACTTAAAACACTGTCGCCCCAAGCCGCCATCTTGAACGGAGCCTGGGAATGACCCGGATGCGGGAACCAGCGCATTTCTGAACATGCTTAGCCGCCAAGTCTGGCCTTGCAAAGAGGACGCGGCTGCCAGCTCTTGGTCAGATGTACTGAAAAGGTAGCTCAAGATTCCTGGTGCTGTACAAGAAGTGACGATTAAGGCACATGCGCACCGGAACAGCAGGCCCGGAGAGAAGGGCGTCCGATCGCGAGGACCACGTCCCTTGCTTCTCCACAGCCCCAGCGCTGAGGCTGCTGTTGCTCCACCCCAAAAAGTGAGTCTGAACGACCCGGGAGAGAGGAAGCACTTCCCAAGCTTGCCGGAATTAAGAAGAGAAAGTTGCCTGGCTTAGCAAAGCAGGATCTGAAAGACTAATGACTCTTTCGACAAAAACATGCTCTTCACCACTTCCTCTGCTCCCTCGAGCTTGCCCGAAACAGAAACTTGGGTTCTGGCGCTGAGCGCCTCTAGCGTGCTTGAGAGACCGCCCCCTCCCCGGCACCGACTGCGACCGCACTGGGGAAATGCTTCGGCTTCACTCCATTTCCCCTTGTGTGGCGATGGGAGTTGTTTTTCCCTATTCCTTTTTTGAATGTTGCACCGGATGCGATACATCGACTTCGATGTTTGCGTGTGCCAACCGTGTGACGCCCTGTCCTTAAAAGGGCACGTGTGTGGGGCCAGAAATGTAGGTGAGGGTCCAAACTCAAACGACCCTAACCTTCGGGAAACACTGTCCCAGCCCTCATGGCTCCTGGGAACTACAAGGCACAACGCAAGAAAGAGAGCGCAAGGGAGCACTGAGTGAAAATCGAAGTCAAACATCCTGCTCAGACAGTGACGGAGCGCTATTTGATCCTGGCTTGTTCAATAATCCAGAGTTTGCACGAACTGGGTTTCCTGCTTTGGGCATAACAACAAACTGCGGTTTGTGTTGAGCCAGGGAATGGGTGCTTCGGATCCCCTCCCGGCAACCATGTACGGAGGAGAGAGGTGAACGTGGCATTGGGATCCAGGATCAGAAGGAGGCATCCCCTTGCTGAACGGTGGAGCTAGGCCAACCGCTCAGCATCAAGCAAACACGCCACGATGCGACATCTGCGTCCTTTTCAAAGGCGGGAAACTGTTCTGGTCTGGATTTATTTGCTTTTTGGTTCAAATGTTGCAAAATGCAGAAATAAATAATTACCGGGCACGCCAAGAAACGGCTTCAGCTGCTAGGCAGTAGAGACGCCCGCTCGGGCCCTCGGGAGCAACGGACGAACAAACACGCAGACGCCACCGCAGCTACGTGCTGATGCCTCTCTCGGCGTGTTTAAAGGAGCCCGTCTCCTAAGGGTCCGAAGGGAGACCCCTTTGCAAAAAGGGATGTACGGAATGGGGAGGGGAGGGCATTTAATTTCTGGAAAAAGCTCGGGCAGAAACATCCATGGTTTGGGGGGGGTTGGCGGGGGGAAGCAACCACCAGCCAAGCCAGAGACTCAGAAGCAGCGGCCAGCTATTCAGGGGCCCCTGTGCCTTCCTTTCGGCAAGTGCCTGGTGGGCAGGCGGACGCAGAGCAGAGCGGCAAGGAGCAGGGGAGCTGTCTCGGTGAGAGGTCCTGGGGCTCACGGGGCCAACAAAGCAGTTGTGCCAGCTATGACAAAGCCCATGTTCCCCATGTAGGAGGTGGCAGCCTCACCCCCCACATCTCCCCTTGGAAGGACCATGGGCTGCAGCTTCACCTGTCTGGGCGGCACACCTGGGTGAGATGAGAGGCCGCTCTGCTTTATCCACCCGCCCAGTGACCCAGAAGGTCCAAACACGTAAGAGCAATTCTGGCCTACCTGGGCAGGCAGCTTGGCGGCTTCTGAGCCCAATGGGAGGTGCTGGTTTTGAGCTACAAAGCCTCACACAGTTTGGAGAGGCGATACCTGACAGAACACCTTTCCCAATCCCTCTACCTGGATGCTACAACCAGCAGCTCAGCTCTTCTGAGTGCCACCTCCACTGTGTTGATGAGTTAACGTGCTTCCGGGGAAGCTCCAACTTCAGCAGGCTTTCTCGGCTCCTTAATTTGGCCACAACCATCCTCGTTAAAGTGCCCAATCTTTTTACTTCCTCCTGCCACATTTTATCTCCGGAGGAGGAGCCCAGCAACTTCAGATGCTATTTCACAGAAGAGTAGAGTTGCAAGGGGCCACAAAGGCCACGGGTCCAACCCCTGCTGTGGCAGGACACCAAGTCACATCATTCCACTCCGGTGGCTGCCCAGTTCCTTTCGAATGTCCCAGTGCGGGAGAGCCCCCCACCTCCCCAGGCAGCCGGTTCCACTGCCGTGTTGCTCTGACAATGAGGACGCTTTTCCTGATGTCCAGCCTGCATCTGGGTTGTCACAGCTTGAATTGATTATTCCGTGTCCTACACTCTGCCATCAGCAAGAAGAGATCTTGGCCTTCCTCTTTGTGGCAGCCTTTGAGGTCCTTCTAGAGGGATCTCATGTCCCCCCTCAGCCTTCTCTTCTCAAGGCTGAACGTGCCCAGTTCTCCCAGTCTCTCCTCTCAGGGCAGTTCTTCCAAACCCTAGATTATTTCTCTTGCCCTTCACTGGACACTTTCTAATTTACCTCCATCTTTCTTAAATCCTGATGCCCAGAACTGGACACAATATTCCAGGTGAGGTCTGACGAGTGAGGAGTAGAGGGGAACTACTACTTCTCGTGATTTAGAAGTAACGCTCCTGATAATGCATCACGCAATTACATTTGCCCTTTTTCTAATTTTCCTGCATCTTGCTTAAATCTTGGTGTCCAGAACTGGTTGCCCAGCTTCGGTCCAGCTTAAATCCCTTACGTTCCGCCCTGCTGCAGACCTTTCCCAAAGGCATCTCCGCCGCAGCGCAGGCCCGCACCTGCTCCAGGGCCACGACCCGCCTCGCAGGCAGGCCCCCACGCCACCCGTTCCCACGCGGGAAAAACGCCAGCCTCCAGCCGGACGCGGCCACCTGCCCCTTACCGCACTCCTGGCACCTGCGTCGCCCCGATCCATGTTCGCCTCCCGGCCCCCTCCCGGCCACGGCGCTCCGAACGGCCTCCCTGGCCGCCTCTGCCGGCGCATCTCCTCCTCCTCCTCCTCCGAGGAGACGGGTGCGGCTCCGCGCTGGGAACAGGTCGGGCGTGCGTGGCCCTCGGAGAGGCGCCGCCACTTGGCCAGGCCCCAACGGCACCTGTGGGATCTTGGGACATGCCGAAAACGAGTGTCACACACCTTCTTCGAGTTCTCGGGGAGCGCTTTTCTTTGGCGGGGGCGGGCGTGGGGAGGAGGATTGAGCATGCGTGACTGGTCGGGAAAGTCGCTCTGTTGCTCGGGGCAGTGGCTGCCTGTCCCGACATGTTCCCGCAGGAAGGGGGAAGGAAGACGGACGGACGGGCGGGCGACCCGTGTGCCAGCGAGCGAGCGAGCCGTCCTGCGTTCGTTCGCTGTGTTGGGCGCTGCATGCTCATTCCTCTCCACAAAGGGAGCCCTGGCCGAACCTGTAGCACCTGTTTGGTTGCTCCGAGGTGGGGCAGATCTATTTAAGCAATGACTATCTCCGGGGTGGGGGGAGAAAGAGTCGCAATCAGCCCCATGGAAAACCATTTTCGTTTCTTTTTACGAACAGACCTCGCTGTACCCACACCCGATGAAAGCCTGGAGACTGGTTGCCTCCGATCCCAGCGCCCTTCCCCCCCCCCTTATCTCCAGGGATCGCGCTGCTGCGTGAGCATGATGGAATCAGAGAAACCGGTATGGGCTGGGGAACGTGGGAAGGACGTTGGCTTCCGCTCCTGCAGCTCAGCAAGCCCTTCAGCTTCCCCAGATCTGGTACCTCACGCAGAGACCATCATCTCCGCAAACTTCCTTTACTGTTCCCAAGCACAAATCACCCACAACAGATCTCTGAGCATGCACAGTGTTTTTTTTTTTTTTTTAATCCAACCTTGGGAGGGGCCCTCTGAAAGGGAGCGTGCCTGCTTGGCTGGTTCGCTTGGGCCTCCTGGCCCCGGGGTCAACAGTGGGAGTGTCTTGGACTGCATTCGGGAATTCCTCGCCCTCAGAGGCCCCTCCCACTGGCTGGGCATCCCAGTCTTCCCAGACACTGCCTGGCTTGGAGATAACCACCTCCACCTCTTCTGTCTCAGAACCTTGACTAGCTCCACAACCCCAGGCTAATCTATTTCACCTTCTGACTCGGAAGAATGATCTGGGAGGCAGCCAGCAGTCCGGGAGAATGACTGCCCAAAACATCCAACCTTCTTACCTATCTAACTTACACCGATCCAACAAGCACCGTTCCCTGCCGATTTCTCTCCAACGCTGCCGGTGCTCTTCCGCTCCGCCACGCCACACTACATACACCGCAGAGGAGCCGACGTTCTCCCTGATGCCCACGCATCGGACGCTGCCGGCTGCAAAAGCTCATGCCAGAATAAATGTGCTGCTCTTTGAGGTGCTGCAAGCCTTGCATATTTTTAGCGAGGGCGAGTTCCCGTGAGGTCCACTGGACACACCTGCTCTGCCGGCTCGAAACCTCTCAGCAGTCCCTTGGATGAACTGAGAAAAGAGCCAGGGGGGCGCAGTGGTGAAGAGCGCGGGACTGGGACTCAGAGGATCCGGGTTCGAGTCCCTGCTCAGCCATGGAGCCAACTGGGGGACTTTGGGCCAGTCACAGACGCTCAGCCCAACCTACCTCACAGGGTTGTTGTTGTGGGGTAAGATGGGGGAGATGTAAGCTGCCTTGAGCCCTTTGTAGGAAAAAGGTAGGATATAAATCGCAATATATATATATATATATAAGGAAGGAAGGAAGGAAGGAAGCTGAAAGCAGCCGCCGCGAGTCAGGAAGCGGCGGGCATCCAAATGCCAAGAAAAAGCTCTTCTCTGGCCACTGGGGCACCGTCACGCACCGTAGGAAGTGGAGAGGGGGAATGTTTCTCCTCTTGGCCAGATCTCAAAGATTCATGCCAGTGCTCAGCCATGACAGAGGAACCAGGAAGCCACCGGTGGCAGAGTCAGGCCGGGTCCTGGAAGGGGTTTGTCTGCCTCCGGCAAGCAGCCGGGCCTGCCTTGATTCTCCTGCTCAGTGGGGGAGATGCGCTGCCTTCTCCCTCTCCACAAATAGACTAAACTGTTCCTTTCCCTCGGGAGGACGATCTGGGAAGCTGTGCCGCACACGTGCGATGACAACCAAGAACTCCGTTTCCTCCTGAGGCGAACGAAGGAAAGGGAGATGCTCAGAAGAAAGCTGCAGTTGCTAAGAGAAGGGAGAGAAGGCGCTTCTCCAAAAACTCTTGATTTGGGCATGGAGGAAATGCAGCGAGGTGGGAGGGGAAACCCACCCTGTTTTTTCCAAATATAACTGCAGAGCTGGCCTTTAATGGCTAAGCTGGGATGGGTGCAAATACCTTTGGCTTTGAAAAGCATTTACCAAAACTCGTCAAGTGCTCCTGGGACTGAATCTGAACTTTGTAACACTAATGACAAGAGAGGAAATGAAAGGAAAGGAAGGGACTGTCTTTGCTTGGCTTCTGAAATTCTGGTTTGTGTCTCTGGGTATTCAGCCGTGTTTGGGACACTGAATTGAGGCTGCCAGCTTCCTCCTTTCAACTGCTTCCTCTTCTATATGCAGGCAGGTACAGCGAGGGCTTCTCCATGCTTGGAAAAGCTACAGCTATTCAATCTGGCTAACACAACCAAGCAAGGATTTGTTTCAGTTGAGTTCATTTTGGATGAGAATTTACCAGAGTTTGCAAGCTTCAGAAAGACCTTGATGCAGAAGAAAACCTGGATGGAGGAGAAGGCCAAGAGACCCTGGTTCGAAGCCTGGGGATGATTTGCAGCCTTCTCTTTGGATCAGGGTTTTGAGTATTGTGGATGCATCGGGCACACTAGGTGTCATGATAACACTGTTTTCTGAAGGAATTCTCCCCCACAGTCTCCAACCTGGAACAAATGCCTGGAGGATGCTGGGCAGAAACAGAATGATTTTCTATCTTTAGAAAGGCCGAGTTATCTGACTCGCAGGGCCACTAAAAGAGGTAGCCAAGAGACGTGATTTCCGCACAGGACCCTCAAGAAACCAGAGGCAGTGTGGGTGCCGGATTACAACTCCCAACCCCCCCAACCACCAGGGAACAGGGATGATGGGAGTTGCAGTCAAATGCGCCTGGGGGCTGCCGGGCAGCAGGAGAACATCCCCTGGGTGCTGGGGGTGTTGGCTTTGTCAGCACACATAAAACGAGGGCGGAGGCAGCCCTGCCGGATGTGAAAGACACCCCAGAGGCTCGGGGTGGGCGGGAGGCAGTGGGAACGGAAAGCGCAGAGCTAGTGTGCCGGCTCCCAGCCCACCCTGGTTCAATATTGACCCAGGGCTTGGCTGCCTGGATCTGCCCGGCATTCCCACATGCAGAAGGTGGAGGAAGCCCAGGGAGGGGGGCTGGAGGTCCCCCCCCCATTTCCTTTCCTCTGGGACTGCGGTTTGGGTTGCCACAGTTCCCCTGTGCTTGGTGTGGATGGACATGGGGGGGGGGGGCAGGACCGGACAGGTGTGATGCCTGTGCAGGCGAGCTGAAATACGGCAACTGGCGGATCAGGCCCGGCTTTGCTCCCGGGAGGAGGGGGAAAGAAAGAGCAGCCGGGAGCCCGTGAGGACGCCGAGGGAGGCGGCTTTCCACATGCCAGGGGTGTAGTGGCCGGAAAATGGCCCTGCCCAGCGCTGCAGGAGCGTGGCCAGAAGCTATGGCACCTTTCCCCTGTGCAGCCATGTTCAGACATGCCCTTTAGCTCAGGGTGGCAGCCAGCCAGCCCGCCCAGGCGCTGCCACACGAACAGGGCCATGGGAAGCTCCTTTCCATGCCTCTTCCTGGTTCTCAACCGCCCTTGAAGTTAATTGGGTTTATACCGAGCAGAATTCCGACTGGGGGCCACCTGGTGCAGAAATACGCGGGGCCGAGGATACCGTAGATCCGCTGCCTGTGAGATTCTCACTTTTCTAGCTTCTCCAGACCCTGAAATTTGGGGCCTCAAGAGGTGCTGGCCAGAGCTATGTTGGCAGCAGAAAGTACTCTATTCCCAGGAGTTAAGAGCACCTTCTGCCGCCCAACTGGGGCTTCCAGGAAGTTCCCCTGCCTGCCAGCCCCTGGACCTAGGAACAGGGGAAGTTGGTCTTTGTGCCTCTGGGCATATGCAGAGGGAGCCCACCTTTCTCCCCTGCTGAGAACTGGAAGTATGGAGCCCATGCCCCTGAGCATGTGCTGAGTGCCTTAAAGCTGCTTCCAAGTCAGAAGTAAGAAACCAATATGGGGATGGAGATTCCCTTGGATATGGGCCAGGAAACCTCCCCCACGACCAACCCCTCAGCTTTCATGTCTTATCTAAAGTTGCAGAAAAGCAGGGAAATTAGGAAGCAAAACTCTGGGATCCCACATGGCTTTCTGGCCAGGAGACGGACGAGGCCAAGGTCAGTAAACCCCAGAAGGGTTCCTACGCTGAGCGCCACCAGCAGGAACTGGACGCAGGGGCCGGAACAGCGAGAGGGGGCGCATCCGTTTCCACCACCCTCTTTCCTGCCTGAACATGCTCGGTGTTGAGGCAGATTTTCCGAGCCACCCCACCTGGCTGGCACACGTGATCCGCCCCGTGTGAAGGACACACGCAAGAAAAGCCCTTTTCTTCCCTGTGGCTCGACAGCTGCGACCAATCTATCACCCCTCCTCCAGTACTCCAATTCTGGGGTGGGAAAGTTCAGATTGATCAAGCTGACAGGTTGTGGCGGGGTGTGGAAGGAGCTGTGCTTTCCCTCTGACTCACCCACCTGTCCGCTCATGCGCCGGGATGCGCTTCTGCAGGCGGATCCGAGCGAAACCAAAGTCTGTCTCTGGGACAAGTGCATGCGCCTCTCCCCCACTGCTCCTGGCGGACCCCAGAGGCTGGCAAGACCCTTAAGACCCCCACCCTCCACTGGGTTTGTGGAAAACCCGCTGTGTGCCCCACGACTTGGTAGTCTGGGCACAGGCTGCAGAAATCACACGCTCCCAGAAGAGGAGCCAGGGCTTTCCAGGGAGCCCCTGCGGAAAGAGCAGCTGCTGCCCCCCATGGGCCGGGCAGGAGACCCTCTGCGGACAAGCCCCACCTGTGCAGAGGTGGGACAAGTGCTGCTCTGACCAAAACGGAGCGGCAGCAACATGTTCAGAGGGAACCACCCCAGGGAATGGGAGCGGAAGCGTCCGAGGGAGGAGGGTGGAGGAAGTGGCAACGGATGCCGGCAAGGGCATGGCAGGGAGGGGGGAGGCGAGCGCTGCGAGGCGCCGGCGGAAGGACCCAAACCAGACCTACACCAGAGGCTGCCGCAAACCAAGGAATGGAAGTTGGGTGGCTTGGCCTCACCCGGCAGCGTGGATCCAGCGGGCAAAACTCAAGCCAGGTTAAGAGTTCCCACTGGGAAAAGTTGCAAGCTCTGTCTGGGAATGTGCATGAGGGAGATTCGTAGAATCGTGGAATAGTAAGAGCTGGAAGAAGCCCCAGGGCCACCTGGTCCAACCCCCTGCTCAGCGCAGGATTCCCAGTTAAACCATCCCTCCCAGGGGGCCTCGTGAAGGCCTCCAGGGTGGGAGAGCCCCCCACCTCCCCAGGTCATGGGGCTCCATTGTCCTGCTGCTCCAACAGTCAGGAAGTTCCTCCTGATGTCCGACTGGAACCTGTCTCCCTGCAGCTCGAGCCCACTATTCCGTATCCTGCACTCTGGCATGAGCGAGAAGAGATCCTGGCCTTCTTTTCTGGGACAGCCTTTCTAGGACTGGTAGAGTCCTCTCCCATCTCCCCTCAGCCTTCTCTTCTCGAGGCGGAGGGTGCCCAGCTCTCTCCTCCTCCACGCAGGGTCTTGTTCCCAGTCCCCAGATCATCCTCCCCGCCCTCCTCTGAGCCCTTCCCAGCTTGTCTGCTGGGTCGGGGTACCTCACCAGGGAGCAAAGTACGATCGTGGGAGAGGCAGACCCCTGGAAGTTCGGGGATGCCCTCTTTTCTGAGGGCCCACTTCATTTTCAGAGAAGCTTTCTGGGGCCGCCTTCGGGTGGCAGGGCGGGCACGAGGCGAAAAGGTGACGAGGCCCGTGGCCCTCGCCCCCACACCCGTGTGTTGCGACACGGCGCTCCCACCGCCGGTGACTCAGCCTAAGCAGAGGTGCTCCGACCTCTCAGTGGGGAAAAACTGCGCCATGCCGGACGCCAGCCGCCAATCGGAGCCGGGGAGAAATGGGGGGCCAGGGGAAGGAGGCGGCCCACTGAGGAGGGCTGGCTAGGACACCCGCCGGGCTGGTTTGCCCCCCAGCCCTCAGGCCCTGCACCCTGCTGACAGCGGGAAACACCATATCCTGAAAGTAATTTAGAAATGGAGACTCTTGCAAGCAAATCGCGAAGGAGAACACGAAAATGGAGTGCGGGGTGGGAGGGGCCCGGATTCGTCTTGCACGATCTCAGTTGCACACCCTCCTCCAGGCGAGGTAAATGCGTGCTTTGCTCTTGACACAGGCAACGTTTCTGAACAATGACCTCAGCGTCATGCACGCAGGACCACATGCCGGGACGCCCGTGTCCCTTAACGGACGGGGCAAGTGATCGCTGCCACAGCTTGAGTCAGGCTGATGTCCATGAAAGCTGCAAAAGGACACAGGAAGAGCCCTGCAGGATCGGCTGAAGGCCCAGCCACCCAGCTGCCCCAGGACCCCTCCAGCAGGATGGGTGCGAGGCCTCCCCTGCCCGCGCTCCTCAGCGGCTGGGGTGTGCAGGCAGCTGCCTCTGGGGAAGGGGGGAGCCCGTGGCCAGCAAGGCTAGTGGCCACAGATAGCCCCCTCCCTCATGAATCCATTCAATCCCATTGGCCATCACCACGTCCCACGGCGGCCAAGTCCGGAGCTGACGTTACGCGTTGGAGGACTTCCTCTAACCTGCCCTAAACCTGCCACTGGTCAGAAGCACAACACTCTCACGCTGGGTCCCAAAGGGGAAACGATTCCATCCCCACGCAAAAGCGGACTAGAAGAAAGCAAGCGGGAAGGGAAGGTTAAGGAGGGCCACGCTCCGCTGAAAGTACCGGAGGCGTTCGACGCTGCAGGAACAGAAGTGGATCCGGAATGCGCACTGCAGCTCCGGAAGGGTCTCGCTGTGCCGGAGGGAAGGCCAAACATGGCTGAAACGCAGGGCTGGCTGACCGCAAGGGGCCACGCAGTGGCTCCCATCAGGAAGCAAGAGGCTTGCCCGGTTGTGGGGGACGAAGAGAGACGCCGAAAGAGCCTACCTTCCGCGGAATGTCTCTTGGGAAACACACGGTCTTTGGCAAGCCCTGCAAACTGCAAGCGTAAGAAGATCAACAAGCTTAAGGACATCTCACTGGACGAAGGCCAAGCTCTCACACGCTATCGTGCGCCCGATCGCTGTGGATGGGAGAGAAAGTTGGGCAGGGAAGAGAGCGGACTGCAAGAAAATGGGTGGGTTTGAAATATGGCCCTGGCGGGGAGCCTTACAAATATCCCGCACCGACAGTTTATATTGTTAACTTGTTTTATATTGTTAATTTATAGTATTTTAATTGATTTATTTGTAAGCCGCCCCGAGGCTTCGGCGAATGGGGCGGCATAGAAATGTTCTAAAGAAAGAAAGAAAGAAAGAAAAATAAAGAAAGACAAGCAAGGGGTCCTAGAGCAAATCCAGCCAGGACTCGCCCTGGAAGCAAAACTGTCCTGCTTCAGGCATGTTATGAGAAGGCAAAACTCCCTGGAAAAGGCCAGCATGCCAGGGAAACTCAAGGGCAGAGGAACAGGAAGACCAGACAAGAGATGGACTGACTCCATTCCGGAAGCCGCAGCCTTGCTCTTAGCAGATCTAAGCAGTCTGCCAAGGGCGGGGCGTTTCGGAGGCAGCTCATTCACGGGGCCACCAAAAGTCGGAGAGGCCTTGGTGGCACGGAGCAGCAACAGAAGACCGTAAGGGGCCGAGCTGGTCTAATCTGCAGGGGCAGGAGATTCCAGGGGGTGGGCGCTACGGTCCGAAAGCCTCTACCCCACGTCATGACGGACCGGGCCCCGAAATCTGGCTGCCACCCAATGAGTGAGGAGGAGGGTCCTGCCAGTTGCCGGCAGACACAATCCAGAGGCTGCTAGAGCATCCAAGGGCTTGGGCGCATCGCCTGGGCAAAGTGGGCTACAAGGCCTAACCCAGCCCTGCTCTTCCTGCCCAACGCTCAGGACAAGCCCCATCTTCCAAGTAAATCCCCATTTCCTACCAAATTATATCCCTGTGTTTGGGGAGATGTTAGGGATAACGCCTTCCAGCGGCTGCCTCCAAGACAGGGGTGCAGCCTGGCGGTAGGAGCACGGACCCAAAACTCCACGCAGCTGTACTGCTTTGCTACTGGGGTGCCCCCCCCCCCCCCGCGGTGCAGGCAGTAATCTGCCGAGCAAGCTTCGCCCGCTGTAAGCTGGACGGTCTGCTGGAGACACCCTGCTCCAGAAGCCCGGCAGGATGCGGCCGAGTCGCGATATTTTTTAGGCAAATCAGAGGCACGAAACCGCAGGTGGCACAGAGAAGGTCCTGGACGGTCCGTCTGCGCAGGATCCGCCAACCGTCGGGGCTGGTGCTGCTCAGGCGCGACGTGTTTCCCAAACCTGCGTGGACAGAGCTGCACACAGCCGGCACGCTCAGCGGGGGAGCTTCACGCAGGGGCGCGTGAATGACCGAAAGGGCAGCAGGGCTTCCTAAACATCGGCGGGGGGGGGGGGGGCGAAGAATGAGCAGGGGGGCGCCTTTATGCTTTCTCGAGGGGCTGCAGCCATTAGCGTTCGAAGGCGATGCGGGGACCGCGGAAACCGGCTGAGGCACCTCGGGCTGAAGGAGCTGCTCTTTGGCGGTCGGAGGTGGGACCGATTGCCCTCTAAGACATGGCCAGGTCTGTACGCATCCCGGTGCGGTTTATTATTTATTTATTAAAACATTTTTATGCCGCCCCATTCACCGAAGCCTCGGGGCGGCTTACAACCAGAAGTTAAAAATAAATAACATTAAATTAAAAATATAAACATTAAAATTAAAAATACAAAAATAACAATATAAAATAAGCCGCCCTGGCCGGATAAAATCCAATAATATTAACAATTAAAATGCCGCTTAAATAAAAAGGTCTTCACCTGGCGCCGAAAAGCAAATAACGACCGTGCCAGGCGGACCATAGCGTGTGGGATTTTTTTGGCTCAGCTGCCCGATCAGACGACTGCCTGGTTTCTTGCTTCTTGCCATGCATCTCAGCAGCCCCCACAGGCAGACCCCCCTTCCTGATGCCCTTGCTCCCAACCAGCCTCAGCGGCCTCCTCCCGAGTCGCCCCCCGAGGTTCTCCCTCTTCCCTCTCCTGCCCGTACCTCCAGCTCTGTTACACTTCCCAGCCGCTTCGGCCCTCAATTTTGCTATTTTTTAAAAACAGAAAAATGACGTTTCGGCTGTAATCCCCCCCGCCCCTCTGGTCCTTCTTGTTGCAAGAAGTAAACAGTGGAAAATTGTACACCACTCAGCCAATCAGAACAAAGTGAGCATTGGTGTGCCTTTGGCAAAGACACTATGGGCAGTAGAGATGAGATGCCTAGAATGGCCCCTTCTATCGCCACTCTTTCTACAAGACTCTACGGTGTGTCTCTACCACAGATGGAAAAATGGAGCTGATGCGTCTGGATGCCATGAAAAGCCATGCTGAACAGGGCTGCTGTTTTTCACTGTGCTTTCCAGAAACCAAACGCAGCACACTGAAATTCTGTAACTAGGTTACAACTGCACTACAGGCGAACAAGGCGAATCGAGGATAAAGGACCCACCGTGGCGTCTTGTGCTATGTCAGCTCAGCCAGTGTTTGCTCCCAGGATACTTGCAAGCAGTAACCCCCACTCGCCCAGAAGGAATATTTCTTATGGGGATGCGGCCCCCTGGCCCTCATCCAGCCCACCCATGAGCGGAAGCACCAACCCAGGTCGTAAATGGCCTCCCTCCATCCCGACCGAATGGAGACAGAGATTGAACCAGCAACTCCATATAGCTCTAAATTAGCACTGGAGGCAAGATGGAACTTGGGGTCCCCCCCCCCCAGCGGAGGGCCAACGTACCCTACTCCCCAAGGCTATTCTCTGGCACCTGCCCTGTAACGAGGCACGGAGCCACTGCAAAACAGTCCCAAATTCCCAATCCGCGGATGTAAGCCAGGAGGATACAGTGATAAGCAGCATTAAATGCCACACCAAGGCCAAGCAACCATCGTACCCCTCCTGCCCACCCCCCAATAAAAACCATCCATCGGGGCAACCGAGGCTGATCCCAGTCTGTGGCCAGGTTAGGGACCAGACTGAAATGGGTCCAGGCAATCAGAATCCCCCAAGGACGGTTGTGGCTGAGTTGCCGCCGCTCTCTCAAGCGCCTCGCCCAAACGGGGGGCATTCTCCTGTGGGCAGCGGGTTGTCATCACCCCTGGATCCAAGGAGGTTTGTGGGGACCATCCGCTTACGCGGTCCTGTATTCGCGGCTCCCTGGGCCCACTCGGTTGGCCCCGGGATGGTTATTCTATGGGGAAAGACCATAGTCCGCTCCTGGAATACCTGCTTTACATGAGCTAAGTCTTAGGTTCTACCAGTTAAGACGGTCAGGTAGAAACTGTGGGGTGGACCGCCCTGTTCCCGAGACTCTGGAAAACAGCAGGGACCAAATCAGTAGAGACCAAAGTTGAAGATCCTCAGACCTGCGGCCCCACTCCGACCCTCTGGGTGCCCCTGAGCACCAATTGTACAGTAGCTCCCTTGCCTTTGTGCAGTTCTGTCCCTTCTCCGAGATGTGAAAATGCTGCTTCTAAGACAGAGTTACCAGAAGAAAGAACTTGGATTTGCTGGTGCTTTTGGTTCCTTTGGCTGAACGACGCTCACCACCCCTGGTGCAGACAACACAGGACAGGATAAAGGCATAAGCTGGTTTTGGACAGCATAACAGGGGTTTAAGGATGGGTTAAGTATGGGTTGTTCCTGAAATGAGGGGTTTGGTTGAAACTTGGGCTATGCTGTCTGAACCCAGCCACACTGACAAGCCATGGCTTGTTACCCATGGACAATCCATGGAGAGCACCCACGGTTGGTTGGCTGGCTGGCTGTTGCTTGTTCTCCATGGCTTGTTATCTCAGTTGGCTTCAGGCAAAGCAGCACTCTACTTTCAACATCGCCTTATGATTCATTGACGGACAACTCAGAAGGCCTATCAGCCCTTGGGTGTGGGTTATTGTGTCATGTGAACCCAGTCATAGCCTGGGAATAGGGCAAGGAAGATTCCTGCGTGCCAAGGAGCAAACCTTGGGCTTTTCCCCATCTTGTGCAACCAAGATGGTTCCTTCCTCCTTTTAGTTCATCGCTAACTGTGCCTTCCATTATGATTCAGGGGGTCAGATTTAAACTGCAAAACCGAGGTGTTTATGTTCTCCTACCCCAAGTTACTATTCGGCTCCCAGCTCTGACTCATTCATTCAAATAAATGTTGACATTTGTGCCAAAATTTAATGATTCAGTGTGTGCACGCGCGAGCGTAACATCTCTATGTGTAGGTAAGTATGCATATGAATGACTGACTGAATGAATTATTTTTTAAAAATCCTGTGCCAGGTCTTTGCAATTATTATTTCAAGAGCAATCACCAAGTCGGAGATTAAGGAAGACAAATCTTGGCACAGCCTCGTCTAATAAACTTAATAAGCCAACTCACAGAGGAAAAGCTAATTCCTATGATGTCACTGGACTAATTTCCATATGTCAATCCAGTCTGCAAAAGCATCGTTACATTTTAAAGTAATTTGTACATTTTGCAAAAGTGGGTTTCCCAAACAGCTAGAGGAAAGATGCTGTCATTGTTGGTACTGTTGGGTGTGTGTGCGAGGTGCCTGTGTGAACCAACCTACTGAAATAGGTTGGTTGTCCAACACACAAATCACACGCAAACAGCACAGAACCACCGTGAGCTAAACACACATGTTACGGAGCCTTTCCCTAGTCGTGATAAATGCCACTCACGGTTTATGACTGCGTGTTTTCGAGGGCCCATGAATCCAGAGACAGCTGTTAATGCTGGAATAAACTTCGGGCTTTAGACTCCTTCGGTTGTTGACTCTCTGCTGGCCATGAACGGCTTTTCCCAGGTTACAGGAGCTTGCAGTCAAGATGCCCGGAGTCAAACGGGCCCGCGTGGCTTTTGTCTGCACCGGTATCCAGAACTGCCCTGCTCTCCAAAGAAATCAACTTCGCAGTGATCCTCTCCATGTTGAATTCCTTGAGAAATTCTTGGTGGACCACTGAGCATCGTTCTGGAAAGGGCGTCCTCCAGCGGGACATCTAAATGCGTTGGGCCCGAGGGCCGAAATAATTTTCAGAGGACGCTTTTGGAAACTGCGTTCCAGTGATGGGAAAAGGAACTCACGTGGAACCCAAACAAAGAGATAAGGACAAAGGTCCCCAACGTACCAACCAATGTTAGCGTAAGGCTCTTACTGCCAGGAACCAAGACTTGGGAGAGACGTTTCGTCTGAAATTGGGACCCAAGGGGGTCAGATCTGCCCCACAGGCCTGAGGATTCACATGCTCAGAGGAACTGCTCAGTACAGACATGGACTGGTCCAGACAACACTTTTCAGCCACTGAACCACAGTTTGTTGTTGAAACATTGACTACTGTGTTGTCTGAACCCGGTCAAAACAACCACCCATGCTGAACAAGCCACAGCTCACAACCCAACAGCAAACTATGGGGTTTTTCCCATGGATTGTTTGTGATTGTTGTTGTTATGGTAACAATGCATGCATATCCTCTCTTCTTTCTTCCTACACTAAACCCAGACATCAGTCTCCTCCACTTCATTTAATCCTAACAACAACCCTGTGAGGTAGGTTAGGCTGAGAGATGGCGACTGGGCCAACGTCACCCAAGAAACCTCCCGGCCAGTCACGAACTCTTAGCCTAACCTGGAGGGACTAGAACCTGGATCTCCCGGGTCCCCAGCCCAGCACCCTCACCCCAGCGCCATGTTGGCGCTCGGTGGTTTGTTAGGACAGTTGGGTTCAGACCCATGTTCCACTGAGAACCCACAGAGCAACTACGACCGGGCTCTTGGGGTGCCTCCACCCAGTGGCACGGTGCTGGGAATGGGCCACTGGCTAACATTACCTACCAATTTCTTTCAGGAATAACCCTAGGGATAAGGCAGAGACACATTTCCTGACCAGGTGTTCTCCAGGTATGTTGGGCTGCAGCTCTGACTCTGCCCCAAGGCAGCCTGGGGGACTGCTGTCTGCGAAATCCGGAGGGCACCTGTTGGGGGAAGGCTGAGCCGGAACTTCGAAAGCCAGTATTAATCTCCCATTGGTGAAGCGACTCCCTCCCGCCCCCACCCCGCATGATGGCTCACCACCAAGCAAAATCTGAAACCGAGTCCTTCCTGATTGGCTCCAAATCACATGAGTGGGGAAGTTCATCCAAGGTTAAGAGCGTTTCTCAGAGCAGGCCGTCCCTCGGGCAGCCAGCGGCATCAGCTCTGCAAACCTGAGCAACAAGAGGCTCGCCGAGGCGGCAGGGGCTTGTGTCCAGCAAGAGCCGTGCCCCTCCGGAGGAGAAGCAGGCTGTGGATTCGGACCCACGTGGGCGCATGGCTCACGGAGCAGGAGCCCTCCAAGGTCCGTCTAGGCAGCGGCCGTTTCCCCGACTGTGGCCCGCCAGATGCTGGGGGACAGCTGAAAAGCAGGACACGAGGACAAGACCCTTCCCCTATTCTTGCTTCCTGCACACTGCTTTTCAGGGCCTTGCCGACTCTGATCCTGGGGAAAGGCCAGGCGGCGGAAAGCCATCTCGGCCAACTTCGACGTCATACAGTAAGACGGAAGGTCCTTCTATGGATCAGTAACTGATTAGCTGATTTGTGGTGAGCCTCCCCGAGGCTTCGGCGAATGGGGCGGCATAGAAGCTTACTAAATAAATAAACAATAAATAAAGACTAGAACCCAGAGAGTGGGAATTTCTCCCAGCCAAAGGATGTACCCAGTGGGGTCCCACAGGGTTCTGCTTTAGGACCAAGGCTCTTCTATCTCTTCATAAAAGGTTGGAATTAGGAGTGAGCGGCAGGTGGCCAAGGGTGCTGATGGTACCAAATGGGATGCATGAACAGAAGTATTCCTTCCAAATCATGAAGAGGAGGATTTCCCCTCTACTCCTCACTAGTCAGACCCCACCTGGAATCCTGTGTCCAGTTCTGGGCACCAAGAGTTGAGAAAGATGCAGAGAAATTAGGAAGGGTCCAGCGGAGGGCAACAGAAATGCTCCAGGGTTTGGAGACACCACCCCGTGAGGAGGGACTGGGAGAACTGGGCATGTTCAGCCTTGAGTGAGAAGACTGAGGGGGGACATGAGCTCCCTCCAGAAGGACCTCAAAGGCTGCCACAAAGAGGAAGGCCAAGATCTCTCCTTGCTGATGCGAGTGCAGGACACGGAACAATCAATTCAAGCTGCGACAACCCAGATCCAGGCTGGACATCAGGAGAAGCTTCCTCACGGTCAGAGCAAGACGGCAGTGGGACCAGCTGCTTGGGGAGGTGGGGGGCTCTCCCGCACTGGGACATTCAAGAAGAAACTGGGCAGCCTTCTGAGCGGGATGGTGTGACTTGGTGTCCTGCCACAGTAGGAGGTGGACTGGATGGCCTTCCTGGCCCCTTCCAACTCTACTTTTCTATGATTTGATGTTTAGGGTGGTTAAAACCAACCAGGATTGTGAGGAGAGCCAAAAGGCCCTCTTTGCATTAAAATGTGGTTGAATGTAAACAAGAGTTAAGCCACGCAAGAAAAACCCAACATCCAGTACAGGCAGATGGGATCTGTGCTAATGGTTCAAGGAAAATGTGAAAATGTGGTGAAAAAGGCCAACTCTGGAGCAGGGATAATTCGAAAAGGAACTGCAGGCAGAATCGCCAGCACCGTCCTGCTCTTATACGAAACTATGGTGTGACTACACTTCAATGCTGTGCGTGCTTCTCATCTCTACGGCTAGAGGAGGATATTGAAGGGTTGGGAAAAGGGCGACCGAGATGAACCTGGGCAGGTGCAGCTCCCGGCTGGGCAGGAGTCACACCAGCTAGAGAAACGGAAAGGGGAGAGCAGCACACAAAATTAAGCCGAGTGCAGAGAAGGTGGATGAGAAGCCGTTTTTCGTCCTGGCTCCTAGTACTGGAACCCGAGGGAAATCCCGTGGACCGGGGAGAGATTCAAGACGAGTAAAAGGAGCGACTTCTTCACACAGTACATGAACCACTGAATTCACCTCCACGCAATGTAGGGACGGCCACCCATTTGGAAAGCTCTAAAAGGGGATCGGAAAAATTCCTGGAGGAGAAGGCTTTCCGGGGCTACTAGCCCTGATGGCTCTAGGTCACCCCCAGGATCAGGAGATATGTACACCCGTTGCTGGGGAACATGGGTGGGAGGGTGCTTGTGTACTCCTGTCCTGCTTGTGTTTCCGGGGCAGTGGGTTGTCCACTGTGGGAACAGAATCCTGAGCTGGACCCTGACCATTTAGGGGAGCAAAGCTAGACGGGGATATCCTACAGGAAGCTAGGGATGAGGGAAAAGGGGGGATTCCTTGGTTGCTTTTCTTGCATCAGGCAAGACGGAGAGAGGGAGGGAGGGAGGGAAGCCGCATGGAAACCATCCAACCAACCATGGTTTGTTTGATCATCTGCTAGACAAACCTGGGTAGGGTTACAAACCACAGCTGAGCATGACATGTTGGCCAGGCCCAGATCACCAAAGCAGGAGTGCCCTTCCCTTCACAATAGCTCTGACGGAGAACGAGGCCCTGCAAGGCCGAAAGGATTGGAGTAAACTACCACATGAGTTCAGGAATCAAATCTAACTTGCCTGCAGACATGCCAGGGGACTGGACGGCTCCCCGTCTGTTGAAAGAGGCATTATGCTCCAAATCCTGACGCTGTTAGACGAGGCAAATGAGATCGCTTAAACCTTTGCTGGAAGAACCTATCTTCGCTGCCCACCAGATAATGCATCTGTGTTTTCACAACTCACGATTCCCTAAATGCGTTGCTCTGTCCCTTGCAGAAACCAATTTATATTTTACGCTGTGTTGGAGAACTCTGCGGGCCCTCACCCCAGGAAGCGAGTCTTTCCTGGGTCGTCCCCGATCGGCTCTGTCCAGTGCAACTCCTTGTCAACACTTCTCTAAGTTGCACCCCGCAGGAACAAAGAAATGTTTGCTTTTCTCAGCTTACTTTGCACGCCGGTGTTATAAGCCAGCTAGCACAGAATGGCTGCTGACAAGTCAGATAACAAACGGATAAAATTTTCTTGCTGCCTTCCTAAAATGTGACTGCTGAAGCAAAGGCCAACTCGGCTAGCGGCCTTCCACTGCAACCAATGGCCTGGCCGCCAGGTTCGCCTTCCTTAATCTCTGCCTTGTTGGATGAATTCCTTATTAAACACCGCTAATGTGATTTGCTCCAGTTCTCACCCTCCGGCTGCTTCCCACAGGTCTTCAGGTGGCACAGAATTTGCTTTAACTTTTTGGTTTTAAAGGAACAGCGCTCCTAAAGTTAAAATCCTCTTTTACAGTGAGAGAGCATTCCCGAGTTCCCATGCGTGGCTTGTGAAGTGGACCAATCCAAGCCTTGGCCATGGGCATTCGGCCTCTTCAGGCCCAAGGGCCAAATCCTGCCTTTCTGTAGCCCCATTCCTGCAGTTGTGCAGCCTAAAGCCAAGGAAGCAAGGGCAGCGTGCAAAGGTATTTTAGATTAAATCTCACAACTAAGGCTCCGGACAATTTCGGCCTGGTACGGCAAGGTTTGTAGAATGGGGAAGAGATGTGCACAGGTTGAAAAGCAACCCAGTGGCTGGCAGAGGAGAGGAAGTGGGTGGGCTGGAGGAAGAGATCTGTAGTGGCCCTCCCTAAGGAGGGTGCCCACTGGACCCCTGAGTGAGTTTGTGATCGGAGGAAGGAGGTCATGAGGCAACACGGGACCGAGGGAAAGGGGCTTTGGTGGCTTCGGCAGGAGGGAAAGAGGCGATGAATGAAGGGGGGCAGCTACTGGAGAAGCTACTGCTGCTTGCAAATTTTGGTTTGAAATCTGGCTTTTAAATGCACGGTTGCTTTTTAAAATACTTCTGTACTTTACCTTGCATCGTTATTGTGCTTTATGGGCTGTTGCAAACAGAGAGTTCTGGCGACCGGGTGGTATAGAAATAAGGCTACTGAAAACAACAAGAAGGACAATGGAGAGACCAGGACGGCAAGGCTCAGCTGACAGCTCTGAGGTTCAAACGCCTGGTCTAGGAGTTCCTCCACGGGCTCACAGCGCTGCTCAGAATGTGATCTTATCCAGAACAACTTTGCCTGGGGACCGGCGCTGGGAGAAGAGGGGGAGAAACTCGCCAGGTTGAAATCTCCTCCGTGCCAAGATCTGATGGAATGGAAAACCCCCAGCTCCGGGCTCCAGCCAGGCGCTCCTTTCGGAAGCAGCGGCTTGTTTGCAGCAAGATTAGCCCGGCTTGTGCTGGAGCCGGGAGCGCAGGTCTGGGCAAGCCGGCGGCCGCTCCAAGGGCAAGCCAAGAGCAGCTCTGGCCGGGCACCTGTGTTTCTCCTCCGGCCCTTATCGGCCAGCAGCCATGTGCAAAAGCGACGGCTCCCACAATCGCCCCGGCCACCTCCCGTGGCCGGGAGCGTGCTGGGAGAAAAGAGTGGATCCAGCCCCACGAGTGCTGCAGCCTCCTTGGCAGACAGGACTGGACTGGGTGCGCCCAAGCGAGGGTGCAGAGTAACCCAGGTGGCCGATTGGCGCCCCAGTGTGTACCGATGGGGACCGGCTGGCACGCTAACTGCCGTGTGGTGTGTGGGAAGGGTGCTGGAGCAGGGACCAGGGCCTTGGTCCCCACTGGGTGGCTTTGGGCCAGCCTGTCCTACCTCACAGGGTTGTTGTTGTGAGGATAAAAGGGAGGTCTAGAAGCCACCTTGGGCTCCGCATGGGAGGAAAAAGGACAGATGTAAATGAAATATTAAGAGTGATGATAACAGGCATGGGTTGTCGTGATACCTGGACACGGTGAGGGGGCTGGGGTAGGTAACTAACCACCCAGAACTCAGTTTGCTAACCTCCGCAGCAACCCGCCATTGCTGGGTTTGGAAATCACAACAACCCAGGTTACCTGGTGGAAAAAACACCTTGCAATTGAAACGGACTCTGAGCCAAACAGCCGCACTGTACAGAGCAGGGATGGGGAAGCCCGTGTTGCCGCATGACAACTCCCATCATCCCCGACCCCCAGCCGGGCTGGTCGTCTCGGACTAGCAGTGGCTCTGCCAGGGCCTTGGGGCAAAGCGCTGCTCCCGCCCCCAGACTGCCCATGGGCGAGCACGGCGACCTTTCTGGGGCAGCCTTTTCTTAGCAGACCTCAAAGGCTTTCGCTCACTTTCCCCCATGCGGGAAAGGACTCTGCGCAGGACTCGCCGCGAAGGGCGTGCGGTGCTGGAAAACGCGTCCGCCCAAGCTGGAGGGACTTCTCACACCTTTCCGGCCGGACAGCGCGAAGCGGGCAGAGTCAGGGCTGCCTTCCCTTTCCGTTTGCTTCTGCAGGAGCATGTGAAGCCTTTGTGCAACCCGGGAGCTGAGAGCTGCATATTTCCAGTGCAATTAGCAAAACCGCTCATTTGCTCAAACTGGGGCTGGCTCATTAAGGCTGCGCAAATGGGCTTGTGCCTTCTCAGTATTACATAATCAAGCGCGTTTACATCCAATCCTTCTAATATCGGATACATGCTAATCTCAAGGCCCACCTCAACACCGCGGCAAGACGCAGCAGTCCTCGAAAGCACTTCTGGAAATAGACAGCCACCTTCCATTTTGTCACACTGTCAAGTTCCCAGACGCCCAAACTTCCAGCTGTGGTCCAAAATCTGTGCAAATTCCCAGGTTTTTTTTTAAGCACCTTTCACGGCTTGTTTCAACAGCAGAAGCCCGCATGCTCTGGCTAGTGGGCTAGCCACGCATGTATCTGAGATAACCTGGTTTCAGAAATCTATGATCTGGCCATACTTAACCTAGATTATTACTGTTCTGCAAGGGACCACCCTGGAATACAGCTCAACCAGTGCAGAATAAAAACATAGAAACGGAGCGAGGCAGAAGGGGTCTCGGGTCATCTAGTCTGACCCCTGGCTCCAGCTGGCTCCACTCATGACGTGCCTACCATGTGCATGTCCAGCCTTGTACCCTTGAACACCCTCACCGATGGGGCTCGAATCTCCTCCCATGGAAGCCCATTCCGTACCCTCGGGGTCCTAACTGTCAGGAAGGACTTCCTGGCACCCAAATTGACCCTTGGAATGTGGCAGCCTGATCCATAACTGGGACTAGAAGGTCCAGACATGAACCACCAATTCCGCCTGGCTTTCTAGATGCTTCCAAGCCCAATCCCTACAGGTTTTACCCTACATGGCTTGGGATCACAATACTTGACGAAGTGCCTCTCCCAATTGCCCCTCATCTGCACAGCCTTCTTGGCACCTGGTTAAGACCCCCCCCCCCC
>NW_025335440.1:5692650-5698530 GCF_004798865.1 Varanus komodoensis
CTGGAAGAAATCCCCTGCAAGGGGAAATCTAGCTGTCTGGAAGAAATTCCACGCAAGGATAAATCTAGCTGTCTGGAAGAAATTCCACGCAAGGAGAAATCTAGCTGTCTGGAAGAAATTCCACACAAGGAGAAATCTAGCTGTCTGGAAGAAATTCCACGCAAGGAGAAATCTAGCTGTCCGGAAGAAATCCCACGCAAGGAGAAATCTAGCTGTCCGGAAGAAATCCCACGCAAGGAGAAATCTAGCTGTTTGGAAGAAATCCCACGCAAGGAGAAATCTAGCTATTAGGGAGAATGAAGGGCTCTCGTCCAGCTTTCTGTATGCAGAGCATCCAATGCCTCTGCTGTGGAAGCTTCCTGCCACGCCATGCAAGTGGTATAGTCCTGACAAAGGGTTTCAACACCGTCTCCTCTTTGTGTGGCTCAGCCTTTTCCAGTACTCACAGTCCACACTGTGCCAACAGGACGATGGCGTTTAGGGCCAGGAACTCCCCCCGCCCCAGCCAACCGACAAATTGTATTTCTGGGCTAATCTTTACCAAGAGACAAACTGGTTTGTTTACAAGCAGAGAAGCAGGGTTGTTAATCATTCTTTGAGAGAGCAGATTTCTTCACCCCCAGGACAAGCAAACGGGCAGCCCCCACCTCCCGCCCCATGTCGACACCCGTGGATCCCAACCCGCGGCACCAGGGCTCCGTGACACCGGTTCCTGCTCGGGCTTTGGACCCCAACCTCCTCTTGGGCTGCGTCCCCTCGCAAGAAAGACGGCGGCACTCCATCCTCGCGAGGCTGCACAGCCACAAAAGTCCTCTGGGGACGGCGGCAGCGCGGGGAAACTGCCAAGCCGGGTGAGCCACGTGGGCAGCACGCAAGCCATCTCGCAGGCCGAGGCGATGCCCCGATTCTGAGCCTCAGCACTTGGGATGCAGCCCGGCGTGCGGGAGAGCGCTTCCGACCCTGGCGCCTCTCCACCCGCTTCGGGAGGCCGGCGTGGCCACTCACTCGGGGGGGGGGGGAGTGGCTTGGGCAAGCGTTTCATTTTTAGGGGCTGCCCTAGGAGTTGCCTTACCCAGAGGCAGCTTGGGCTGCGAGCTTCTGCACAGCAAGCTTCCAGGAGCGCCCGGCCAAATGCGGCTGGAAGAAAGGGGGGGGCCCTGGGACGTAACCCTGGAGGTTTGCCGGTCTGGCACTTTGCCATCTTACATTTTGCAAGGCTTTGTCTGATATGCAATTCCATCAAAGCAGTCGTTCGCTATTCGCAAGGTGGGTTTCGCTTCTTTTCATAATGGTGAAAAAGACACAGGCGCAAAGGTACAAGCGGCAGATGCTGGTTTAAAATCAGCGTTTCTCCGTCTTTCTGGATCGGCTGCTGTGACTCAGGAGGGCTTGCCCCTTTTGCTGGTCACAAAAATTGCACAGCCCAGAAAGCAAACAACTGAGATGAAAGGGAAGGTACTTGCCCAAGGAGGTGGGTGTAAGCCAGAGGTGGGGTTTGACTGCCAAACCACTAAGTCCCTTTCTCCCTTTCCTATCCCTTTCTGCATAAGAGCTTTGCAGATTTAGAACACTTTTCAATGACATTTCCCTACAGGGAACTTATAGATCTCCTAAATAATTATGCACATTAACTTGTGAATTTAACCAGTAAATTATGCTAATTTCCTACTCAAGACAGCATTAATACCATCAAGGAGAGTCTATGTCATATAATTTAAAAAATAATGAATGCCACACCGAGTAGCTAACAAAGCAGAAATCTTTTTCTCATTGGATGCCGTCCATCTGTTTAGAGGCAACAGTGGCCCAGAACTTGCCAGAAGTCAGAAAGAGCAGAGCTTATTTTCATAATATGAAATAAGGAAACTTCCTTCTTTATTATGGAGAGCAAATATTTATAAGTAGGGGAGGTGAGCTCAGGCAGTGAAAGCACGGAGAGCGACCACGCCATGGCTTGGGACCAGACTATCTGATGAAACACCTCTGCCCAGCCTGACTCTTCCTGGCCCCTATAACCTACCTCTGAGGTGCCCTGAAGGGAAGCTCAGAGGGAGAAACCAAGGAGCAGGGCCTCCTCAGTGGTGGCCCCTAGATGCTGGAATAAATCCCCACTGAGGCCCACCTAGCACCAACACCGGCATCTTTTCAGTGCCAGGTTAAAACTGCCCTCTTTCCACAGGTGTTTAATGGCACAGGATGGGACACGTCTGCCCCTTTAGCAGTCCAACGTTTCCGCCCAAATTCTTTACACGGTTTTAAATTCTGTAGCGAGGTTTTAGCCTGCATTTTACAGTAGTCCTGTTTTATGATTGCATTTGTAGTTTATTAGATATGTTGTTATCATGCCTGTTAGGAATTGGTGTGAGCCATGCAGAAGGCTTCAGCTTTTGGGTAGTATAAAAACGAGAGAAGAAGAAGAGGAAGCTGCATCTATAGGCCACCCATAATTGCCAAGGCCTTCCAATCATCATGATGTCTGACTAGAGGGCTGTAGATTGGATATTCTGGGAACCTGGGAGGCCGGGGCTCTTGCTCCCTTCTGGCCGTGTTGCTCCCTGGGTGATAAATGGGGAAAGGCAGGGGGGTAAAGGTAGTACAGCTGAACAGCCATGATGCTGGACAGAGCAAAAGAGAATCTTCACCTCTTCTTAGAAAGGTAAGAAAGGAGAATGCCACTCTGGTTCCACCCAGGACTGAATGCACCTGGGCACACCTGTGCCGACTGCTAGTGCTTTCTGATCTGGCCACGGTCCCCCACGCCTAAGTGGTACCCCAAGTGGGCTGCCCTGGAAACCGTCCAGAGGTACCCGGTAGGCCAGAATGCCTCAGCCGGGCTGCTGAGTGGGGCCGGTGGCAGGGACTCCCCCGGGGAACCGGCTCCGTGGACGGCGGCTCGGTTTCCGGGCACGATGCAAAAGTGCTGGTTTCAGCCCACGAAGGTGGAAGGTGTGGCCAACTCGTTTGCACCCGTGGGCACCTCCAGGACATTGCCGTGGGAAGTATCACAGAGCAATTCCCACGGCGGACGTGGCTGGTCACGGAACGGCTGCCGTGGAGACCTGGTTTGTAACATGCGGGGAGAAAAAGTGGCTAGAGGCTTGGAATGAGTGGAGAATAAGGACAGCACTGCATGGAGTTTCCCCCTCTCCTCTCCTCTCCTCTCTCCTCTCCCCACAAGGCTTTTCCCCTTCCTGTTCCCAACTTTCTTCTTTCCCTCTGTCCCAGTTTGCCCTCTCTCCATCCACCCCTTTGTCCTTTTGCTTCTCTGCAGGGGAAACCCTCTGGTTTGGTCAGAGCTGCCTTTCGTGGAGATGAGAGACGGGGCCTTCTTGGTGGCCGCTCCCTGGTTGTGGGTCTCCCTGCTGGAGCAGCCTATGATGGAGAAAGGCAGGGAACGATGCTTTTATTCAGCACAGCATCAAAAAATGATGCTTTTATTCAGAGGGGCTTTTTGCTGGCTGGTGCTGATCATGTCTTTTATTCTCTTTTTCATGGAGTTTTTCATTGCCTTTTATGTTGTGTGTAAGGGTTTGCTTTAAATCAATATTTTAGCACTTGTTGCTGATCGCCTTGATCGCCCCTTGTGGGTGGAAAGGTGGGGTATCAACTGCAATCAATCTGTAAATAACTGGTACGGCTTGCCCTGGACTGAACCATTCCATGCTACAGGGGAGGAGGGGAGGAATGCTTGTTAGAATGTTTTTCGGTCTGCGTGCACAGAAAAACTCCATGCCCCAAACTGGGGTAACAAGATTGGCCACGCACGTGAAAAATGTTGCTGTTTTTAAAGCAACTCCCTATTTCCAGCCTGAAGTGATGCATTTCTGGATAAACTTTAGCGCTAGCCAACTGTAGCATGACCCAGTTATTTATTCATTTTGTCAACCCCCCCACTCCAAAACCCCTTCTTCCACAACGCGCATCTTTCGATCTGCACACACCTAGAGAAGAGGCAGTGAGATCTGGAAACCTTTTTGCTGCTTAAAATATCAGCGGAGATGCTCATTTCAAGCAAATGAGATCTTGTTTATTTTTCTTAATTGGCTTTATTAGTATGCTGCTGGCCACTGCCGCTTCCTCTTTGCCACAACAACAAAAAGAGGAATTTCTCTCTCCGCCCCGTGCAGTTTTTGCACAGCGAAAACAAAGATCTTGTTGTCGGAGACAAAATTTGCCTAACGCGGGGACTTTCGCCAAAGACAGGGAGAAAGGAGAGAGAGAGAGTGTGTGTGTGTGTGGGGGGGGGTGGAATTTGCAAGCTTCTTGGCTTTGCCACAAGTGCTGCGGAGCAGAACCCAACATTTCCCTTCTAGGAGGTCCCTGGGCGACCGCCTCCCACCCCACACCCGGTCTGAAATCAAGGGCACAGCAGCCTCCAGAGCCCGGGGTTCAAACTGCTGTTCTGTACAGGCGATCTTGGCTAAGGAGCACCATCCGCAGCCTCCCTGCCCCATCGCGGTACTTGCCAAACGGCAACTCCCAAAATCACAGCAGTGGTTAGTGCTGGCCGGGACGTGGGGGATCTGGGTTCGAGTCCCTGCTCAGCCACACGGAGCTGCCTGCATGACTTTGGCCCAGCCATGGCCTCTCAGCCTAGCCTACCTCACAGGGTTCTTGTGAAGATAAAATGGACCGCCTTGTTGGAGAAAGGAGGTACAGGTAATAAATAAATGAATTCGTCTTCAGAGGTTTTGATCGAGCCAGCAGAAGGAATGCTGGGATCTACAGGTGGAAGTTCTGCATTCGGTCGGCCAGGGCGACTTGCCAAGGGTGGACAGCAAAATAAACGGTCAAGTTAAAGGTTTCCCTGCAGCGGTTGGCGCTCGTACCTCCCTCCCTCCTGGCGTCAGGTTGCCACACCTGTAACACAGGAGTCTTTTGTGGCCGTCTTTCAGCAAGCCCTTGCCTGGCCGGGTTGAGGGTTCTGAATTTGAACCATACAAAGCGAGACTTTTTAAAAAGTAAGCCAACCACCTTTCCTGTCTTCTTTCACCCGGCTACCTGGTTGCTTGCTATCAGCACGCCTGGGTTCAAAGCCAACTGATCTTTGGACTCAGCCTATGCTGACCAGGTGCCCCCCAGAAGTGCCACAACTACAACTCCTGTCCTCCCCAAAAGGGCTGTTCTCCAGCACCACCAGGGAGCGCCAGCTCTTGGAAGTCTGTGCTGGCAAGGACTTCACCTCCCGTTCTCAAATTCAAAACGCAACGCAGTCGCATTTCTGGCCCCCTCCCTGCAGAACCTGTAAGCCCCCCGCTCCGCCCCGCCCCCGCAGAGCACCTCAACTAATGCACCGCACCGAGGCACCCTGGCGTCAAGCCAGGCACAGGGAAAAGCCGGATTTCCTCGATGACACCACGCCTTGCCCGATTCCGCCCAAACTTCTCCAGCGATTCCTGCTTTCCCCCGCAAAAGCGCACCCAGCGCTTGGGCGCTGCATCGCCAAGAAGCCGGGGTTCTGCCCGCGTCCCGCTCCGAGGCGCAGGGAAGGGGGGCGCGCAGCTCCTGGCGAGCCGATCTCGCTCGCTCGCTCCCGGGAGGAGAGCGAGGCGGGCTGGACAAAGCCGCGTCCAAAGGGCCGCCGGAGCAAACACCCAGAAGAGCACGCAGCTTTTGCCCTCCTTCGCCGCCTCTCACCCCACCCCGTGCTGCCCCTCCAGGTTTCGGGGGACAATAGGCGGGCCAAGACCACACGGGCTCCCCCGATCCCCTTGGCCGCGCAAGCGAAACGTGCGACCCGCGACTGCCAAGCAGACCGGAAGAAATGAGGTTCACCGAGCGCACAAAACAATATTCCAGGATCTATTCCAAGGAGGAGTGGGTAGACCTGAAGGTCATCAAGTCCGGCTCTTCCTGCCCCCCCCCCGCCGCATCCGGACG
>NW_025335440.1:5698630-5702505 GCF_004798865.1 Varanus komodoensis
TAAGATTAAACCCTAAACTCCCTGAGATGGTCACTCTTCATAGCCCAAAAGAAAAGATCTGGTAAAGTTTCAAGCAAGAAATGGCCTCATTCTGATCTCGTCCCATTAGGGCTCATAATTGTATCCCTCACTGCTATGCCACGATCCCTCAACACATTTAACAGACCCCAAAAGCCATGCACATTCACCTTTCTGATCAGCACAATTCTGAATCATACTCGTGCAAAGACGACTTCCAAACATTTGCTAATCATGCACAAGTCCGTAATTTTTAAAAGGCACCTATGTGCTGATCAAGTATATCAAAGCACTTCAGTGAGCAACCCCATGGCCCCCAGACATGGTGGGGGGGCACAGGAGAGTTTGGATTCTCCCATTCTGAAGTCGGAGACAGAGTTCTGACCTCAGAGCAGGGAATTAAAGCACCAATCTTCCCTTCTGCAGATGCTGGCAGAGAAAGAATCACCTCTCTCTAAGGTTGGGGATGCGGGCTTGGAGAGGGATCAAGGGAGAGGCAGAAAAGGAGTCTGGAGTGGCCAGGATATGAGAAATCCCTGCTGCCTCCTTCACTCCCACTCCAAAGCGCCACCCAATACTGGCCCTCTGGGAAAAATGCAGAATGAGATAAGCAAAGATTCCTTTCCCAGTATGTCCAAGTTTGGAGACCCAAAGGTATCCCCATAGAATTGTGCCCTTAAATTATTCCACTTTTGACCCAGAATAATGCAGTCTCCCGTCTGTTTGTGACCCAAAATAACTCTTTGGAGCAAACAGTGTTGTTTAGCTCCACATTTTCTCTTTGGAAACAATGCAGGCAATCGTGACTTTTTTTTAAGTGCTGGTTCCCCAGAATTCACTGTGAACCTGTTTGCACCTTGAGCATTCCCATTTATGCAGTAGCACTCCAGAAATCTCTGGGCATTTTCTCCCCAAACTCTCTATCATACCCTGTCCTCACTCGGATAATCAGAAATATTTTCACCCTAATCTTCTTTACGAGCTAGAAGCAACACAACTCTGCCTTGTTTTTCATGTAAAGCACGGAGAATCTGCCTCTGGTCTAGTCCAGAGTGAGCCCATCGCTTCTGTGCTGAACCAGGTCAACAGAATGTCCCCGACCATCTATCACATCCGATAAATGTGGCAGGCAGATTACACAAACATGTAACACCACTTTGGGCCCGCTTGCATTGGCAACCTATATGCGTCTGAGCCCCATTCGAGCTACTAGCTTTAGGCAAAGGCTGTCATGGCCTGGGATCACTCAGCGGAAGGCTTTCTCGGTGGTAGCCCCTCAGTTATGGACTGATCTCCCCCGTGAGGCCCACCTGGCACCCGGTTAAGACCACCTTCGTTGCCGAGACATCTACCAGCGCCACACAGAACATGGGGGTTATTGCTCTGTCCTTCTGCTTGGTTGTTAAAATGCGCTTTCAAATTTGTACCATAATTCAGTGCTCTTTTTATTGTTGTATTTATTTCTGTTCATTCATTGTTGTTCACTGCCCAGAGAGCTTTGGTTATGAGGCAGTACAGAACTCAAGTAATAATATTCTGTTCCTAATAATCAAATTCCCCATGAATAGGACATCTCCAGGTTCCGAGACAAATTGCCTCCACCGGCCGTGCTTTCCTGCCAGGCTCTGGGGAAGGCAAGTCCAAGATATCGCAGATCTTGGTCTGGCACAGTGACGGCAAACAGCTCCCTTCACCTGCCAGCATGAGAGAGAAAGAGCCAGAATTGCATAGTACAGTAAAAAAATCCGGGGTTTCATCACGGCAATTCCTACAGACACATGGGTGAAAAGCCATTTGGAGAAAAGGAAGGAGAATCTCTCTTTGGTGTCTTTTGCCCTCAGTTTTGAGGAAGCTGTAAACCTTCGCTCACCGTTATATAAAGGATTAGTTCCCTTAAAAAAAGCAATTCAGACTTCTTGCAAAAGTTGCCTATTTGCAAAAAACAAACAGGGCATCAAGGAAGCAAATAAACGCCGAAAAATATCTGGGCGCAGTCGCCAACTCCTAGAAAGCAACCAATGTCACACACAAAGCACTCTCCACTTTCTGTTTCTCTGTTCCTGCTGCGAATGCTGGCTTCTCTCTCTCTCTCTCTCTCTCTCTCTCTCTCTCTCTCTCTCTCTCTCTCCTCTCCTCTCCTCTCCTCTCCTCTCCTCTCTTCTCTTCTCTTCTCTTCTCTTCTCTTCTCTCTTCTCTCTTCTCTCATTTTGCAGGGACCAACCGGATTCTTATGACCAATACAACCCACAGTTTATTTTCTTAATCCTTGTCACCGTCCCTTCTCCCTCCCTTTGCTGTTGGGTTGTGATGATGAGTGAGCCCAGAACCATGGGTTGTTCGTGGGTTCTCTGCCTGGGCTACAGAGGCAGCGAGCAGGGGCAGCCAGTGAAAGACCCGCTGCAATGGTCAGTGCTGCAGCACCATGCCAGTACGCGGAAGATGGCAGGCAGAGGAGGAATGGATGGGGAAACCCAGACACGGGTGGCGAAGGAGGACGGGTGCTCTGCACAGTCTCCTAGCAGATAAATTGTAAGCAAAATCCTGGGTAAGGAAAAACAACCTGTGCTTTGGGTTGTCATTATGCAAGAAGATTCCTAGCAGTGACTGAGCAAGAAAGGGATCTTGAGGGGGGTGGAGAACAGCTCAACGAAATGTTGGCTCGGTTCTCAGCTGCCGGGAGGGCAAAATCCATGCTAGGCATCCTTAGGAATGGAATGGACAATAGAATTTCAAAGATCTTACTTCCTTTATGCAAATCTTGTTGCTACTGTGCTTGGATACGGGCCAGCTGGGTCTGTTCAGCTTAGAGAGTAGGTGAGTCAGGAGAGGTGTGTTTCCGGTGATGCATGGGGTGGAGAAAGTGGAGAGGGTGACCTTTTTCTTCCTCTAACATCACCCTTGAGCCCAGGATCATCCCACGAAGACGATGGGCGAGAGATTTGGGACAGATAAAAGGAAGCCCTTCTTTATACAGCATATACTGTGGAACTCACTGCCACAGGAAGTGATGAGGGCTGCCAATTTGGACGGCTTTGAAAGGGACGCATTCTGGGAGGAGGCGGCTATCGGGGGCCACTAGCCTCGCTGGCCAAGGGCAACCTCCTCTCTCAGAGATGGCCTGCCTGCACTCCCTGGGTGCGGAGGAGCTGGGCAGGAGGAGGCCTTGCTCCCGTTCTGCTCGAGCGAGTCTCTGGGCAGCTGGTTCGCCACCGTGTGTACGAAGTGCTGGACTAGACAGACCTTGGGACCGATCCAAAAGGGGTTTTCTTATGCTCCAATGTTCTTATGTTCTTCGCCATTATGAACTGAATTATGAAATTTATAATAAATTATGAACTGAATTATGAAAAGTCAGGCGTTTATTTTCCCAATATTTTAACAGTTAATTGGTTCTATCTTTGATTTTATCATTATTTATTGGATGCAGTGTGTTATATATGGTTGCTTTGTTTTTTTGTTCTTTGTAAGCTGTCCAGAGACTTCGGTACCGGACGGCATATAAAAACTTTAAGTAAGTAAATCGATAATAAATAAACTGCTAAACTCTTTCCGTTCCACCTTGGAATGCCCATCAAAACATGCCTATCCATCCAGGCAGGCCTAGCAAAAAACCAAGTGACCGGAGCCCAGCAAGTTTCATATCCCCTTGGAAAGTTTTGCAATTGCAAGCCGTTGGGACATCTCGGCGGTGTTCGGAGCGAGCAGGGGAGAAGAGTGTTGCAATGGCGCTCCCACACTGCGGGCAAGATCCAGGACGCTGAAGGGTGCTGAGCATCATGTGCTCTATGCACGCATCCTGGAGGGGGAACCACTGCAGCAGAAGTGCCGATGGAAAGAGTACGGGGGGGGGGGGGGGG
>NW_025335440.1:5702605-5707456 GCF_004798865.1 Varanus komodoensis
AGGGGGGGGGGGGGGGGGGGGGGGACTGGGACTTGGGTGAAGCTGGTTAGGAAGTGGCATTTTCAGGGTAGAAAAATTCGCCCTTCTTGGGGGTCGCCAACTGGCCAAAGCATAAGCCACCTCCCAGCTGCTCCAGCACCCCAAATGCACAAGTGGGGAATGGCGGGTCCCAGCCAAATCCAGCCCTTCTGGAGTCCCAGCCGAGTTCTCTGGGGTGGCTGAGATGACGACGCCCCTCCCCTGGCCTCACCCCCCCTCCAGCAATAATGTCCCACATGCCCACCTGCCCCCATTCTAACAGGCTGGCACACCTCTGCTAAGGCTCAGGTACTGGTAGGAGGAACTGGAAGCTGGCAGTTTGGCCACACCCCTTTTCTATTTGGCTCCACCCCCTGCTGGAACGTGGCTCCCTCCAGCGGCTCTCCAGGGGCATCCGGCCCTCCGGCTGGTGGTTCCACACCCCTGGTCTAACAACCCACTCCACGGGGGTGAAAAGCACCCAGGGACCCTCACCAGCAGAGCCCGGTAATAAATGCCCCTTGTTAGTATTCGTCACATTTACACTCCACTGTTTATTGTGTAATCTGTCCAGAGAGCCAGGCGGCGACTGCGACAGCACACAAAAGCACGGAATAAATAATAAATAGATGTATCTTCCTGTGAAGAAGCCAAGGTGGCTTGCGGCATTCACCTCCTCTCCATGTTATCCGCACAGCAACCCTGCAAGGTAGGTTAGGCTGAGAGTCAGCAACTGGGGCCAAAGTGCCACTGAGCTTCATGGCCAAGTAGGGACGACAGCCTGGGTCTCCCGCGTCCCAGCCCAGCACTCTCACCACTAGGCCACACTGTTAACGTGGTGCTCAGGGGCAATTAAGCCGAAGAGTGGGGATTCTGAAACAAAAAATCCCGTGTGCTTTGCTCCTTTGACGTTCTCCTAATAGCAGCTGGCAAACGGGGCGTCCGCCCCCAGGCAGTTCTTCCACTGGGATGCTTCTCCTCAGTCAGCGTCTGGGCTGCAAGTCAGAGGCAGGGACGCATCAGCAGATCGGCAAGGGCACCTGTGGCCCCACAGCACATGGGGCCAGTTCGCATGCAGCCCACAGGCGCTCCTCCCCAGCCATAATGCCCCCCCCCCCCGGCTGAGCTGCTGGAGTGACCTTGTTCGTCTCCTGGCTGCCTGCTGAGCTTCTGGACTGGGTGTCAAGAAAGGGAAGAATACACGAAACGCACAGAATCACAGAACAGCGGGAAGGGTCTGGAGGGCCATCAGGTCCAACTCCCTGCACGGTGCAGGACTCCCGGTTAAGGCACGCCTCTCACGTGGCTGTCCAGTGGCAGCCCCCTTTTCCGCTAACAGGAGGGACAGACATCTAATAAAATAGATCTTGAAGACCTCCAGAGGGGAGAGCCACGACGGGCTAGGCCACGGGCTCCACTGTTGCACTGCTCTCCCAGTCAGGGAATTTTTCCCGATGTCTAGCCAGAACCTGGCTTCCTGCAACTTGAGCCCGATATTCCATGCACTGCACTCCGAGATGGCAGAAAAGAGATCCTGTCCTTCCTCTTTGGGACCAGCCTTTCAAGGAGTGCCGTCAAATCCCCCCTCAGCCTTCTCCTCTCCAGGCTGAACATGCCCAGCTCTCCTCATGGGGCTCTGTTTCCAGTCCCCGATCAACCTCGCTGCCTCCTCTGAACCCTCACAGTTCATCTGCCTCTTTCTCCAACTGTGGGGCCCAGACGGGACACGGGACTCCCGACGAGGCCCAACCGGTGCCGAGCAAAGGGGAACTAGCACTTCATGTGATATGGAACTGATGCGTCTATTAAAGCAGCCAAGAGGAGCACTGGCCCTTCTTGCAGCCACATCACAGGCCTGAGTCATATTCGGCTTGCAATCCACGGCGATACCAAGATCCTTCTCTGTGGCAGTATGCACAGAGCGGTGCATTTGGGGTTTTTTCCCCAGGTGCAGAACCTGGCATGTGTCCCTGTTGAATTCCATTCCGTTATTTTGACCCCAAGCCTCCAACCTGTCAAGATTACCTTGAATCTTTTTTCCGCCTTCCAGCAAACGAGCTGCCCCACCCAATTTTATGTCCCCTGCAAATCCGATAACCCTTCCCGGCATCTCCTTGTTCACATAGTTAATAAAAATACTGGAGAGCAGGACAAAATCCTGAGGTACCCCACTCGTTACCTCTCCCCAGTTTGAGTCGGTGCCATTAAGGGGCCTGCTGTGGGCTGGATTCTGCAGCCAGAGGCAATGCCGCTTGCCACTGGTGGCTGCCCAAACCTTACGAGCTTCCGTAGACGGCTTCACACAATACACTCCAGCACGACATTTCGACAGCGCCGGACGCAGGAGACCCAGCTTCTCGCCATGATGCTCATGAGGAGATCTGGCCCAGACACCGACTCTCAGACTAACCTACCTCACAGGGCTGTTGTAAGAATGAGACTCAGAGGAGTCGGGTTCTGTAGGCCACCATGGGTTCCTTGCTACTCTTACCCCCCCCCCGGGGTTGTGAGCCACTCCCCTCACCAAAAAAAGGGGGGAAACCCTAGGGTAAGAAGAATTACACTGTACTGAAGCCCCTACCTGTGAGGAATGGCTGCAAAATTTATCGTCCCCCTGGAGAAATTCAGTCCAATATTTCCCCAAGTTCTGTGCCTACACATGGGGGGAAATGTTTGAGCGGCCATTTGTGTGTGCCTGTTTCTGAAGCATCCCCCCTCCTCACCCCCCCCCCCGCCTTCCAAACCCTGGTGCCTCTCAAAGCTCAGTGTCTGATAACACAAACCCAAAAGCAAATTGCCTCTCCCGAAAGAGTAGGGAGGAAACAGTAACCAAGGACCACATCTCCCGCCCCCCAAACAAACATTCACACTTCTAAGAGATGCAAAACTTAAGTGTTAGTCTCTTGGGAAAGAGACCAGGACAACAACCTTGGCGAATTCCAGGCCAAGATTATGCAGCTTTTTCCAGGGGATATCCCGGATTTCCTATTAAGCAACAAGAATAACCCAGTCCCAAGTTCACAAAACCATGCTCAGCTGATGCACTCAACTCTGTCGGGGCATCAAACAATTCCAGTGTTTAGTTAGCTCACCATCAATATTCTAGCAAATTAATTCATCAATCCATATTTATGCCGGCACTCAGTTTATGGATTAGTTAATCTCTTTTTCACTTTTACATTTTTAAAAAATTCCATGTTTTCATTTATGGTTAAAGAATCCTAAAGCAACTTTCCCAAGCTGCAACCGTCTCCCCACTTGAGGAAGTATGAGTTTTATAAACAAAAACAAACACGCATTGTGAGGAGAGCTCATATTTCATATTGTTCCCCACGACGCACAGCCTTTGCCATGATCCTGACAACTCCGCAGACATTAAGGGCAGGATTGTTCCCTTGTCTGGGCATCAACCCAGGCGGATATGTAGGACCACGTGGCACGGTTAGAGTAAACCCCTTCTTTCTTTAACCCATCAAGCATTATTGATAAATGCTTTAAGAACAGAAGAAAAGCCTAAAAACTGGATCAGGCCACGAGTCCATCTAGTCCAGCATGCTGCACAACACACAGCCAACCAGTGGCTTGTGGGCACCCTGCCACACTTCTTTATGCCATACAGCTGCAAGGGCACCTTAAGCATTACAGGTGTACAATCTAAAAGGCATAGCACAAAAGGAAAGAGAATTGGGAGAGGGGAGGAAAAAGCGAATCCAGGCAATAGATTCTCATGGCCGGGGTCAGCCATAGTGGAGCTGGCGCTAAGCTCCTTGGAAGGGCAGGTGGTTCTCTGCTCCCTCTGATGGCCTCAGCAGCGACAGGTGGGGGCAGGATGGAGTGGGGGCGCAGCTGGGGCGGCATCTTTGCATGGGGGGCTGCTAGGCTGGTGCTTCCTCTCTCTCTGACTAAGGAGGGCGTGAGTACCAGGCCCCCTCCTCAACATATCCCCGGCAAGGAGGCAGCATGTAGCCTTTGGGGCTGGATCGGGCCCAACCCAGCGTGCTGTTTCCGTGGTGGTCAGCCAGGCGCCTGCAGGACGCACCGGACCGGACCGGACCGGACCGGAGCGGCGGACACCCCCCCCCCGCGCTAGGGCCGCTTCCAGAGGGACCCTAATGCTGGGGCCGCCATTCCTTCTCCGCGCCCCATCCCCCGCGCAGGGTCCATTCACGGACGAGGCACAAGGTCGGCACCCTAACAACTTAGGTTCCCATCCAGATCCAGACCAAGCTAAGTGCGCATTCTTGGGAAAGCCTAGACACACGTTCCCGGGCAATAAACCCGGTGAACTCGGAGGGATGTACCTGCGGGCGATACATGAGCAGCTTCCCCAGGTCACTTCTGCAAAAAGTAAAAAAGCGCCCGCCCTCCAAATAACCCGGCACCCCAAATAACCCGGCACCCCAATGTGTGTTTAGGCGCAGAAAAGTTTCCAGCTCTCAGGAAAATCCAGTGCGCAGCGATTTCCCCCCGTCTTAACGGAATTAGGATTGCGCCCCAAACGGCTTGCTCGGCAAAGGAGTAGCAGTACTGGACAGGCCGCGTTTACTCACCGAGCGGGCCGTTCCAGCACCCGGGAGCGCGCCTCGCTCCCACTCCGGCCGAGGCCGCCGGATCAGTGGGGCTCCCGGCCAAGCCCGACGTGGCGGCCCCCCGCGAGGAGAGCGCCTGGGGGCGACCCCGCGCAGCGCCTCCCCGCCCGGCCCCCGGCACTCCGGGGCGCGCCTGCTCGCGAGGAGGCCCGCCGCCCGCGCAAGGCACCCCCCCCCCGCCGAAGGCGCGCGAGGCGGCGCGGCGGCCTCCTTTGTCCCGCGCGGAGCAGCGCCCCGCTGGCGA
>NW_025335440.1:5707556-5767769 GCF_004798865.1 Varanus komodoensis
TACTATTATGCCCTTCAACTGTTCAGATGTTAGAACTAGAACTATTCACACCTATGAATCTTTAGCGATACTGTTTTATAGGAATACTTTTTTATGTTAATGCATGTAGGCTATGCTCTGATGTTGTAAGTATATATAGATTTAATAAAAATAAAAACATGGATAGAAATATTTCTCCTTACTCATTTGTCTCAGTACAAAACTAAGAATTGAACCCACCTACAACACTTCTGGTTTTTGCTTGGTTTGATGAGTATTAATCAGCTATAGCTAGGTGGCTGGCAGCAAAAGGCTTCTTCCCAAATTCTGGAAAATGTTCAGGAAAGGCCAAATCCATAACCAGTGACAGTCAATGTCATAACTGGGTCTTTGATCCAGCATAGCATTTGCAAGAATTAGGAGTACAGCTATTTGAAATGCAGCCCTTTCAAGAAAAACTTGAGTTGATTAAGTGCTTATCTAGCCTTATTTGGAGGGAAAAAAAAACCCATTCCCAGATTCCTGCTATAATCCCTCCCTCCCCCCCTCCCTCCCTCTCTCTCTCTCTCTCTCTCTCACACACACACACACACACACACACGCGCGCGCGCGCTACCTACACAGAGCATCTTTTGATAAACTGTTTGTGTAGGTCAGTCATCTATGCCATAGTGCAAGCATAAATCATGTTCACAAGGGCAAAATCTCATATTACTGTTCAGAAAGGTTGAGTTATTTATTCTACGGAGAAGCGTTAAGCGCTTGTCGCTCATCCTTTCTGATGCTTAAACACATAGCCGTGGATGTCTTTGTCCGATCCCTCATTATGCTGCTTCTCCATGCTGACATTGCTGCTCCCGTCTAGTTGCTTTGATGTCGCTTCAGACAGTGTCTTCTCAATTATTTAAAATGCAAACATCTGGATGAAATACACCAGGCACCTCAGGCCTTGCTTTGCACATTCTGACTTGTCAGGCTGGAAGAAAGGTGACATCTGGTGAATTCCATCTATTTGTCTTTCATTAAGGCCTCAAATCAAGCAAAATTAAAGTTTTATGGGTCTTATTTAATTTTAGGATTATTGAAACACAGGTTTCTTCTTCCAAAACTCTCTGTTTTGCAGAAACATAAAGAGGGGAAATTAGGTCAACGTCTTTATCGAGTATTTGAGAGGCACAAATGATGGATGATCAGTTAAAAAAAAGCGTGGTGATGCTCAGGAATCCCTTGGCTATAACCTTAGTGTTTAGTTTTTTTAACCTATCAGGTTGAAAAATGGCTTTGTGCACTGTTTTAATCTATGAAAGCTGCATAAATGTGAATTGCACAGAAAAGGAAATCAAAGCATTCCCTTCGATCCAGCAATAGTTCTACAAATATAACTAAATTTAAATCCAGTACCATAAATACTATTCATAGCTATGACACTTTCCCCACATATATTTATAAAGCATTCTTTTTCAGTTCAGCAATCGTTTGGAAGTAATTCTGGAAAACCCGTTTCTGTTTGCTGAAATGTGAGCATTAAATGGCCAGTCTAAGGAATATATCTCATGTTGTTCAATGGTTTAAATTGAGTGGGATTTTCCCCAGTGCATATCTAGGATTGCAGCTCTAGCAAGATCTTGGACGTCCCCAACCAAGCTGCACAACTTGTGAGGTGCAGTGGCTTGAGCTCCCATCATGGGGGGATGATGGGAGATGGAGTCTGACTCATTTCCAAGGCACCAGGATGCAGGAACAGTGTTGAGCTATCCATCCATCCATCCAGAGTTTTTTTATGCTGTCCCATTCGCGTGAGCCTCGGGACGGCTTCCACCACAAATTAGATTCGGAGTATTCAGTTCCTCCCCTCCACTGGATGATCTTTCAGCCTAACCTTCCTCACAGGGTTGTTGTGAGAATAGCGCAGAGGGGGTGAGCTCTTTGGAAAAAGGACAATAATAATTTATTGTCCAGGGCGACTTACTTTATATTGTTATTTCTTGTATTTTAATTTTATGTTGTGAGCCGCCCCGAGGCTTCGGCGAATGGGGCGGCATAGAAATGTTTTAATAAAATAAAATAAATAATACAAATGCCCTTCCCCTCAGCCCGGCCCTTTGCAGTGAATTCTTGGCTGGGCATTAGGCAGCCACCGCGCTTGCACTCTGCACGTGCTCAGGGGAACTTCCCATCCCCCAGTAACCCTCGCTCCCTCCCTCCCTCCGTTGCCCTCCGCGCGAAGAAAGGCCCCACCCCGCCGCCCCGCCCCTTGGCCCTCTCGCCGAGCGATGAGCTCGGGGCTCTGCTCGCCGCCCCTTGCCGCGCGATCGGGGGCGCCGCTCCTCCCGCGCGGCTGCCCCGCCTGCGCCGACGTCGCGGCGCGCCTGCGCAGTGCGGGCGAAGATGGCGGCTGCCCCTGGGTCGCTGCAGGAGGAGGCGCTGAAGCGAAAGGAGCGGCTCAAGGCGTTGCGGGAGCGCACCGGGGCGGCCGCGGCCAGGCAGGTGGGCGAGCGGGGAGCTGGGTGCGTGGGGGCCGGGGCCGCGCCCGGGGCGCGAAGGAGGCGGCCGAAGGCGGCCGGGCTTCTGGCGCCCAAGGGAGAGGCCTCGTGGGGGAGGGGCGTCGTGGCTCTGGGGGCGGGGCGACGTGACGTCAGAAGAGCCCCGCGGGTCGGGCTCGGAAACAGCCCTTTGCGGGCTCCCCGGTGCGCTGGGCTTCAGGCTCTGTCGCCATTCCTAGATCGCTTGGCCTGGGCTGCGGCGCCCATCATTCCCAGCCTGGCCTGGACTACAGCTGCCATTATCCCCATCAACTGCCCCTGTGGGCAGCAAGCTTAGCCCAGCAGACATGCTGGTTGGGAATGATGGGGGTTGTAGTCCCGCACGTTTAGAGGGCGCCAGCTTGGGGGACACTGCCCAAAGTGCTCATCCGGTCCGGCGTCTGGGTCCCTGTCGAGGCCGAATCACTGCATGTTAGCAATGTGGGAAGTGCTTTATGTCGTTAACGAGCTGGAATCTTTAAAACCCTCTTAGGACAGGTCAGGGTTATTTTTCTCCATAGCAGATGTGAGGGTCCTGAAGTTGGAAGAGGGAGTGTCTACCTTAAGGCCCCCATCCTACTGAGTTGGTGTGAATTGTATGGGACATCCTGATTCACAGTCCACACTCTGAAAGTCTCTTTCTCAAGAGTGTCACTTTTCTTGAGAGAATGGCAGGGGCATATTAGTTAAATAAAAATGGAGCTTGCATGTACCGAAGCAACATATAGGTGCTGAGGATAAGTGGAGCAAAAAGGCGGCTTCTCTGTCCTATTGTCCTGCTTTTCCCAGGGGCATCTGGCTAATTTGTTGAAAATTAGACAGGCACTGGGTAACGTGCACTCTTGATCCAATTGAGCAAGGCAGTGGTTGCTTTTTTAATGTGCTGCAGTCTGCTGGAGCTTCAAGAGGGCTGGTTTGAAGTATTTTATTTATCAGTAACTTAAACACTGAGGAAACATGAATCCTTTACTCATTCCAGAAATGTTTCTATCTTAAACTAGATGATCTTATCAAGTCTGGCATCTGGAAAGCACATTTATGAGGGGAAGGTTGCTGGAATAGCTTTTGGAGGTCTAGAGCAGGAGATTTGGATTCCAGGAGGATGAAAGTCAGGCAGGGGGTTATGAGGCAGAGAATGTGAGTGCTCTGGAAGGGGAGGAAGGGACCTTTAATTTCTTGATGGGATCTGTCTGTTGTCACAGAGTACATATGGCCAATAAGGAGGGGGTCTCACTGTTGCGTGTTATAAAACCAGAGAGCGCAAAGTAGATCTCCTGATGTTCTGGACTTTAACATGCAACCTTCTTGGCCACTGGCCTTGCTGATAGGGAGTTCTGAAAGCTGAAGTTCAAGACACCTGTCTACCTCTGTTATAAAATACTTGCTATGTGTGTGCAAATGGCATCATATTGAACTGCAGAAGAGTCAGAAGGCTTGGGCTTTGCGTTCTTTTTCTTGTTGTTAGCCTGGAAAATGCCACGAAAAGTTGCAGCACTGTGTAATTAAATGCTTAATACAGCAGTATTCATTAGGTATTTTCCATATAAAGGAAAGGTACTTGGCTTTTAGCTTAGGGACAAAAATCCAAGGTGTTATAGTTGGTATTTATGTTGTTATAAATGTTACCAAGTGTGAAAACAATCCACTTACTCCCAGTGCTCAAGAACATGGCCGTCCCGTGAAACTGACTGGCACTAGTTTCAGAGTGTATGGCTTGCATATATGCAGTTGTATGCAGTGAGTCTTTGTCAATGATTAGTCAAGTGGTAAGTTGCTTTAAACAGGGTCAACCAATTTTATGGGGACTAGATCCACCAGTGGCCCTTACCACTGGTGGAGTTTCCCTCTTCAAAGTATATCTGGTACCACTTGCTGAGGGTTAACAGGCATTGGGGCGGGGGGGGGGGGTTCACACATAATGCTAAGTCACCCCTGCAAATAAGCTACCCAGTGTAGATCATTAGGTCAGTGACCCGCAGTACTCCTCAAAGGTGATTGAGCTTGGTGTGGGTTGTTCTTTCTCTCCTTCCCCTCAGTCCTCCCGCCAGTGCCAACATGTATCCCAAGGGACCCAGCAGCAGGACCCATCTTGTCTTCTCACCTCCTCCACTTGTTACCTCTTTTCACTCTCCAGCCTTTTAGTTGGTTGTTTGTAAATATGTGTAGCCTTCGCTAGTCCCTTCTCTTGTGTGTTTCAGCTGTCAAAGGGAGCACTGAAGTAGAGTAGTGAACAGAAAAGGACATTGTGAAAAACTGAGGGAGAAATG
Organism: Varanus komodoensis; assembly: GCF_004798865.1. Taxonomy (NCBI): domain Eukaryota; kingdom Metazoa; phylum Chordata; class Lepidosauria; order Squamata; family Varanidae; genus Varanus; species Varanus komodoensis. The sequence continues at coordinate 5,712,325 of NW_025335440.1, forward strand.
ATCTTAAAGGAGGGTCCCATTAGCACACCAAAAGTAGGAGAGTGAGAGCCGAAGGAGCAAATGCACCAAAGAAAAGGAGGGGTAGTGTCTCCCTGCTGTCAATATGATCCTTAGGGTTTTAAGTGAGGAACTGAGAGTTTTCATGTCCTTCGCCTTTTCAGCACTTCCCCTGACTTTTCAGTGACTCCAGAAAGCAGTACCTTAACTTCCGCTTCTTTTCAGAGTGCTTACTGCTGTGATTACATCTATCCCTGGCATTTTTAAAAAACCTAAGAAGGTGTTTGCATGGGATGAAGTGAATGGAGCCCCATCAGAGGTGCAGGTGTAAGTGCGCTTGTGCTGGCACCCAGGTTGTTCCAATTTTTTCAGCTGCCCTGTATGGATTTAAAAAAAAAACCTGATGGGAATATTTGTGCATTTTTGCACTAGGAACTAAATGGATGGAAAGGTCTGTGAGCTTAATGGCTGGGATGGAAATGGGATGGGAATTTGCACACTTGCTGCAACAAAAACTGCAAAGAGGGGTAGGGGGCTTCACTGTTCTTGCCAGAGCAGCTCCGTAATCAGTTCCAGCAACCACAATGAAATTGCCCTCCTGGGTCTGGAGGGTAAAACCTAACTACAAATAACGGCCAGCACAAGCCTTAGGTTGTCAGGATGGCTTTTTCATGAAAAATCAAACCTGTGGAAAGCAGTCTGCTTTGGCACAACAAACCAGCATGGGTTGTTGTGTCATGTGGACCCGGTGACTGATGTTTTCCATTCTGTCCTGTTTGCAAGCTTTCCATGAGCATCAGACCAGAATAATGGCTAGAATAAATGAGGCAATTCATTCTTTATATCATGCATATGTTGTACAGCTTTTCTTGGGACGTGTCTGCATGAATTTGACATGAGATGGTTCATGGGTGTTCTGTGCTAAAGTCTGCACCAAATCCTAAGGGTGCGATGGTGTGAACTGAATTTATCCTCAGTGGTTAGACCCAGGCAAGGCCATTAAGCACTTGCTCTCTTGCATGCCATTTTCTACTTCAGCTGCACGCTCCTTGTCTCAATCCATTGCTTTTGCCTATTGGGTGCCCTTTGTCTTTTAATTAAAAAGAAAGATGATAGCTGAGGGCACGCAGGCGCTCTCCTTGCTGCGAGTGCCCCTAAGAAGCTGCAGTTCTATGAATTATCCATGTTAAGAATAAAGTGATCTGTCTGGCTCATCGGGCAAGATAAACTGCCTATCCACAGCTCATGGTTTATTAATAGTTTGACTAATAAAGTTTTCTGACAGCTCTGGAAAACGAATTGCTTTGGCTGAAACCTGCTTCTGCGGTTTTGCTGTAATTTGCTTTGGAGCACTCCAATAACATTTTGCATGACCTTTTAGGTGTTGAAAGGTGCTAAAAGGCACAAGACTAGCCTAACGTAGGGCACAATTAGCACTGGAACCATTTTCTGTGCAAAACTCATTAAAATTGAATATTCACAGTTAGTGCTACTTTTATTCACTTCTCAGGATACAAAACCCTTCCAGCATGGCTGAGGAACAGGAGCAAAATAAACTAATAAGATCACAGTGAAGATCATGAACATAGCAAAAGTAATCAGAATTCTTCCCACAGGATAGTCTATACTAGATGGTCTGGTAAGGGTCCAGCTGGAACAAACCGTAATATTTTTCTCACCTGAGTCCCTTGCCAAGCTTCCCTGAGCCCTTGCAGTAGCCCAGCACAGCATCTGGTGTTTGGATGCTGGCCTTCAGAAATACCAGAAACTCAGGCAAAGAAGTACATGACAGTCATCTTCATGTGTTAGTTGTGACCGCACTGGAAGCAACCAGTTAGAAACCAAGTTGGACTAGAAAGGCCTTTGGCCTCATCCGGTAGGGCAAGTCATGTTTTGCACCCAGAGTTATATTGGTCAGTTGCAACTCTGTATAGGAATTTCCCACACAGCGGCCTCAAATGTGTGGATGCGACAGCTCTTCAAAAGCGGGTGTGAATAGGAGTGGCATTGAATGTCGTCCCAGTTTGGGTATTTCAAAGTCTTCTTCGCAGTGGTGGAGGCTCTTTCTATTCCGCTAGCCACTGGTTGTGCTTCCTTTGGTGAGCATTTCCCATACTGTGAACCAAAGTGGTGGTTTGCACGGATGCAAATAGCTGTTAAGGTTTTAAGGGAGCAGTGTTTGGGTCTATACCAGCCTGCAATGGATGATCCTTTATGTGTGCCCTTCAGTGACACATTTCCTGTTTTCGTACCACATGAGGAAGTAGAACCGCATCTTTAGCTCACAGAAAGCAGGCTTTTTAAAGACAAAGAAAAATAGGAAAGAAAATACTTGGGCTAGTGTGAAAAGGTCTGTGGCTTGCTCTGCCTGGAGTAGGAAGCTAAATTTGTGTTGCTGTCTAAATACCGGATGCAAATGCTGGATGGTCTCCTTAACAACCAAAGCATGGTTTCACAGGCTGTTGGAATTACCAACTGCTGTTTTAACAAACAGTCATCATCAAGGCACAGGTTCGATAAAAACAGAAAACTTTTAAAGAAAAGAGCATTATTTTATTCAGATCAGTAAAAATTTGATCTAGTGTTTTAAAAGTACTGACTGTCCCTTTAAAGATAACCTGGGTTAAAACGATACCTGATTGCGATACAAACATGCTCATAAAGTTAATATAATCTCTAAAAACAGGATTTCTCACCCTCTTTTGAGCACACCAAGCATTTTCTGCCACACTTAAGCACTTCTAAGCCCTGTTTGGATTCTGAAAGATTTAAGTGCATGCTTTGATTTCAAGTAAGAGAGGAAGGCATGTGCTCATTCCCCCCCCCCCAATGGAAACGCTTAAAATTGTTTTTGGTCAGATCTTATTCATTGAATTCAGAGTCTTCTCTTTTGAGTAAATGAAAAACCTAGGGTCAACATATGCAGTCTTTCAGTCTAGTATTACAACCTATTGCTCACTGTGTTTTTATCCAGATTATGCATGTTCTGACTCTGTCATATAACATGCATAATTCCTTTTCCTTTTCCACATGATGGAGAAGTGCAGTTTTGCCCAGTAACTAAACCCATAATTTCAGAGCTTCATCCTTGAGCAAGTATCAGTTCTGAAGGCCGAAAAGCACAGCCACAGGCTTTGGACGTGCTCCTGGGTAGTATAAAGGCTTCCTTTTAGAGCTCTTCAGACGTTTCTTCCACCTCCCCACCCGCATGTGGCATCAAGAATACCCATTTGCCATGCCCTCAAATGCTGCTCCAGTGCTGGCTCTGCATTTGTTATGGGGCTACATGCACCTTTCTTCCTGGGCCAATCAGGGGTCCTGATAGTGAGGGCAAATGCCACATGCACGCAGGGCTTCCTCATGAACTAGGGTGAGACCCCCGAAGGGGTGCAGCCAGTAGGTGGTCTTGAACCAGGCGGCGGCCTATTGGAGCTGGGGTCCACTTGCTCAGACTGCTGAAGCTTTGTGATAAGTACACTTTCCTCTCCCCCAGATCCCCATTCCCTCGCAGTCTGCCTGCACTCTTCACAGTGGCTGAGGGGAAATGAGCATTCACAACCGCAATTGATCTGCTTTTGTTCCAAGTATGTTGGAATGGCTTGTCCTGAACGGGCGATTAACATCTGTTAGGCTTCCAGGGAGAGTGAGAACCATAGGTCAATTAACTGCCTGAGTCCCCTTGGGGTCCTGCCTAGAGGAACTTCCTGAGGAACACCTGCTCTTCCAGATTTGCCACCAGCCACTGCAGTCGGGGCTCGTCTGGTGTCTGTGAACTTGCTTCCCTTCGCTGGCACATTTGGGGAGGAGAGGAGCGGAGGCAGAGCAAGCCTTTATTGATCCGCATGCTTTGTCATAGCGAACAGTATGCGCCTGGGGTGTGTGAATCAGGCAAAGCCTGATCTAGTTTCCAGCAGAAAGCTCATTCTGAACCAACCCTTGTCAGATGGAGAGCAGGCTGCTTTTGTGTGTGGTTCCCGGAAGGAACGCACGCATCTGTTGCGCACATTGCTGAAAAGTGTTTTTTTCTTCCATTCGTTTAAGTGTGCATTTTCAATTGTGTGCATTTTAGCGCTCTTTTGTTTGTTCTGTGAATCATACTGCAGAGTTAGAAGCAGATGAATTTTGGCCACAAACCACATTCAGGTTCATGTCTGGTTCTGAGAGGTGCAAACTGAGCAAATTGCAGTAAAAAAAGAAGCAGAGCCTGATATGCATGTGTGTTCAGGAAATATATAAATCAGAAAGTAACTTGATTAAAAAGTAACTTAATTTGGTCCACTCTCTTGGCGATTTCGTTCATTCTGTCCTCTCAGGGCGGTTTCTGGCAGTCTCCATTTCCTGCTTCTTTCTGACTTATTGATCCCCTGTTGGAATACGATTGGCACAGTCTGCCATCTGTTCTTATTCTGCGGAAGAGTGGGGAAAAGAAAGGAGTGCTTGAGGTTGCCTCAGCAAGAGCTCTCTCTCTGCAAGGCCCATCATAAAATTGAATGCTTGGTATGTATATACACCCAGTTGACCCTAAAGCAAAGCATCACTTAAAAAAGCACTTTAAATGGCAATTCTTTCTCCCTGGTTGATTTTCAAGGAGCATTGTTATGTGATCCACAAGATACAGTGATGGCCTTCAACTTGGATGGCTATGAAAGAGGATTAGGCAAATTGAGGGAGGAAAGAGCGATGTGGCTGGTAGTGAAAACGGCTAGATGCTGCCTGCAGTCAGAGGCACCCTGTCTCCACACTAGTTGCTGGGACATCCCTCCTGCTTGTGGGCAACTGGTTGTCTGCTGTGGGAACAAAACATTGGACTCAATAGGCGTTTGGTGTAATCCAGCCTTCGGACTCGTCGTCACCGACCATTTGGTTGTGTCCAGCGCTTGGCCACTCTACCGATCATTGCTCTGTGTGCCTCTGTGTCTCGCACTGCTTCCTCCAAGACCGCCGTGCCCCTCCCAGTGTCTTCGTGGTGCCCAGCCAGCAGGTGCTGGGGCTGTCCTTAATGCATTTGCTTATCAGATCCCTCAGGGTAATAGCAGCCTACTAGCAGATGCAGGACTGAGAGGTACGGAGGGGATGCCGGGAAAGGAGCTGCGGGTTCAAGACTGGAACTGTTCCCATGCTTGCCTCTTGGGTTTGGAGCTGCGTGTGTCCACGTTTAGGTAGTTCTCCCTTCTGCTGAGCTTCCTTCTCCACCCCAACAGCTCCCGAGATCTTGGTGATCCCTTCAGCAAGCGAGTCTTGTAGGGCCCACAGCCCTGTCCTGTCAAAACTTCCTGAGGGAGGTTGGTGGGCCGCTGAACACCACCCCGCCATTATATGTGGGACGGGTAAGCTTTCCTTGCTCGGCCAGGAGGACCAGGCCTGGATCCCATTCTCCTGTTGTCGCCACTGCCGGAGAGTCTACCAGATCTTGCGGTCTGGAGCCTGCTGCATGTTTCCAGGGGGGTCTGTGCATTGGGTGTCGAGAATGTACTTTGGGCCTGTGAGAGTTCCTGATGCGGGCACCGCCTTTGCAAAGTTCTTGGATGCCCCTGCACCTGGGGCGTACGTTCCGGAGTCCACATTGGCACAGGGAGGGCTTGGTGAAGTCTTGTGAGAGTCACTAGCACAGAAGAGGCCTGCTGGGGTCACCAGGAGGCCGTTTTCGATCACATTTGCCTTGTGGTCCAAAATAGCAGTGGCGGTAGGTCGGTAGGTACACACACGTGTGAGAGGCAGAGACAGACGGGGCCCTGCAGTTTCTCTGGTGCATTTTCCTGAGCTAGGTTGTAGCCTTTCTTGCCTGCGGGCCTAAGCGAGGTTGTGGAACTGCATGAGAGCTACTAGGTAGGCAGAGCCTCCAGTGCTGCAGTGCTTCATCAGCTGCCCGAGGGAGTTGGTGGTCTGTCTTGGGAGAAGCTCAGCTTCATATTTTAGTTCTCAAGCACAAAGCCGTGATTTAAATTGCCTGCCTTCTCTCCTTCTCCTTCTCGCTCTCTGTGTCAGCCCTCTGCCCCCGCCTCCACCCCCAGTGTTTTTTGAAGCCAAAGAAAAACTCGCTTTGCTTGCAGTGCTAGCAAAGGACATAGAAGGTGGTGAAATCTCTCAGGTTCAGCACAGAAGAGGTGACAGCTTTGAAAACTTGCAGTCGTATTTTTAAACCTGTTGGCGCCAGTCTGTATACTGGTATAAATAACAAAGTGAAAGGGGATTAATTGTGGATAACAAATGCAGAGTGAGCCAGCAAGAGTCTCGAGAACACTTTTTAAACACATTTAACAAGTACTTGGGAAATGAAGAATTCATACTAAAACTGCGCATATAAACACAGCGCTTGCTGTGCTTTCTCTCTCTCCACTCCCCAGAACCCTAAAGTTTTCCACTCATGTCTCTTTCCTCCTTGATTTATGCACCTTGCAGTTAAAGGGATCAGATAAGAGAAGCAAAATGTTGCTGAAAAGACTGTTTTTTAAAAAAATGATGAGCCAGATCTTCCTCAGTCTGACCCTGCTCTCCCATTACAGGAGTAGTTTGCCTCAAGCCAGGAAGCAGTGAAATCCTGCAGAAATATTAATAGCCCTGCTACAAGCAAGACCAAACCTAATTGCATGATCTGATCCCAGGTGGTTTTGTTTGTATTTGCTGCTACTAGTGACTTGCTTGTTTAGTCCTCTGTGCTGCAAAGTCTCCCAGAATGTTAGGCGCCAACCTTGTATGAGGCTGACAATTACTTCACTTCCTTACATGCTATCACCAAATTGCTTGGGCACCCAGAACCCCACGTGTCCGGGGCCCTGGCGGTGTCTTTGGTGAAAGGTCGCATACAGTGTGACTGTTTTGCGTCGTGTCTCATGTTCTGCTCATCAGGGGTTTGCTCGGCAGCCTTGCCTGGACTGCCTTGAGCCAGTGGGCACCGCTGAAGGGAGGAGCTTTGCCTTCTCACCTGTGATAACCAGTACTTGGGTGTGCAGGTGGCAGATGAGGAACTGCTGGCTACTTTCACCATGCAGCCTCTTTAACGGCTAATTTTTTTAAACAAAAGGAGAACTGACTCTGTCACAGCCCTCAGTGATGGTGGAAACGTGCTCTGTGGCTTGGGCAGAAACCCCCGCACTCTTGGGCAGCACTTCAGCCCTCTCTACCTGGCGCAGAAAAGCTTTGAGAAAAGGGGTGTGGAAGGCCAACAGCAGCTGCTCTTTACTCAGTGAATTGCAGATTCTTTTTCACGGTTCACATGGTATGCTCCAAGGCAGCCTTCCCTCTCTTGGCTGGGGAGGATGGGATTTGCAGTGCATCTGCAGGGTGCCGGATTGGGGTAGCCTGCCAGGTTAGGCAAACGAGGTAAATAAGCCACCCCCCGAGCTGGTCTGACTGTGTGGGCTGACCACCTTTCCAGGCAGGTACCCTGAAATGCACCATAGGGAAGCATTTGGTTTCTACTGTGCTTCTGAGCCCCTCTGTGGGCAGTCTAAGCCACCTTTCCCTGAAGAGAGCTCCTCTGGGTGCGATACATTTGTTGTGGATTCTGTAAGCACTCAGAACCATTTTACTTTAAACTTGATTGCTTTTTAAAAACAGTTTTACAGAAAGAAAGACGGTTGCAAGCATACTTGAATGTATTTTTAGCCGTGCTCTCACCGTACCTCCCCCACATTCGGAGAGAAATAGAGGGTGAAACGGTGGTGGTGGAAGGGAGACAGTCTGGTTGTCAGCTGGGTCTTGATGCCGCTGGGGAGGCAAAAACAGCCCCCCCCCACACACACATCAAGATCAAGGAAGTCTTGTCAGGTTCCTTGAAACTTTGCGGCTGGCATTTTGCTGGCAGTGGTTACCCTTTTCCTTGGCAGTCAGAGCCAGTGTGCCCCTTACCTGCTGTTCAACATCAAGGACGTTGGCTGATCGCCAGCGCTGGCGGATTAACCGTTTGCTCCCTTGTGCTACATCATTGAAATGCTCAGTTCAACTCTGCAGAATTGCCTTTAAAATATTTCATAGAATAGAATAGTGTAGCCGGAAAGGGGGAGAGAGCTGCCGGCTCAATGCAGAACTCCAGTATCAACCGCCCCTCTCATATGGCTGCCCGGTTGCGTCTTGAGTGCCTCTGCTGCAGGAGAGCCCTCAACCTCCCTCGGTCCCGGGTTCCATTGTTGTACTGCTCCCGCCTTCAGGACATTTCCCCTGAAATTTAGCCAGAACCTGGCCTCTTGCAACTTGAGCCTGCTTGTCTGTGTCTTGCATTGTGGCATGATCAAGAAGAGATCCCGGCCTTCCTCATTGTGACAGCCTTTCAAGGACTTGCGGAGCGCTGTCAAATCTCCCTTTAGTCTTCTCTTCCTGAGGCTAACCATGCCCAGCTCTTTCCTTCTCTCCTCATGGGGCTTTGTTTCCAGTTCCGGGATTGTCCTTGTTGCCCTCCTCTGAACCCTTTCCAGCTCATCTGCATCTTTCTTAAACTGTTTAGTTATTTTTGTTGGTAACGGCCTTGTTAAAAGGTGGTCAGGTGCTCCTTCTGTAGTATTCTTTGGATGTTTATGCACTTGGACCGAATCTGTTGCATTTAGCTAAGCAAGAGTGAGTCATATTTACACTCCCTTTTAATTGTTGAATTGGCAACTAAAGTTTAGTTCCCCTCTTGTTTCCAAGCTTATCATTGGAAGATGATGTTGCAGCTGCCTTAACTCCCTTCAAGAAGAAACAAGCTTCTTCAAGGATTTTCCTTTCATGAAAGTGGGAAATCAAATGTGTGAAAGGAGTGCTTTTTGTTTGGTTTTGTTCCGTTGTTTTTAAAGTGGGGCTGCACAGACTCGCCTGGCTAACTGGCCCTGGCTTTCTGAACTCTCCCTGGTCAAGCAGGGCCGCTTTTTTCCAATAGGCCATTGGTGGGGATGGGGGAGTGGGGGCTGGCTTAATCTGTAAGGGGAGGGGGAGGAGGGACTTAGGGAAACTAGGTTAATGATCAATGCCAAAAATGCACAGTTAGATCTGCCTTGCACCCATGTGGGAATGCTTAATTAGTATGTGCAAAGCATGTGATTTTACATCTGCAAACAACTCCCTGGTGTTGCTTGAAATTAACCTATTATGTGTGTTCACATCAGATATATAAATAGCTGTTTCTGGCTTAAATTTGTTAATATAGCAACATTACTGTACAGAGGTTTTAACAGAAAGCAGAATTCTTTTTTTTTCTCTTGGCTCATGTGGCTTCATCACCTGCTTTTCAATCTAGCTAATCTTTTTTTCCCTTGCTATCCAGGCCTGTGAGTTTACTGTTTGAATGCCAGTCTTGGGGTCTTCTAAATTTTAAAGAGCAAAGGTTGGCTGCTCACCTTTGGATAGATAGTTTTTTTAAAAAGCATCTTTCCCTCTGAGAGTGATTAACAAATTCCAGGTGAGAATACTCATCTAGAGGAACAATCCTATGCATGTTTTGACATAAAAAGGCCTATATCTCCCAGTATGCCCCACCCATGGCTGACTGGAGCATGCTGGGAGTTGTAGGCCTTTTTTTCTGTCCAAGCATGAATAGGATTGTGTCCCAAGTTCATTTTCCAAAGCAGGTAGCAAGATAACTGGTGCATATAATGTGGCACACGTGAAGCGAATAGTCAGCAGAAACTATTGCCATTACTTCAGCCCTGCAAAAAAGCCCACCACAATTAGTAGTCCACAAAAACCCGTAGCCTGCGCACATGACACACACGCTGTAAATGATTTGTGGCCCACAGTAAAGCTCACCTCTGGGGGACGGTGACTGGGTTCAGACTACAGATAATCTACACCCGAGTACTGAGTGTGGCTTGAGTGTGGGTTGTTGTTAGGCCATGGGTTATTGTGTTGCCTGGACCCAGCTAAGAAAGCATGGTGGGAACAGGCTGCAGCTGTGGAATCTCTTTGTGGGCTGTTCGTGTCTAATAACCCGTGACTTGCTAGTCCAGCAGGGCCCAGGAGACACGCTCACCCATGTGTCACCAGTGGCCCACGGTTCAGCAACAACCTCCTCTCAGCCCACACTCAACTTCGGTCACTTTCAAGCCAAGGGAATGGCGGGTTGTAAGCCGGGCCTGCAGCCTTCGCCGTGGTAGCACCCGAGAAGGGCCATAGTTGAGCGGGAAAGCATATGCCTCAGGCTCAGCACCTGGCCTTGGCAGGTGGAAAGATCCAGTGACACCTGGATGCCACCATGGCGGTCAAAGCTCACTGGTTTTAGTTGGGCAAAGAGGTTTGGGCATGTTGTAGGTATACCTGACACATAGACAGTAACTTCGCTTGTGTCTGGGGCTGCAGAGTTGATCGGAGAACGAGATATTTATAATTTCAGGGCAGGGAGCTTCAGCTTGCTGGTGCAGCTCCTGCTCTGCATGCTGAAAGTCCCAGGCTCAGCCTCCTGCATCTCAGGACATGAGGTGGGTGAAGGGAAGGGACTTTGCCATACATCCTATAGAGCTGTGATGAGGTAGAGGGGCAAAATTAATTAATAAAGAACTTGCCTCTGCATAATGTAGCTTTATATGACATCATCATATATAGCTGAGCCCTTCAGTTTGTGCGTGAAAGAGACACAGCATTGCTGCGGTTAGAAATTAAAACGGATGGTTCTTCCTCCCACCCCATAAGTGACTACTTTGCTGGGGTGATGGATGGATGGATAAAGAAGCCCACCCTTAATTGTATTGCACTGTACGAATTTCAAGCCTTTCGGGTTTGCTTAGCTTTGCTAATGGGTTCCTGGCTTGCATTTTAGAGTTTGTAAAAATCCTAGGGAATGTTCCACTCCCGCAGTGCAGTGGAAAGGAAGCCTGTGATCTCTGATAAAATGGAGCAGGTTTATCTACTGGAGTTTGCTGTTTAAAATAGGAATTGTTTTTGGAATGTGTTTGCTTTGGCAGAATTTTTTTAAAAATTGGACCCTTTTGTAAACTGATTGGTTTCTTGTATATCAAAGGAAGGTGACTTGCATTGTTGCTCTGGTATGGTTGAGAAGAAACTTCCTTGTTCTTTCTATGAAGAGGAGGTCAAGGTTCACAAAGTTTTGCTTTCTTTGAAGTTCCTTGGATGTTCCTCCTAAGGGAGAAATGCCCCCCCCCCCCGCAGCTTTATTTTTAATGGGGTTTGCTTTAGGTCAAAAGCAAATAAAGGGCAACTATTTTTCCCCTAAAAATTAAAAGGGATCAATCAGAAACCATCTCATCACCTGCTAGAGTGTAATTTGAATATTTTCCATTCAAATGTCTCTTAAATCCATCCTGATAAAGTGTTCTGGAGAACTTGAAAGCTTGCAGATTATTTTGTGACTTTTGGATGGCCTAATTAAGGTATTGCCTTGTCATCATTGTGAGAAATTGTTTTCCTGCTCTCAGTGCATTCTTGTCCTCTGCCGGTTGGTATTCAGTGGAGCAGGCACCTTTCAGGGTCCCTTTTTTCCCATCCCAGAACTCACTGAGATCTGCCCCAAAATTTGGCACTGCTGGGAAAAAAGATAGGTGATTTGTTGCCAAAATGTGGAGGAACAATTCTCTTGCTTTGTTTTTAGGCAGGTAGTTAAATATTTTATTTATTTATTATTTATTTATTAAAACATTTTTATGCTGCCCCATTCGCCGAAGCCTCTTCGGCGAATCAGCATGTTGATCTGGCTGGTGACGCCCAGCAGTCTCCTTCATGGTGCTCAGTCCATCCAGTCCTTCTTGGATAGGAGGACCTCCACTTGAGATCTGGGAGAGCTTCTGCCTCTTGGAGTAAGTCCCAAGACCTCTGGGGTGGGGGCCAAATTCAGCCTGCCTGCAGTCCCAGTCCAGTGTTGATTCCCTTGCTTCGGTGCAGTCTCCCCCCACCCCCATTCCGAAAGCAGTGGCTCTCCTAAAGCTTGTGTGCTTACAATAAAAACTTTGAGCTAAATTATACCGATGTTCGGGGCCCAGCCCCTTTGGTCTTTAGGTCCGCCCGCCACTGGAATGCAGCCCCCAAGTTTCCCTGAAATGGAATTTGGCCCTTGGGCTGGGGGTTCTGCACGAGGGTGGGTGGGCCAGTGGCCCACCTCTGTGCTGCCCACGCATCTGGTTCAGGGAGCCTTTGCAAAGATGCAAGCAAGCAAAGCAAGAGCCCCAGTGGCAGTGCAATCTAGAGAGCTGGCAGGTTTCAAGGAGCAAGTAGGATATAAAGCATTAGATTAGCTCTACTTCTGCTCTGGCTCTGGTATTTGAGCTTTGTCTGGCTCACCAAGCAAAGAAGACTAGCTATCGCTATGCACTTGGCATGCACAGAAACCACGATTCAAGCACCAGCATCTCCAGAGAAAAAATTCCTGTGTAGCACAGCTGGAAAAATCCCCAGGGAACCAAAAACCGGTGCAGCAGAGCAGCTGTCCCCAACCTGCTTCCCTGCGGATGTTACGGGCTACAACTTCCGTGATCCACGACCTGGCTGTGCTGGCTGGAGCTAATGGGGGTTGCAGTCCAAAGCATCTGGACGGCACCAGCCATGTTGGCGAAGGCTGTGCTACTGGGCAGGAGAGTCCAGTGGGGTGACTTGGGACGTTCATCTCAGGGTGTGGAGCAACCCTGCCTTCAGGGGCTCTTTCCACGTGGCCTTGTCTCTCGGGGTGTCCCTGGGTGCACGTCCTGTTCTCCGTGCTTTGGCCGGGCCTGCCAAGCTTCCCGATTGCCCCGTGTGAATCGGGACCCCAGTGCTCTCCTGGGGCCATGTGGCGAGGCCGCTGCCTCTCGGGGAAGCTTCCCGTGCCTCGTTTCCTTCTGACAGCCCAGCGTTTCTCGCGCACAGCTAAGGAAAGAGCGGGAATGGCAGAGCCAGCCGCAGCCTGTAGGACTTCCAAGTCTTACCTCCCTCTTCCTCCGAGGCTGCACCATGCTTCACAAACACTGGGATTCAGTAGAGGTGCTTTGCTCGCTTTGTCTTTGCCTTTCTTTAAACTCCAGACATTTGAGATGTGTGGCATTTATTCTGCTCTCTGTCTTTCTTCAGCTGGAGTACTTCCATCATTGTCCTTGACACAAGTGCCCACATTCACACAGCAGGAAGGAGCAGCACTTCATTGATTTTGGGTTTGTGGAAGGGCTAAAATATATTTGGGTTGAGGAGTCTGTCAGGGGCCCCTCCCCGCCCCCCAGCCTGTTTGATTTTCCTGTGCAAAGTTGCAGTTGTCAGGCTGTGATTTCCATCATTTCCATAGCAACCTGCTGCGACTCAAGACAGATTACGACTTCAGTAAGGAATGTGCGGAAGGCTATGGTAACTTTCAAGCATGCTCTCGAGCAAACTGGCTCCCGGAGGCCAGCCGAGGAGATAAGCACATTTAATCCATGCAGGAGGGGCTTACTGAAAGATCCTTAAAGCATGCTTGGCCTTACAGTGGAGCCGTGGAAGCTTAATTCCGGTCCCAGGTGAATTTTTGGGCATGGCCATCCCGTTTGCAAGCAGCTTCGCTGCAGAGGTTGGGAAGGAACAGTTTCAAGCTCGTAATCACAGTCGTCAAATTCCTAGGTGCCTGTCTGAGCCGATCTTCTGCTTGGACTAGCAGAGTCCTTTGTGCACTGGAGAGGTTTGGGAATCGGTGTGGGGTGGTGTGAGCCATCATTTATGTTTAGATGCGGCTTTACCTCCTCTTGGATCCCCTGTGGGAAGAGGGCGTAGTAACGCTCACGACCTGGTGAGTGAGTCCCTGGCTGGCTGCTCGCAGCAACATCCCTTTGCTTAGCTTTGGCTTTTGTCCCCTTTGTGGCTAATTTGGAGGGGGGTGTTAAGCCCACAGTGAAAGCAGTATTTCAAACGTTCATGTGCCCGAGTGAGACAGCCGGTGCCAACGCCTATTGCAGTAGCTTAGCATTGGAGGAGCCTAATGCTGCGAATGATGGCAAAAGAAGGAGGGGACGGCAGGGGCTGAGGGGGCTGGATGGGGTCACTGAAGCAGTCGGCGTGAGCTTAAGTGGACTCTGGGGGATGGTGGAGGACAGGGGGGCCTGGAGGAATGTTGTCTGTGGGGTCGCGATGGGTCAGACACGACCTCGCAACTAGCAACAACAACAACAGAACATTGGAGGAGGGGAGAAGGACGGGTGGGAAGGCTGGCTTAACCAATGAGACCGCAGTCCCTAAATCTGAGGTTCTGAGTTTGCCCCATGCAGACAGGACTGGACAAATGTTGCCTCCCCCCTCCCCGAGAAATGAATGCATTGGCACGAATTCTGTGCCAGCGTACGGGCAAGAGGAATGACCATCCTCTGTGTAGTCCCCTAAAGGGATAATGGGGATTTTAGGAAACAGATCTCGCTGTTCAGCATCTGCTGAACCCTGAATTTGTCAGGTGCTGTGTTTGGTTCACGTTCTGAACAAAGGAGCTGATCCCGTGGAAGGAACCAGGTGCCCGTCGGGTGCCACCCCCGTGCATATGGTTGCCCCTTGTGTCACCACCGGCCACCTCTTTGCGGCACATGATAGTTTTGCTGCCATCTCTCTGCCCACAGATGCAGCAGGTTGGCTCCTGAGTTCACTTGCTTTACAAATTCAGTAGCTGGATAAAAGATCCCAGATGGCTGACAGAAGCGATAGTGTTGTTTGAGCAAGCAAGAAGCGAAGGCTGTAGGGGGCGGTGGGAATGGAAAACACCAGAAGCTGGGCAGAAAAATCTCTAAAGTTGGGGCTGGGTTTGCTGAGTCAATTCATGGCCGCAGTTTCAAGCATGGCTCAGAAGGCTGGTATGTCAGATTGCGTGTCTTGTGCACAACTCTGACTCACTGTATGGCCTGAACAAGCTTGAGGGCCATTTACTGTTCTTGTCCAGGAGTATATTGTGTCCAAACAGTTCCCTTCATTGCCTTTGATGAGCTACTGCTGCTTGTGAACCGGCCCTTTGGCTTCCCAGGAGCTTGGCAGGAGCGCAGTGCTGGAGTCAGCTTCCTGGATATGAGGGACGGCAACTCAGCCCTCCTCTCAGCACCAGTTTCCTCTTGTACTCCAGACTGTCTTGAGGAAAAAAACACAACACATCCATGGGTTGATTCCGCCCACTCATACCAAAAATAGAACCACTTCCCTTCTCCGTTTTATTGACATGTTCTTTCTCACATGGGCACTGATGTCACATAAAATAAGGGGAGCCACAGAAAATGCTCAGAAATTCTCATTTCCCAAAAAATGCATGTCTCACTACGGATATGTGAGGAACCTTCCAGAACGTAACTGTCCCGTGGCTTTTCTCAGCTTGGTCCAGAGAGTCTGTCCTGCCAGTTCTCTGTTGGTGCCAGCTCACTCTCACAGGAGTTAAACCAGCATGTGGATTCCTGCTTTTAAAATGGGCTTCCATTTTCGTGTAAAAAGCAAGGGAAAGTTAGATCACAGTTTGGCTCTCTGCTCTGCTGTATGCCCAGATTTGCACACCTTATGCAAACTTGTCCAAATAGCAGAATGGAGGCCTGAATTACACACATGCCTGAGACTAAGTGTCAGAAAATTCAAGGGGGCTAAAGCAGAATGTGTATGCATGGAGTAAGACCCGGCTGCTTCCGTATGACTACTGTAAAATGCTACAAGAACTACGTGAATGAAACAAGTCAGCTCCACTTTGCACAATCTGAGCTAGAAACGTGCAGCTCTTGACTCTGGATTCGCAGATATGTTTTGAGCATTGATGTGGAAGCTGGAAAAAAACAGCCCCTCATCAGACGCCGAACCTGTGGCACATTTGCAGGATCGCTGGGAACTACTGGAAATAGGTGGGATGTACATAAAGATTATAATATAATCATAATGTGCATTTCCAAGGCTGGAAGACGGCTAGAAAAGGGCCATGGTAGCTTTGGAGATTGGTTTCTGGTGGTGCCAGGCTGAAGTAAAGGACAGGAGCTGAAGGCAGGGCTTGGGAAGCAGGTCTGGCCAAGGGCATCCTGACCTGCTTGATGGAAGATTGCCCAGAGAAGTTCTTGGAGCAGCCCTGGCATACTGGGGAAGGTTGTGTGGGTCCCCTGGTTTGTTCCAGCGCTGGTCTGGATGCCAGCCGGGACTGGCAACAGCTCTAAAGCAACAAGGCAAGGAAGTTTGCTCCTTCCACAGCCTCTGCTGGTACCTGGTGCAGCCAGTCCTTGTGCTTTAGCGGTCTTGAGCAACCTCGTCTTGCCCATTGGCTCCACAGCCTTGCACGTGGCTGCCGGAGGCTTCCAAGCATAACTTCTGATTCTTCTGTCTCCCGAGGCTGCTGCACAGCTCCCCACCTACCCCGGCCTGCGTCTTCACCTTGCATACCTGCTGCAGTGACTCTAGAGCCCAGAAATCTTGTTTAACTTTGTCATGCTCCAGAAACCGTTTCCACATTCCTCCCTCTCCTGATTGTCCTCCACTGCCCAGCAATGCAACTGAGGCCCCGGCTGAGGCCTGAGGGGTCACTGCTGGAAGAAAGCTTCCAATAAAAAGCTCTATCTGAAACACCGCTGTTTAGTATTCTTCCCAGCTTGTTGCAAGCTTTGAAGCAACTTCGGCAGCAGCGGTAATGAAAGCATAACCGCTCTGCGCGACGTGGCTGCCGCCACAGACCTAATTCATTTCCCTCCCTGGCTGTTGTTGCCTTTTCGTTTCTCTTGTGTAGGCAGGTCACAGTGTGAAATTGCCAGGGGAGCAGTCAGGAGCGAAACAAGATAAAGGCCAAATATGGTCCTGGTTGCAGAGTTGTGGCTTGTGACATCATTGACATGCTGCTCTTGCTCTGGCCCGTTTCTCACCTCGCTGTGCCAAGCTAACAAAGCTTCAGGCACGCTGGGCACTTCATTTACCCCGGCGTTTTTTCTTTTCTCTCTCTCCCTCAGAATAAAGATGATGGTGCACCAGAAGTCAAGCAGTTCAGAAGCGACAGCGAAGGGGAAGAGAAAGGAAAGCATCAGTACGTTTCTGGTCGTCCTTATTTTCTCTGTGCCTTAAGCGGTGCCTGGCTCTGTGCTATGGTCTGGATGATAAAACTTTCTGTATTGCAGCCTGGAGCTGGGTTGGCTCACCCCTTCCTGCTCAGAAAGGACCGGCCAGCTTGTTTCTGCCAGGGAAACTGGCTTTTCCTGTCACTGTGTACGAGGCAAGCGAGCCGCAAGCTGGCATGTTACACGATCCCGAGGGTGGTGAATAATGAATGACTGATATTTCATTCCCTGTTTCTGCTGATTAAGGCTAACTAGCAGTTCTGCCTGTAAAAGAGAGACCCCAAGAGGCAGTCGGATGTCGTATGCTCTGCATAACATCAGGCAGAATTGTAGAAGCATTGAGCTGGGAAAAGCACACACGTTTGGGTCCTCTAATTATGTCTGTGAATGAAAACATCCTGACTTTTGGCCCATTTCTTTCTCATCTCTTCTTTAAAATAATCCTCTGTAACTTCCATGAGGCTGCGGATTCTGTTCCTCACAGTTCTGCCAGTTAGAAATGCTACAATCCAAACCCAAACCATACTGGAAAAATCCAGGCATCTGTTACGGAAGTATAAAAAAAAAAAAAAAATGATGCCGGCTGCTCAAAACGTTCCGATGCGCAGCAATTTCATATTCTGGTCCCCTGTTACCAGTTCTGACCCCCTGCCCCACCTCCACGTGTCGCAGGGTTGCGTGAGAGAACGCAAATGACGTCTTTCTAGTATTTTCTCATAGTATCCCTCCCTTCAGGTAAGGGCAGGGTCTTCACAACACTCCTCAGAGGTCGTCCAGTGTTCCCCTGGCCCCCCTTCCCTGTCTGGTGCCCTTCTGATTGCCTTGCCCCCTTCAGTCTCTGAGTGCTGAAATCGCATCGACAGGAGCCCTTGCTGTTTCCTCCAAGTCAGCCCCCTCCCCCCAGTCAGGGCAGTTATTCCTCCCCGAATGGGCAGTTGCCCTGGGGCCGCAGAGGGAAGCAGGGGAGAACGGCTGGGCCCCACGCATTGCCCAGGAGCCGCGTGCGAGCCGCAACACCAGCCTGAGCGGCTGTGCAGCGCCCACGCAACGCTCGCCCACCGCCTTGTCCCTGCCTCGCCCAGCAGCCCCAGCTCCTCTCCCCTCCAGTGCTCTTGGTTGGTGGGTTGCGATGGAAGCCTCCTGGCTGGACCTCCCTCTCTGTTTATCCAGCGGACCCACTTTGGGCGACCGTAACTGAGGAGTGGGGCAACCTGAAGCGAAGAGCCTGGCACTCTCCGGATGCGCAGCCCTGCTGCCTGGGGAGGATGGGAGCTGCCGCTCGGCCCATCTGCCCTGTGCCGGGTCAGGGAAGAGGCGCTTCAGTTCCTCGGGGCAACGGAACTGCGGCTAATAAAGAAGCAGCAATGACAGCTGCCTGGAGGGGCATTTGGGGCGAGAGCAGAGAAACACAGAAAAATAGAAACAGAGTGAGTCAGAAGGGGTTTCCCGGGCCATCTAGTCTGACCTCCGGCTCCAGCCGGCTCCGCTCACGACATGCCCACCATGTGGGCGTCCAGCCTGTCCCTGAACACCCTCACCGATGGGGCCTCAACCACCTCCCGGGGAAGCCTATTCTACACCCTGGGGGTCCTAACTGTCAGGAAGTGCTTCCTGGCATCTAAATTGAGCCTTGGTTCCCTGAGCTTTGGTCCATTGGAGCGCATCCTGCCCTCCTCTGCAGGGGAGAACAGGCCTCTACCCGCCTCCGTGTGACACCCCCTCACATGCCTGTATGTCGCCAGCAGATCCCCTCTGAGTCTCCTCCAGGCTGAAGAGACCCAGTTCCCTCAGTCTCGCCTCATACCCCATATGGTATGGTACCTCATACCAACCTTGTGGCCCTATGCTGCACTGACTCTAACCTGGCTATAGAGAGAAGGCGCTTTGGAGCCCCTCCTGGAAAGCAGGCGGCACTTTCTGTGCCACTGAGGCACCTGTGCAAGGGTCCCTCGCGGAGCTTTCCCGTTTGGGACTGGGTTTGTTCTCCTGACACTGCAGATGGCTTTGCGTTTTGCTGTGACGTGCCCTCCGGATGCCCCCCGGATGCCCCCCGGTAACATTTGCCATGCCTGCTCCGAGCTGGCGTCCTCCTTGGCGGCATCTGCGCTGCGGGTGTGTCCTCAGCACAAAGGACACGCAAGGGTGAGGTTGCTGTGGCGGCCTGGGGATGTGGACGTGGCCTTGGGACCCTCTGGACAGCCACCCAAGCCCTGGGTGGGGAGGGCTCCGTGGGAGGACGGTGGCCCTTTCCCACTGGTGGCCTCCAGCTCCTGGGACGTTTCTGGCCTTGGGGTGCTGGCCCCTGAAGGCGCCGTCCCTGCTTGTCGTCAAGTGACCGTGCTCAGAAAGGCCCCCCCAGATCCTCTGAATCCACAGGACGACCGGCAGGGTTGCATTTTCTGGCTCTAGGACACGACATCTTGGAGGGCGTTCATCCATAGGGCCGCGGGCACAGAACAGCGCCGAGAGCAGCAGAGCACGCCTCATGGTTCTTTCGATGAGGCTGGTTCTCCAGGCTCACGCCTCGCCTGCCTGCGAGACACGAGTCTGCCAGGCCCTGTGGCCGGGTGCGTTCCCTGGCGTCTGCTCCCCCGCTCAGGTGGGGGCCAGCGGCACATGTCCCCAGCTTTGCCAGGTGCGCCCGGCGCTTGAGATTTTGCGCGGTCGTCTCGGCGCCTCGGTCGCCTCTCCGTTAGATGCCTGGAGTGGGCGAGGGCCGTGGTTGAGGACTGCCAGGAGGCCGCAGCTGGTCCTCGCCCGGGGCCGGGCTGCAGCTGGCAGGAGGGGAGAAGGCGTGCCTCTCGGGAAGGCGCTGGCCCAGGTGCCAGCTGGCTGGGCTCGTCCCGAGGGGGAGCTCCTGCAAATCGCTCTCCCCGTTGTGCACGGAGGAGGCTCCGCCGGGGGGCCTCGCTGCTCGGAGCAGCGCAGGAGAGGTTAAGGCCCTGGAGGAGTGAGGGAGCGCCCCTCTCTGCCGCTTTTGCTCGTTGTGCTGCACATTTTAAAAACACTGGACAGAGGAAGAGAGGCAAGGCATGAATGGCGCCGTGGCGGCCGCTGAACTTGGACTTTGCAGGAATAAGCAGACAGCTAAAAATGAGGATGACTGAGAGAGAGATTAGAGGGCTTGTTTTATGGGTGCCTTATGCCAGCCCGCTCCAGCTCCCTGACGGTTTATGGCCATCAGCCCAGCCTGCACGGGTGGTAGGAATGCTGGGCATTGAAGTTCAAAAGGCCTGGCCAGCGCCAGGCTGGGTAAAGCGGCCTCACGGCCCTTACAAGGTGCTTGTGAACCCCTTCAGGAGGCTGGCTGGGGAACGTGAGCCGCCGATTTTTGATTTAACCCTTTTGCACACTCTTTTTTATCTTACTGCAAAGAGCAGCGTGCAGATGTTCCAGGAGGGACCCTCAGGCGAGCGGCAGAGCTGGGCTTCTCCTCCTCCTCCTCCTCCCTGCACTACCGCATGACAAGCTGCATCTCCCCAGAACTCTCCTGGGGGCCTCTTGCCAGTAACTGCCTGCACGGCTAATTATGTCGCATCGAGTGTTTAATTAAGAAAGATTCAGATCAGTTCATTTGGGCAGGCTGGAGAAATGCAATAAGCCGCAAGGCCTGGCAGGTGTTGTCTGGCGCCACATCTCCTGCCTTGACCCTGTAGCCAGAAATCGGTCTTCCGCAGCCCAGATGTGCTGTACTGCAACTTCCATCATTCCCTGTCTGCCTGGAAAGAATGGGGAATGTAGTCCTGCACGTCTAGAGAGCATGAGGCCATGGAAAGTCGCTTAACAGTGGGTCCGGGTTCAGCCAGTTTTTGCTCTGAGCCCAAGTGAGGAAAATTCCTGGCTTCAGAGGGGGGCACCATCTTAGTCGCCAATAAAGAGCATAAGAGCGTGAAGCAGTGCGCTGGTCTGTAACCCAGGACGCGGAGGATTCCAGCCCTAAAAGGCATCAACAGCCTTTTATTTTTCTTATTTACTTCTGTCTAACCTTTTCTCCTGCAAGGAACCCTGGGGAGCTTAACAGTGCTCCATCACTTCCTCTCCATTTTTTCTTCACAACACCCCTGCATGGTAGGTTCAGCTGAGAGTCAGGTGACTGGCCCAAAGGTGTTCAGTTAGTTTCATGGCCAAGTGGGGCCTCGCGGGTCTCCTGAGCCTCAGTCCAGCACTCTGACCAACAGGTCACACTGGCTCTCTTAAGATATGCTAAAGAATCTCTCAAATCCGCAGCGAATTTTAGGCCGTCTGTTCTTGGGTTGCGCTGATGTTATGGCCAAGAGATCTTGTAATGTGGTTTTTCCAAATTTGCATGCAAATTAGGCAAGGTTCAATGCCAGTGCGAGCTCACCCGCTGCTGCTGTTCCACAGCCCCATGGCCACTGCCCCTTCTCTCCCCCCCACCTGCCACACCTGCCTCCTTTCCTCCCACCTGTGGGCAGTCTCACCTGGCTCAGGATGCGCAGGGGCTGGGTGCAGTGCGAGGATGGAGGGTCGTGCTGGTTGCTCAGGCACAGACTATGTGGGTTCTTGCTTCTTTTATCCCTCCTATTTGTGAGGAGGAGGGAGACAGAACAATCTGGGCAGCCCCAGGTCACATCCTGCTCTGATGCTTAAGCACGGAGGCAGCGATATTTTCCTCCGGTCCGGGCAGTCGTCCCTCTCTGGTTTATCTCACTGTGGCTGAAACACCGGGCCTGGGTCCTGCCTGCCCTCCCTGCTCCGATTCATCAGCAGGTTGGCCGCATCTGCCACCTGCCTCACGCTGCCGTGGGAGGGCACGAGCCGCTCCCCGCCTGGTGCTTTGCCATGTGCTCGGGACAAGGCTCCCCCGGCTCCCGTGAGCTTTGCAAGCCCCGGCGTGGCCTCCCTAGCCGAGGTCAAGCGGCTTGGCTGCGGTGAGCCAGCCCTCCCTTTCTGTGAGCCAGCCGTGGAGTCTCCCTCCGTGCTGCGCATACTCAGAGAGCAAGACGTCCTCCACCGCAGAGTCCCCCTGCTGCAGATGCCCTTGTTCGTGGGAGCGTTGGATATTTACTGGGGAGGAAGTCCCTCCGGGCTCCGTGGCACTCCTCTCTGAGTAAGCATGCCTGGGGCAGGATGGAAGGAAGGGCGGGGTGGGGGGGGGCGCCTGCGCGAATTAGCTTTGGGCATCACCGCCATCGTTCATGTGCGAGAATGCAGGAAGGTTACTAAGGGCAGCCTTCAGGAAAGATGGCCCGTCCATCCCCAGGGGACAGCCTGCACCACTCCGCTTCCCCTGCTCCACCGGGTGCCTCGGCAGGCATGGATTTGTCCGGCAAGACTGCCCTGTCCTTGAGTTCCCTCCTGCGGACGGCTCTGCCCTGGGTTGCGGCTCTGCTGCTTTTCCTGAGCACTGGGCCAGGCATCCCGACTCTGATTTTCGTCTGTGGCTACGTTTGGGAAAGAGAGAGAGCACCACGGGTGCTTTCGCAGTGGCTGCTGGAGCGGGGCGGTCATGGAGCACTGCCTTCCCAGCAGGCCGCCGGTGAGGCGGGAGGCGGAGTGGCCTGGCCAAGAGGGGCGCCAAAGCGCCAGGCCGCTGTCTGGGAGGAACCCAGGCGCCGGTGGTGCTGCAGGCAGCACTGCGTTTTGCAGCACGCCAGCCTCCCAGCCATTCCTTTTCCGGAACTTGGGTAGAACAGACATCGGGGGGGGTGGGGCGGGGGGCTCCATGTGTCAGCAGGTGCCCTCGGAGCGCGCTGGAGCGCCCCGCACACCAGCGGGTAGCTGGCCCTCGGAGCCCGGGCAAGCACATGCAGCCCAGCTGCGGGCCAGCTCTGCACACAGCCTTGCTTCTCTGCTGAGCACCAAGCCCGGCCTGCCCTCCCTCCCTGACCCCATGCAAATCGCCTGCCGCTGCCTAGGAGCCGCTGCCTAGGGACTTGCATTTCCCCCTGCTGCTGTGCATAATGAGCTGAAACATAATGAGTTTTGCTTGCCCTTCTAGGGAGATCAGGTTGCGGAACTACGCTCCGGAGGACGAAGAGCTCAAGGGACGTGTGGTGCCTCCGGCCCAGCCTGCCTCGGGTAGGTGCTCGTGCTCATGGGACCAGGAGCTCCATGCGGAAGTTCTTTTAGCGCCGGGATGTGGAACCTCCTCCAGCCCAGAGCCAAGATTAAATGCAGAGACGCTTGTGGTGGGCAGTGCCGAAGGCAGAGCTGCTCAGAGAACTCCAGCTGCTGAAATGCAGTCAGACAGCCCGTCATTAACCGGAGGGCTGAAGGCGAAAGGGATGGGGCCGAAACGCGGGGGCATTTTAACCTAAAGCTGTACGTCGGAGGAGAAGCACTTCTGCCTTGCAAAATGGGGAAGGCCATGCAAAAGTTAGGGAGCAACCAAAGAATTGGTGGTTGGGGGAAGGGGGTGTGACCCTCCAGGGAAACCTAGGGGGTGAATGGCGAATGGGCTGGCTGGATTTAGCCAGGCGCCCCCAGGAGGCCCACTGGCAGTCACCCCGATTGCCGGGCACCTGGGACCTGTGGATTGCAAGGCGCGCTGCTGCTGAACGTGGAAGCTCCATTCGCTGCTTGTGGGAAAGAGCCACTGAATGCCAGTGACCTGAATTGCGTGTTTAATAGGATAGTGGGCACGGGCTTCACCCCCTAGTTGCTCTTGATCTGTTCTGAGCTGCAGGAGCAAGGTGGCTTGCAGGCTCGAAACTAATAAATGGGCTGAAGATCAAGGCCGTTTGCAGAGGTCCTCTTGACAGGACGTCTGAGGTTTCCTCTTCCCTTTTTGCATACAAATGCTATGAACACAGGTGCCAGCTTGTTTTCCCCCTGACTTTCCCAAGGCATCATGGGAATTACAGCACCACTCTAGAACAAGTGTCTTCTGGGAGAGTTTTGGCCCAGTGCCTCCTCCCACCCCAGTCTGGTCGTATTTCAGATGTGTTGCACTGCAACTCCCATCATCCCTCCCCTGCTGGAGGGAAATGCCTGCATTTGAGCGCGTCACTAGCAAAGCCCCGTTGGCCTCGTTCTCGAGAGGAGGCCTTGGGTTTGCTCCCTCAGTCGCCCTGTTCTCAGCTGCAAGCAGAGGAGGCCCCTGGAAATGTTTAAGCGGCATTTTAACTGTTAATATTACTGGATTTTATCTGGCCAGGGCGGCTTATTTTATATTGTATTTTTGTATTTTTAATGTTTATATTTTTTGTAATTTAATCTTATAATTATTTTTAATTTATTGTTGTAAGCCGCCCCGAGGCTTCGGCGAATGGGGCAGCATAAAAATGTTTTAATAAATAAATAAATTCCCCAAGCCGCATCTTAACCCGAGGCATATAAGTCCGCCAAACCAACCAACCAAGCAACCAAGCAACCAACCAACCAACCAACCTCTTTGACCTTCAGCAGGGCTTCTCTGTCTCTTCCCGTCCGGTCCTCCTGCTCACCTTGCTCTCCAGCGCTCACCTTGCCCTAACTTCCTCCTGTCTCCTTCTGCCCTCTAGTGGAGGACAAGGTGAAAGACCAGCTGGAGGCGGCCAAGCCCGAGCCCATCATTGAAGAAGTGGTACGTCTGCTCTTTCCATCCGCGTCTGCCTGCCTGCCTGCCGCTGGGGGTGTTGGTGGAATCCACACTGCAGTCCCGCATGCAGATTCCCGTGAATCCAGCCTGCATTCTCCCATGAACAGGCCGGTCCCAAGTTGTGTGGTTCCACAGACGGTTATTTTGTGTCGTGGTTCACAAAGATAGCCATGGAAAAATATGTAAAATAGACCAAAGGCACGTATTTATTTCCCCCATAAGTGAAAGTGTAAAAATATACCTGGGGGGGAGGATTTGAGCCTTTGGGGTGATTAGTGGATGATGGAATGAAAGGCACCTGCAGGATAGTGGGAATAGTTTTTTCAGTCTCTGTACATCCCTGCAGGTGAACGTATTTTGTCATGAAGCGACTCAGTAGCCCTTAGCTAAGTTTACCTGCATTTTTTTCTTCTCTTTTTCCTAGGATTTGGCAAATCTTGCACCCAGAAAACCCGACTGGTGAGTATGGAAGTTTGAGGGGTGCTCTTCGGAGAGATCGCATGACACCCCTTTGGATTTCGAATGCATGTTGGCCTCCTTAATTTTAGTCCCTAAAAACTAACCCGTAACTAAGGCGGATCTTGGAGCGCTTTGTCCTGAAGACGTGGGCCTTTGGCAGGCCTCCCAGGCAGCTGCAGTGACACTTTAAAAAAGTAATGATGCATAATAGTGATGTGTGGGTGGGGGTTGTGCTGTTCTTCCCGTGTTGTGAAGCTGTTCCTAGCGCTGAGTACTTCTGCTAATTGAGTGAGCTGTAAATCAAAGCTTTCCTCCAGGGACCAGCAATTCAATTCAACCAGTTCCCTTTTCATTTCTGCCTGTGCCAGTTCCTTTTGTGCCCGTCGGAAGGGCTCCCCACGGCCACCCCAGCCCTGCGGAAACGGGTCGCGGCCTCCCCCTTGTGTCCCCTGGCGCCCCAGGGGGCCGGTCCTGCCGCCTGTCCGGAGGAGCGTGTCGTCCCGGGGCTCAAGGGTTCTGTCTCCTCCTGCACCCGCTGCACCTGTGCAGGCTTTGCCTGGGCTCGTTTTGCTGCAGCTTCCTCCGTTTGCTCCTCAGGGACTTGAAGCGCGATGTAGCCAAGAAACTGGAGAAGCTTGAGAAGCGAACACAGAGGGCGATTGCCGAGCTCATCCGTGAGTGTCTGTCTGCAGGTGGAGAGCTGGCGGGCTGGAAGCCAGGCCGGGGGCGGGGGGGGGGCGGGGATGGACACAGGGCCCCCGTGAAGGGTGGCGCGTCTCCTGCACACCGCCCTGTGGCAGGTGCTAGTCCTGCCCTCCTCGTGCCGTCGCAGCCCTTCGGCCCGATGAGCCACGTAGCCCAAACGGGCTCCCCTTCCCCCTGAGAGGAACCAGGGTGCGAGAGAGGCCTTTCTGCTTCCGGGACCAGGGTTGTCTGCTGCGGTGCAGAGCAGGACTCTGCAGGCATTTGGCCGGAGGATCGTCCTCCTTTCGCTCTTGAACCAAATTGTGAGAGGCAGTGTGGCACAGTGGTTAAGAGCCTGGGACTGGGACTCAGAGGATCCGGGTTCGAGTCCCCACTCAGCCATGGAGCCAACTGGGTGACTTTGGGCCAGTCACAGACTCTCCGCCCAATCTACCTCACAGGGTTGTTGTGGGGATAAGATGGAGGAGGAGGATGATGTAAGCTGCCTTGAGCCCTTTGTAGGAAAAAGGCAGGATATAAATAGAAATAAATAGAAACCCGGGTGTCCATCAACCGGCGCCTGGTGTGCAAGAGGCCGCGTGGCCGGCAGATGTATGCTCAGAGTTCCCTGCACATACGTAGCCTAAGGAGTCGTCACCTGACCTGCAGCGGACCGTGCCACTCCTGCCCCCCCCCCTTCCCGCAGTGTTTTTTGCGACAATCCGGTTTACGAGAAAGGGGCTTTTTGGTAACAGCTGCTGCTAAGGCTGCCGGGAGGCAGAATCGGTTGCTGAGCTGCCGTCGATAGGACAGCGCTTAGCGGGGGGTCCTGACCTGCCTCTTGCCTACCCCCGGTGTAGAGTTTAGAGCAGGCTTCCCCAGTGCGGCACCTCCAGATACAGTGCCCTGCAGCGCCTGCCATCGCCAGCAGCTGATGGGAGCTGTGTATCAACATCAGGGAAATGGAAGTCCTTTTTCCCCAGGCTGTATCCTGCCACCCTGAGGGATGGGTGCCCGGCACTGTCTTCCAAGCGAGGGTGAGGGGAGCAGGTGGCCGGCAGTCGGTGGCAGCTGTGTGGGCACCCTTTGGGGAGCTCCACGGCTGCTCCCGCGCGGTGGGGAGTGGGTTGCAGGGTTGCTTCCGGTGGGGGAGGGAGCTTGCTGGCAGCCAGGTGGGCCCTGGGCTTGGGGATGCGGCCGGGCCCTGCGCGTTGCTGCCAAGGGGTGTTCCGGTGGCCGCCCAGTGACGTGTCCGTTTCCCTCCTAGGAGAAAGATTAAGGGGCCAGGAGGAAAACCTGGCGGCCGCAGTCGACTCGGCCAAACAGGACGGGAGCGATTCCGACTGAGGCTGCCTCCGGCTCCTCCGGAAAATGGATCGTCTTGGCTCAGCCCTGCAAGGCAGGATTTGCGCCCGGCGTCTCTCAGGAAGGTTCTTAATGCTCTAGGAGTGCAGGACTGTGGTGGGAAATGGGCCCAGGCATTTTTGTTACAAAGCTGCACAATACAAAGGCGGAGGAAAGATAGTTCTGTGTCATCTTCAGGCTGCTTGTAGTAGTAGCTGGCAGGCTCCTGGGAAAGGCGTTCCCACATTGGCAAGGCTGGAGGGCGAGGAAGAGGGAACACGCCGAGGGGTGCGGCGAATCCCCTGCTCGTCTGTCTTCTCTGCTCCTGTGCTCAAAGAATGCTTTGTAAGAAAAATAAACCGCCAAGTTGTCAAAGATCGAGTGTGGTGTTGCAAGGGCTGCTCCAAAATGCAGCACAGGCATTACCCAATTTCAGCAAGAAGCGTTGGCCAAGCGTCTTTGATGGTTCTAACCGCCCTGAATGTGCTTTTCTGTCAGCCACTTTGTGCTCCTGCTGGGGGTTGTGGGGAGGGAGCCATGGGGTTGTGCTGGGCTTGGTGAGATCCTGGCACCGGATTTCAGGCCAGCACATGCCAAAACGACTCTGCTTGGAAAGAACGTGGGCTGATCCCGGAATCCAGGCCTGCAGAGGTCGCTGGAGCGGAGTCGGCTCTCTTGGCTTCCGGGCTGGCGAGGTGCTGAGATGCATTGGCCTGGCCAGGAGCCGCAGTTGCGTAAATGGTCGTGTGGGCAGAGGGTTGCATCCTGCTGCTCCCCAGCTTTCTGTCCCTGTAGCAGGTTGTCACTGTTACAACTGGCTTGTGAACCAACTTGTTAATGGAGGGGCAGCGATGCTTTATTTTACAGTCTCGGTCCTCCAGAGCCAGTTCTGAGCAGAGAGAGGATGTGTCCCGGAAAAGCTGAGGAGCCCGGGGTGGCTTGCTGAAAGCCACCTCTCCCGCACTGGAGATGTTAACTTGCAGACTTTCTGTCTCCGTATATTTGCAGAGCTCGTTTCCCCTCTTCCCCCTGCCTTGAAAAATGTGTGCCATTCCTTTTTCTTTAAATATCTGGGTTGTCGTACAGAGTTATTTTTTATAATTAAATGTTCCAGAATTATCCACAGTGTCTTGCGTGCTTTGTAAATCACACCCCTTGCTTAGAAAGGCTTCAGCTGGGAGGCCAAGCATCTTTTGCAGCGTCTTGTGCTGCATGGAAGTTTTAGTGGCTGAAGAAGAGCTCTGTGGGAAACCTGAAGCTTTCCTGTGTTCTCCACTCAAAGCTGACCCGGCCTACTCGGCTTTTTCTTTCTCGACCCAGGACATTATATTCCTCTGCCTACAGACTGACTTGGAGAAACGAAAACAAGCCACATTGAATGCACTTCTGTGGATTTCAGTGGGAGCTGGTGTGACATGGCCTCAGAGTTTTGGACTGCATCTCAAGGGTTGTGGGTTCTAGTCCTTGCTCAGCCATGAAGCTTCTTGGGTGCCTTTGGGCCTAGCCTGCCCTACGGGGCTGTTGTGAGGGACAAACGGAGAGGAGGCTTGTGAGCTGCCTTCCTTGTGTGAGCTGGGTTGCTTCCAGGAATAGGGTGAGGTGTAAAATAAAATGAAGGGTGTGCCAGACGTGTCCTGTTTGCATAACTTTGACTCACCGGAATACGCAGCTCACTTCCTTGCCAAGAGGAATCAATTGACCAACTTGTGTGGCAAGAAAATCAAGTCACATGAGCAGCAGTGGACTCTTGTGATTCTGTCTAGGAATCTTTGATCTTACAGGCATTATTTTCACTCCCTGGAGCACGGGGTTGCACTTGAAAGACACCCTCCATCCTGTCTGCCCACCCGGTTTGAAGCTCGTACTAGAACTGGAAGGAATCCAACAACTTGACGAAACTTGGGTGCCCAGATTTGATCTCATGAATACGGCACACTTTCATACACTTGTTCTGGAAAGCTGGCTGTGAGGGCTGCCCGGCCCCTGCCCGAGAAGCCCCTCTGAGTCTTTTTAAAGACTTGCCCGACACGGTACAAAAGCACCGCTCCTCAGCTCCTCTTGGAGTGTCCGAAGCGGCTCGGCAGGGGATTCCTGCATTCCAAAGGCGGGATTGCGAGTGATGGGTGGATCTTGGTTTGGAAATGGGCAGATAGACGCATCTTGGCAGGCGAGTGCGCAGGAAGCTGGTTTTCCCAAATTCCCAGCTGACCCCTTGGTGAACCCAGCTTTGGTCTGTGCATCTTGAAATTTGACCCACTTATTTTCAGTTATTTTGTCCTGAGAGCTAGATATGTACTTTTTTTTAAAAAAAAGGTTGGCTGGACATGTCTAAAGTTAACTGGATTCCATGCACTATGCCTTGTGTCCTCGTATATTCCTAACTGAAGTCCTTAATCTCGGAGAACTCTCTGGCAGCATTTTTGAGCAGGGACTGTCGAATGCTAGTCAGCAATGCTAGTTGAATGCTAGCTGAATGCTAGTCACAACAAACCTCTGGAGTAAAGAAGCTAAGATTCTGCTTCACCCACTTGCCCAAAGCCACTTTGCTGCCTTTCTTATTTGTAAGGGACTTCCTTCACAGTGGGAGACAGTGCGGTGTAGTGGTTAACAGCGTGGGACTGGGACTCAGGTGACCTGGATTCTACTCCTTGCTTGGCCATGGAGCCAACTGGGTGACTGGGCTGGCCCGAGACTCTCAGCCAAGCCTACCTCACAGGGTCGTTGTGGGGACAGGTTGGCGAGCAGGCGGGAGAGAAAGATGTAAGCTGCTTTGCAGCTGTAAACTTTGCAGTTTGCTGTAAGGAAAAAGTAGGTTGTAAGTCAAATTTCATGCTGAAGTTCATGTTTGTTGCAATCGCTCGGTGGGGAAAGAAGTCGGGGACGGAAGCGCATCTCATCGGAGCTGCGCATGCATCAGGGCTCTGATAGAGCAATGTGGATGAAACGAAGCCGATCTGGTGAGGTCAGTGCCCTGCATGACTCAGCCTGGGAAGCGGGGCTTTCTGGAGATCGATGTGCGGCTTGGTCGGGCTGGCTAGGACTGACGAAAGCCGGAGTCGCACATTATCTAGTGAGCCAAGGGTTCCTCATTCCAGATACCGGGCCTTGCAGAAAGATTCACAGCCCTCCCTTCCACAGGCCTGCATAATTGTTCTACACCACTGAAATGAATTTCATTAGCATTGGTACAGCTTGAGGTACCCAAGATAACACCGTGAAGGAGTGAAAGAAGTTTATTGTGGCACAAAGGTTACGTACATGAAGAACAAGCTCTTGTTCTCTGTGGAGTCAGTCCTTGGTAGGAGCAGCTTTGGCCGCAGTTACAGCTGGGATCATTCTTGGATAAGAGGAATAATCCAAGCATTGTGTGTTTGGATTCTGCAGTGTTTTGCCTGCTCCTCTTGGCAAAACCGCTCTGGTTCTGCCGGGTGGGACGGCTGGTGAACTGCGTCATGCGAGTCTTGCACAGAATCTCAATCAGTGAGGCCTGGGTTTTGACTAGGCGGTTCTAAGCCAGGTCCTTGTTTTCAACCCTTGCAATGTCACTTTGGCTGTGTGTTCAGGATTGTTGTTGTAAAACGGGCTGCTCCCGTCCCAGGTCCTTGGCAGATGGAAGCAGGTTTTCTCCTAAAATCGCTCTATTGCATTCATCTTGCCCATAATCAACCCGTTTCCCAGGCCTGGCTGTGCAGAAGCATTGCCACAGCTTGATGTTGCTGTTACCATCCTTCACTGGGGGACAATGAGCACGCCATTTGCTTTGTGGCACACACCTGAAAGGGCTGGGCAGGTAAAAAGGGAGCCGAGGGCAGCTCCAGGCACACCTGTTGAGAAAGGGAGTTTCAAAGGCTGGGCCGCTGCAGAAGACAACAGTCCTGCCTCACCTCAGAAACGGGGGATCCAGAGCTGACCTTCAAATCCTCTTCCCACCCAGGTGAGTTAAGGTGCGAACTGGTAGTCTTAATGACCTCAGCATTGCAATTATGCTATGATGCCAAGAGACCCTGGATACAAGGTGGTACGCAAGCCATGCGTAGATCAAAAGCGTATGCATCCTCGTTAAACATAGACATAAACTTCTGAAGCAATAAATATTCTGCATAATCATGAATGTGCTATTTGATATAAATGGTGACCCTCTGACAGCCAGCACCAGCGTGAAAGATCATCTCACCCCTGTGGCAGAAATAATGTAAATAAATACTCAGCAGTGTCAAGAGTCATGGGCCAACATAAAGGCGAATATTAGAAGCCCAACAGCTGGTTGGCAGCTGTGCTGTTTCTGTTTGCTTTTCTTCGTGTGCAATTTGAGAGACTCGTCTTTGTGCCACTTAAACTGGCTTTCCTGAGCAAGCAGCCCTCTCTCAAATATTCATTATTCCGGAAGCTTGTTTGATGCCCTCTGCAGTGGGTAGCAGGGAGACATTTCCCACGTTCCAGATCGTGTTGGTTTCCAAGGCTTTGGAGGGTGTTCGTTCGTTCGTTCACAGGCCAGTAACAATCTGAAGGCACATCACCGCCACCAGAAACAAAGGTGCTTCTTCCCAGAGCTGGCACTCCTAGGTGGAAGTGGTGGGGAACAGAAATGCAATAGTTAAGGTAAAGATTTTGTAAAACCCACATTTGAGTTGGTTAATCCTTTGGGACCAACCACAATGCCTCCTCCCTGCACACCTTGACCCCAACCATCCGGCTGGACAATGAATAGAGCAAGGTATATATGTCAAGGAAGAACTGGGGTGACAGGAAGTCACAAAACCTGCGTTTAGTCTTAGGATAGACTGTAGGGGAAGCAAGCGGGACTGAGCTCGCCATCCTATATCCATTTACCGAAGAACGAGATCCATTGGACTCGATGGGATGCTTTTTTGCTTCAGTGTGTTTCAGCTTGCGTGCTACTTGTTTGGTGCTGTGACAGAAGGAACATTTGTGATCGTGAATCAAGTCCTGGGGGGTACCCCATTTTTAAAAATACGAAAGGTGCCTCCATCCAGGCTTAACCAGAAGATGGCGGGGGAGGCGGTGGCGGCAGGAGTAATGAGAATGAGGGCTGTTCTTTGGCTGGCAAAGCCAGATATTAATTTTGGGTAGGTACAAATGAAAAGGTGATTGGGATCGAAATTGTGTTGAAAATGGGGTGTGTAAACAGGTCTGAGGGAGGTGGACTAAGGAGTGATGATCCACGGTGACTGTTACACTAGTTGGGAAATTCTGGTAATGTTGATTTCGACACGTTCCATGCAAAACCCTTTCCTGTTCAGGTCAAAGCAAAAGGAGATCCCCATAAGAACCACAGCAGCAGCCGGAAGCGAGCTTAGAAGACCAACTCCGAAGCTGAAGCACCGGGATCCAGAAAACCATGGAGACTCCACAGCTACTGTTCCTGCTCCTGGTGAGCTCCCTGCTTGTGCTGGCCACCGTCTCTGGCACTGGTGTCCATCTGGCATTGACCACCGATGGAGTCCAAGGTTGGGAAGGATCATCAGAAGTGGAGGGAATCCGCCCTGAACGCCCAGTGAGTACTGAATGCAGAGCCTGGATCTCATTTCTGGAGCACAGAGGAGGGAATGGAAATGATCGGGGGGCCGGAGTGGCAGCTTGGAGAGAAGGGGAGGAAGGGGAGAGGTGACGGGGTCGCCACACATTCCTGGTGTGGAGAAAGTGGAAAGGGAGATATTTTTTCTTCTCCCGTCACACTTGAACCCGGGATCATCCCATGAAGATGATGAGTGCGGGGTTAGGACACAGAAAAAGAAGGTTTTAACGCAGCATATAGTTGATCTACGGGATTCCCTGCCAGGGGAAGTGGGGACGGCTGCCAATGCAAGGGGACTGGACAGAATCACGGGGGAGGAGGCTGCCTGTGGCTACTAGCCTTGCTGGCCGTGGCTACTTCTTCCACCAGGGGTGGCCTGCCTGCCTTCCCCAGCCACTGGGGGGCTGCGCAGAGGAGGTCTTGCACCCATCCTGCTGGGTGCTGGTCTGCTACTGTGTGTACGGAGTGCTGGGCTGGTTGGACCTTTGGTCTGATGCCGCAGGGGCTTTTCCTAGTTCTTACGGTATGAGATGGATTTCAGGATCATAGGCAGGGGCAGCCATGGAGTGAGTTCCTCTGAACTTATGCAAAGTATTTCCCCATGACCAAGCCATGGCATGAGCATCTCTGGCATTCCCCTCCCATCTATCCAATTTTGGAACCCTTCACTTAGCCAGAAGCTGTTGCAGCCTGTTGCACAGCCCTGAGCCGTGATTTATGGCTTTTATATTTATGGCTTTTATTTATGGCTTTTATCCCGGCTGCGTCAGATGCACGGATCTGACCTCTGTGGCTTCCCCACACATGGGGAAAAAGGACACGGCATGAAAATACAAAGTGACCCACACAGGAGAATGGTTGTTCCAGCCGTTGAGCCCGCAGTTGCGGCGACTGAATGTTGGTGGATGTGCTGAGTGGGGGTCAGAGAAGGGCCCTGGGTTTCTGTGACAGGCAGCTGGCCCTGCTTTCAATTCCTATAAAGCCCTAAACGGCTTGGGTCCTGGCTACCTGAAGGAGCGCTTACGTCCATATACGCCTGCCCGCCCCCTGAGATCTGCGGGAGAGGCCCTTCTCCGGGAGCCATCCGTGAAGGATATTAGGAGGGTGAGTACCCGGAGGAGGGCCTTCTCTGCGGTGGCGCCCCACCTCTGGAATGCGCTCCCCAGAGAGGTCCGCCTGGCGCCATCGTTATTTGTTTTTTGGTGCCAGGCAAAGACCATTTTATTCAAACGTCATTTTAACGGTTAATACTATTTATTTTATTCTTCAGCCAGGGCGACTTATTTTATATTGTTAACTTGTTTTATATTTTTATTGGATAATGTTTTAATTGATATGTTTGTGAGCCACCCTGAGGCTTTGGCGAATGGGGCGGCATAGACATTTTCTAAATCAATCAATCAATCAATGAATCAGCATGTCCAGCCCTTCCAATTCATGGGGTCCTGTGGTTTGCATTTCAGGGTACCAAGATCTCGCGGGCCAAAGCCTGGTGGAAGAAGTGGATAACTGAACGCAAGAAGAAAAAGCAGGATCCGCTCCTGACAATGCCTCTGCCCCCAGGGGCGCTCACCCCCCTGAGCCAACCTGTTGATTGGAATAGCACCGAAAGCAACGTCACGTCGCTCACGTCGCTCGTTCTGTGTACATCCGACTGTGGGCCATAAACCCCCCTTCCCTACCCCTCCTGAGCGCAGATCCTGGCACGGGGAGCGCGTGTCGGCAGCGCTCCGTCAGGCAGCCCCTTTCCCGCTTCCGGCCAGCCTCCAGGGAGGGCCCGGCGCTTCCTCTCCATCCAGAACGGACTCTGGGTTCATTCTCCGGGGTTATGCAGAGATGCTAATTTGGTCGGCCTTTTCTCATGGCAATAAAGCCTGTTTCCTTCTCCATCGTCAGGGGGGGTGTGTGTGCGCGCGCATATGGTGGGAGCACACCTGGGCAACTCTGACGCTGTAGCCACATGACATACGGCCCGTTGGCTGGTTTGCGCATCCAACTGGATCGCTCATCCCTCCTTGAGCCGAATGTGTGCACTGGCTCAGTGTTGGGCAGTCCCTGTTCTGGGCTTCTGCCTCCCCCGGGCCTGCAGGGAGCCGCCTCCCCACCGCTTCTGGCCCCAGCTGCTCTTCCTCCGCTTCCTCGGCACTCGCTCGCTCGGCAGGCGGAGGAGCAGGAGCAGGGAGGGCGTGGTGAGGCACAGATCCATCCGCCCAAACACGACGGGCTTCCTCTTGTGCTCAGCCTGGTCTTCCAGCCAGGAGGAAGTCCGGGGATGCGCTCCGAGCCCCGGTGGCGCAACCAGCAGCTTTCCACTGCAACCGGCCCAGAAGAGAGGCGCCGCTTGTGCAACGGTTGTGGGTCCTCCTTCCTTGGTGGCTTTTTCCGCACGAGGAACGGCTGCTGGTTGTGCCCAGGAGTGGGCACCGGCTTTGCAGCTTGGAGGGCCCGATCCCGAGCGGGTGCCTCACAAGCATGGCATGCGTGCCAGGAACTTGGATTCTGGGCCTCTGCAAATCGGACCGGAGGCCGGGGCACCAAGCCCAGGCAAGCCGATGGATTCCTAACCCCGGATGAGTTCCTCTCCCACTCCAAGCCACGGCATCGTCTGCGTCTCCCCAAGACCACCGTTGTCAGGGGTCAGGAGCAGTGGGACCTTCAGGGGAGCTTGCCAGGTGACCCCCGCTGGGGTGTGGGTCCCTGACAGATGCCCAGCTCTGCTTGTCCTTGGTGCTGATCTTGCTTTATGGTGACGTCGTGTTTGGGTTCCCACGTCTCCGACCCCCTGGTTCTTCAGTGGATCCGCTTTTCCCGAGTTGCTCAGATTCTCCAGACATGCAGACCAGTTGCTTTCTTTCTAGAATTTTACCCAAATGTGGTCTTGGAGAAAGATGAAAATAAGGGGGGAAAGCACTGATTGAAACTGTGTTTCCCCCCATAGGATGAAGTGTGAAGAGATGTATTCTGGCAGGATTTGCAGATTTTCTGAAGTGCTAATTTGTACAAGTGATAATGAACACAAGTTTGGGGGAAAGAATCCAAATCAATTAACAGAACAACGAATGCCTGGCCATCCATGAAAAGCAGGCGGGGTGGGCTAACCAAACCTGTTCATGACTAGGCTGTCTGGGGATGATGGGACTGGTGGTGAAATACATCTGGGAGGTGCCGTCTTGGGGATAGCTACTTCCAAGCACCTGTGTAGCTCAGCATCATATCTTCTGTTTAAATGGGTGGGAACGTGTTTCCCTTTGGAGACTGCTGGAATGCAACTCCCATCATCCCCCACCATTGGGTAGGACTGATGGGATTGGCAGGTGAATCATCAAGGTTAGGTAAACTCCCAAGACTGGTCTTCTAAGCACTTGTCAAAGACCAACCACTTACTGAGACGGTTCGGGGGCCCCTTGCGGAGCCAACGGCTGGGTGGTGGTTTTTCCCTCCCCGCGCCAGTTTCCCCACATGTGGGGTTGCTCAGGGAATTTCCTTCCCCATTGAGGAGCGAGTTAAAAACGAGAGCCCTGAGTCCCCTCCACCCCGAGGTTCACGCTCCACATCCACACACAAGAGTCGCTTGGCTCCCAGTCCGCATTCCGGAAGCCCTGCAGCAGCTCCAGGTCCCGAAGGCATGCGCAGCTTCTGGCCGCTGGTGCTGGCGGCCGCCTTGGTGCTGGGTGGGGACACGGCCCAGCAAGGAGTGGTGAATACCACAGCTTCTGCCTTGGAGGAGAGAGGAGGAGGAGGAGGGCCAAGCGATGGAGCCGAGCGGCATGTGGAGGTGAGCATGGAAGGATGCCAGTGATGCCCGATGCATCGCGCCAATGGGCCCCTTTGGTTGCAGTGTTTCTCGATGCTCTCCTCTTTGCCCGGGTGGTCCCACAGCCCCACCGGGCTCACTGCAGAGATCTGGGGTGTTGCAAAATGCTCGCTTGTTGCATGACGGAATCACCTGTTTCACTCCCCAACCTCTTCCTTTGAGAGCCATAGGCTTAAACCTGTCTGTGGATCAGGAGCTGGACACGCCAGGGAGATCTGGGGCCATTTTTACCCCACTGGCCAGCCCCATCTCCCTGTGTGTGGGAGCTGATCTGGAAAAAAATGGCCTTATTGGCAAGCTGTGCTTGAACATGGCACCTATGGGGCAGTCCAAGGGGGAAATTTAGTCTGCAAACAAGCTATTTGGCCAGTTTGAATGCTCTTTGTTGTTCCATGGATGCCGTTTCCCCCCTTAAAATCTGCACACTTTTTGTTTGCATGGGGTGCTGTGGGGAGGGGGGAGCAGGGGCTGCAGGCAGCCCATGAAATGCATGTATCTTACCCCTGTTCTAGGAGCGCATGGAAGTCTCCATCCAGGAGATCTCCAGGCACTTTCTGGTGGGACTGCTCAGCGCATGCCACCCTCCTGGCATCCAGTTTGGGGTTCCATAGATGGCCAAATCCCCCTTCCCGGCTCTCCTCTTGAACCCCTGGCCACCAGCCATGTGCTGCCTTCTGGATTTTGTGTAGAAAGAGGTTTAAGAGGTTCCAGCTCAAACAGGCGGGTATCTGAGAGGTTTCGTGCCTGTTTTCCCCACGTGGGCAGCTAAAAGCAGTCTGCCTGCCACCAAACATGTCTCCGTGTGGCTGCCAAGAGAGTACAATGCTGGGGTTCTTCCAAAACTAATATGGGGAGCAAAGGTCTCCTATCACGTGAAACATAGAAACAGAGCGAGTCAGAAGGGACCTCTCAGGCCATCTAGTCTGACCCCTGGCTCCAGCCGGCTCGTCTCACGACATGCCCGCCATGTGCATGTCCAGCCTATCCTTGAACACCCTCACCGGTGGGGCCGCAACCACCTCCCGTGGAAGCCCATTCCACACCCTCGGGGTCCTGACTGTCATGAAGTGCTTCCTGGCATCCAAATTGAACCTTGGCTCCCTGAGCTTTGCTCCGTTGCAGCGCGTCCTGCCTTCCTCTGCAGGGGAGAACAGGTCTCTCCCCACCTCCGTGTGACACCCCCTCACATACCTGTATGTCACCAAGAGATCCCCTCTGAGTCTCCTCTTCTCCAGGCTGAAGAGACCCAGTCCCTTCAGTCTCACCTCATATCCCATCATCCCCTGCAAAACGGCCACCAACCTTGTGGCCCTTCGCTGCACTGACTCCAACCTGGCTAGATCCATCCTGTAATGAGGGGCCCAAAACTGAGCACAATACTCCAGTTGCGGGCGCACTAGAGTCGTGTAGAGTGGTAGTAACACCTCTTTCGATCTGGAAGCCACGCTTCTGGCTATGCAACCACGGGTGGCGTTCGCCCTCTTGACCACCGCGTCACACTGCCATCTCACATTTAGCCTGCAGTCGACCAGCACCCCGAGGTCCCTTTCACAAGTGCTGCTCTCCAGCCACTCGTCCCCTAACCTGTACTTGTGACACCCATTCCTATGCAAACTGCCCCCACCTCCAAGACCCAGGGTTCCGTGCAGGGGGTCCTCCAGAAGTGGAAGCCCCCCGTCCTTGGCACTGGTTTGAACTCTTCTGCAAAGGAAGGCTTGGTCAGCCCAGAACTACCAGTCTTTCCCCATATATACGTCTATGCTCTTTTGAGAAGAGTGCTTCTATTTCTGACCTCAAGTCATGTCAGTCCGCCTTGACCCCCAAACAACGGGAGACAGTCCCCCTGCACCTTCACCTGGCGCAAGAGGGGATCTTCCCAGGTGCTTCCAGGAGCAGCCTTGGCACGGAGGGCTGTGCTGGCATCCGGAAAGACGCGGAGGCAGCTTCCAGGACCCTGCTTGGCGTGATCTGTTGCAGAAGCCCCAAGCCCAGGAGGGCCGGTCCTCGCCAGGGGTTGCGTGGCTGCACGAGTGTGGGGGTGTCCTCTTCCGAGGCCACCCCCAACTCCCCACCGTGGCTCCCTCTGCTGTGGTCTCCCGCCTCAAGGGAGGAAGGGGCGCGGTGTGAGTGGGGGGGGGGGAGGTGAGTTGGACAGGTGCTGAGCAAGTCTTCCGGAAAAAAGCTGCGCTAGAGGATGGAGAGGCAAAGCGATCGGGATGGCCATCCTGGGTGTGTGGGACCCCTTGAAGCAGGGAAGTGCTGAGCCAAGCGCTCCTCGTCTGTGACAGAATCTCGGTTTTCAGTTTGCGAGGAAATGGACACTCGGCGTGGGAAAGATCAAACATTTGAACCTCAGTGGCTCTATTGACTGGTGACCCAGTACCTGCAGTCACGAACGATAATACGTTACCGGGTAGAGGCAAACTCAACTGCAAGGTTTCAGAGCATGTACAGAGAATTTTATTATTGCATATGCAGGTATTGGACGATTGAAGACAGGATAAAGACATTACAATGGAAGTCTGATGTCAGCATGTGCAGAACAAATAATGTAAATCAACCAGACATGCAGGTGACAATATTTCTGATTGCCCGTACTGACATTTCAGTTGAGGAAATTCCCAAAGCTTAACTCAATCTCCTGGTCTGTTTAAACATGCAGATTCAGGCTGCTGAGAAATCATTCAGGAAATCTGGTTTGACAACACTGTGCAGTGCTTGCCTTTATTTACCCAGGTGATTAAATGGGTCCATTCAGAAATAAATGGACACCTTTGTCTCCGCTCTCTGCAGCTGATGGGAACACAGGTATTTCCCCACTGATAGTTTTAGCCTCCAGCAGCTTCTCAGTCCAGCCAAGAATGCCATCTTCTTAAGCCAACAGCAATGCTGAACAGTAACCTGGTTTGAAATTCTGGTGCTTTCTGAGAAAGGGGTGCAGGTTTGATTTTTAACACAAAGGCATATATAGTAACCTTTTCCTACCAGGATTCATCTGAATTTTCCCAACACCTGCAAGGTCCGGGGTCTACCCTGATCCCTGCTCTGAGTGGACTGCTCCACTGGGCCCGGGGGGCCACTCCACCCTCCCATTCCTCATCTGACCCCCAGCTCTGTTTTGTTCCTCATCATCTGTTGCAGGGGACAGGTGCGCCACCGCGTTTTGTCAGGCACAGGAGACTTGGCTGCTCTTTCAGGATCTTCGAGAATGGAAAATGGGTTCTCCGCTGGCTTCCTGGATGCTTGTCCTTCGCGAAACCCGCTCGGCCGAAATACAGCTTAACGCGTCTGGCTGCTGGCCACAGGAAAGCCCCGGGTCTGCTCGGAAGCACAGCTGGCTAGGCAAGCATGGCATCTCAGGGGGTGACGGTGTGGTGATCCGCCACCCATCCGTGGCTGCTCGCGCTTCCGAAATGTGCCACACGCTTTTTGCATTGGCGCGAGGCTCTCAATAAAGGGTTTCTTGTACTTGCAGAGGCGGGCTGCCTGGTTTGCTTTTGTTAACGCAAGAGCACGCACTGAAAACCTCACCACCCGCCTTGCACTGTGAGAGGAGACCTGATGGCTTCCTGGGCAGCCTCAGATCTGGGGCCCTTGCAAGCTCCCCGCCCCCCGGGGACAGCAAAAAGCTCACCAAAGACCAGCAGCACAAATCTGCAAAAAGATTGGGTTTACTGCAACTGGCCACTAAAAGTCTCCCGTTTAGGTCATCTTGAACCCTTTGGAGCTCCTACTGAGTCCTCAAAGGGCCAACGTAAGCCTGAGAGGGAGCTCAGCCTGAGCTCTGTAGGGTACCATAATGCGTTACTGTTCCGGCTTTTTTCTGTGCATGCCTGTGGGGTCGGTGTTACTCTCAGAGGGCTCTGCGTATGTGTGAAAAGGGTACCGCAGATGCCCACCCCGCCTTTACATAGATCCATGTGAACAGCGACGCATACATCGGATCACTGGCACATAATGCGCCGGATCTTGGTTTGGCTCCATTTAGAGCTGACCCATTACAATCATGGGACTTCTGTAAGTGGCTCGTTTAAGCCCCGTTCTCTTCCACGAGTCTTCTCTAAACTGGGGACTCATCCAATAATGACGAAATGTTTGGCTCGCCCTCTCAGCATTCAGATCTGACAATTAAGCAGCTTCCACACCAACAGGCGCTTTTCCACCTGGTATCCCACACGCCGAGTTTTAAGGTCCAGCTTGCCTTGAAGGTTGCACAAAGGGTATTTGTGGTACACACCAGAATCCTGATAAGGGGAAGAAGAACTGAGAGGTTCAGACGAAGCTGCTTAATGTCCTGCACGACGAGGCACGATGGGAATTGTAGTACAACACATACAGTGGGTGCCAGGATTGGGGAACGCTGCTTTAAGCTGCCTGCCTCTGCGGAGACGGGCGAAGTATCACAAATAAGGCATCATGTACCAGGCTGGGCCTGGGGGAGACCACGAATGGACCGCCAAAGGAGAGGACAAGCACATGTGCTGCATCATCTCTATAGAGGCAAAGTAGAATCATTTCTCTAATTGGGATGTGGCTACACAGCATGGAGTTTGGCGAGCCATCCAGGGTTCCTGGGGGGAAGGAAGGAGGCGTGCCAGTGTGGTCTGTCAGTTGGAAGTGGACTCGCCAACAGAGGAAACCTTCAAATGGAGGAAAGTCCTCCCACAGCCCTCCCAACATGGCCCCACAAGGTCTCACTGCTTTGGAGAAGTTCAGGGTGGATGCAAGATCCTTATCTTGACCGTTTACTGGAAATCAGAATGCAGCAAGGTCAGGTCGCAGGAAGAAGCTACCTGCATAGAATGAGGTTTCCCCCGGGAGACCAGAAGCTTTCCGTCTCTTCCCGCTGCCGTGTGGAAACCCCAAGGAGCTAACGGCCAACGGGTGGTTTCCTGTTCTCCATTCCTGTTCCCTTCAGCACAGGGGGTGGTGGAGGGAACTTCCTTTCCCCCTGGAGGGACACATCAGCCCCCCATCGCTTCCCGAAGTCTCAGTCGCCCTCAGCCCTAATTCCCCGCCCTCCCCACCTCCGCTGTAGGTTCTGCAGCACCTCAGAGCCTTCCGGAGGCCCGCTGGTGCCAGGCTTGGAGCTGAGTGGGTGACAGCCCGGCAAGAGGCGGCGGATCTGGAAGGTTCTGCCATGGTGGGAGGGGAAGGAGGTGGGCCTGGCCATGAGGCCAAGCCAGAGGCACAGGCGAGTGCAGAGGGCCGGCCCGGAAGGCTCCGGCGGTTTCGGTGGCTCAGGGAAGCCCCCGTCCGCTCACCCCTGCTCCTGGCAAGCCACTGTCTCTCTTTTGCCCAGCTGAAGAGATCTGGGAACACCCCTGGAAAAGTGTGGCTTGCTTTGCCTCGCCAGAGTTTTGACATTCTCCCTCTTTGGGGAGATGACGGAAGAGGAGAGAGTGCCCGTCCCGCCTGTGACTGTGTTTCTCTGAACAGGTTGGCTGAGGACTGTATGAAGACACACCTTTAAGGACAACCCTCCCTAACCTGCTAGATGTATTTAAATATATGTTTGTACGTATGCATGTATGTATTTACAATTTTTATATGCCATCCAATACCAGAGTCTCTGGAGGGTGCCTTCTTTTTCATTTCTTTGTCCACTGTTTCCATGGCAAGGACGGAGGTGGGTGGGACATATTTGCCAAGATTACACCTCGTTCTGCAGAAATGCCTCCTCCATCCAGAATCCACGGGTCGCTCTTTAACTGATGGAAGCAGATCCGACCAAGGCATCCTCTTACCTGCTCATTAGCATCTCTTCGGCCTCCAGTCCCTTTCCCAGCCGGGAAACCAGGTCCCGCTGCTTCGCTTCAGTAACAGCAACCCTCCGACTCCAGTTCCATCGTTGCCCCGCGGGACCGGAGGCTTTTGTGCGAAGTCTCCCAGGATGCTCCGTCCAACGGGCCTCCCTCAGGAGCTCAGTTCTCTCTGGCGACTTTCCCAGCCCTGCAAAGAGGCCATGGGGACAAACCTCCCGTTGTCAGGTTTTGCAGGAGGT
Organism: Varanus komodoensis; assembly: GCF_004798865.1. Taxonomy (NCBI): domain Eukaryota; kingdom Metazoa; phylum Chordata; class Lepidosauria; order Squamata; family Varanidae; genus Varanus; species Varanus komodoensis. The sequence goes on from NW_025335440.1 coordinate 5,754,601, forward strand.
GCTGGCGATCCCGTCACCTGGCGCAGGTGAGCTCCACCTTCCTGGGGGTGGCAAGAGTGTCGGTCGGGCCGCTGCAGAAGGCTGGTGCGGGGACCTCGGAAGGGAAGCAGATGGCTCTTTTCCTTCGCCTGTTGGTTATCGGAGTCATGGCTGCAGCCCTCGTGGCTCGGCCCAGTGGCCTGGGGGGACGGGGCAACGAAGGCGCAGGTGCGGTCAGAGGACGGGGCTCGGGGGTGACTCAGGCGGAAGCTGCCCCTCCACCTGACCCGGTAAGGCACGGGCCTCTCTCTCCGCCTGTCGCTCTGTCCGCCTGTCTGCTTGCCTCTCCTTTCCCTGCTCGCCCCCACGAACGCCACGTTATGCACGGGCTCCCGGAGTGCGACCTTTGCGAGACGGACTCACACGCCGCCCTCCAGGCTCCGAGCGTCTCCAGCCCCTGATTCTGCCCCGAACAGCGACTGCGGCCTCAAAAGGCCGGGCAAGAAATCGGGGCACCGTCCCGCTTGGTCGCTGGCGTTCGATTGCTAAACTGACAACCGTTGGGGTGCGGCCTTGGGGGATTCTGGGGTGGGTTGAAGGGGCTCCCCCATGCCTGGAAGTCCCCCACCCCTGAAGGACACCCCTTGGACGGTGAACTTGGCCGACGAATGGCGTCCCCCATGAGGACATGGCTTCAGTCCCAGATGCGGCGCTCGGGCGCACCGATTTGGCAGGATCGGGCCTCGTCATCTGTCACGACCGCCCTCTTCCCAGACATGTGTCCAGCTCCAGTTCTGGCCCTCTGTTGTGGAGACCCACTGAACTCCATGGGACTGCCGCTGGTCCAGCCCGCATCCCATTGATTTCAATTTAGTTCTCCTCCAAGCACAACTACCTCTGGCTCGGAGGCCGTGCCGTCGGCTTCTTCTTCAGAGGCTCCGGGCACAGCTCCACTGGGGGCTCACGGTGGCCCCAGAAGGGCCTTCCCCACCCGCCTCTGATCGTCTGCAGCGCCTCCTGCCCCTGGAAGCCCCCCAAGACGCTTTACAGGGGTCGATCTCTCCCTTCAAGCCACTCACTGGCTGGGAGAGGCTGGCTTAACCCGGGGAATGAGCTAAGCACCGTGTTCTGCCCTGGGGGGCCACTCCTCCCCTCCGCCCTCCGAAATGCTTCTTTCCCCTTTCTTCTGCTGTCAAGCGCTACCCACACCCTCAGAATTGGGATGGCAAGCTCCTTGGGGCAGGGGCCCTGTTTTCTCTTTTAGAGCGCGTGCCGAGGGAGAGGTCAGCGATGCTTCCTTCTGTTTCCACTATCGAGGCTTCCCCGAGGAAGCCGGCGTGGCCCCCTCCACGCAGAAGCGGAACCCAGAGAGCTTCAGACGGACATGCATTTGCACATGGGAAGGGAGAAAGCCCTAAAGGTGGAGGGCGGACCCCCCAACCCCATGGACTGGGCAGGCGCTGTGGCCAGAAGCGGGGACTTCCTCCCCGAAAGGCCCTGATTCAGAGGCGGAGCCAAGCCACGAGCACAGTGGGGTGGTCCAGGCCAGCCGCCCCCACTTGGCCTCGATCGTTTGCAGTCCTTTGCACCTCGCGGGCCTGTGTCTGCGAGGCCGGTCTAAACAGCCTCAGGGTCACACAGAGCCTCAGCGCCGGCCCCACGAAAGTGCTCCGAGGTCAGAAGTGGGGCTCCAAATTTGGACCCCCCCCCCCGACAGCCAGTGTGGCTCTTTCAGTGCTAGCAGTGGCTCCCATGTCTACTTGGGCTCCCCCCTTCACCAGAGGCGGCCTGCCTGCACCCCCAGCTGCCAAGGGGCTTGGGCAGGGGGAGGCCTTGCCCCCATCCTGCTGGAGGGGTCCTGGGGCAGCTGGGTGGCTGGACTGGCTGGACCTTTGGCCTGATCCAGTGTGGCTGTTCTCATGCTCCAAAAGCCAGCTTTGGATCTGGCTTTTGGGGGGTGTTTTGGGGGGGTGGGGAATGGAGGAAAGAGGCCGCATGGGGCAGTGCCTCAGCCCTCCTTAGGAGCAATAATAAAATACGTAGAAGGCCAAATCTTTGCCTCGAGTGCCTCCCACCTCCCACCAGAAGCCAGCAATCCTCTGGGGCATTGCTGAAATAATGAGCACAAAAGTGCTTTGAACATGAGGACTAGAAACATGCTTTGCAAAATCATGTTCATTTTGACTGCACTTGACCTGTGATGAGCAATATCCCAGTGAGTGATCGTGCAGCCCAAGCGGGGAGCTGAAGGATGCCAGGAATCCAGCCACCACTGGGAGTCAAGCCCCCTTCTCCCCCAGGACTCAGCTGGGGCAGCAGTGGGGGCATGCCTGGTTCTGGATCCTTCTCTCTCGTTTTGTCTCCACTGCAGGGGCCAAGAATGCAGCGGTCGGGGAAGGGGAAGAAGAAAAGGGGCTGGGGCGTGGCGTCCATCGCCATCCTGGGGTCCAGCTTGCCCAGCGGCATCAAAGGCTGAGGGGGAACCAGCCCGGGCAGGGCAGGGCAGATCCATGGAGAGGCGGCCCCGCCATCGCCCGCGTGCCTCCGGGGGAACCTGCCTCAGCTGCTTCGGGCCTTTGACGGAGGAGATGTGACCGAGTCGACGTGGGGGGGCTGCAGTGCCCCCATAGCTGTGCCCCAGCTGCCCGGTTACTTCCCAATAAAAGCCCCCCCGGCCAGATCTGGCCCTGGTTTGGGTCGCTTTCTTCGCAAACCTAGCGGGTAACTCCTTGCTGAATGGAGTGATCATTGCAAAGTGACAGCGGCGTATGCAACTGGGTTCCAGGGGCCACCCGGGCTGGGGATGATGGGAGTTGCAGTGGGCCGCCAAGCCTGCTTTTCGGACGTTTTCACTTGTCAAGCAGCAGCAGTGGCAGCACTTGGCCACTAGATGGCAGTAAGAGACCACGCGATGCTCTCAGCTCCCGCCTCCCCTGCGATGCTGAAGGTGTGCAGTTGGGCTGGAGCGCCCATCATGCCTAGCCGGCATCAGCCACCCATCCATCATCCCAGGATGATGGGACCTGTAGTCCAGCATGTTGCAAAGGCAGCAGGCCGGGAAAGGCTTCTCCGACCCAACTGGTAGCCACTCCACAAGATGGTTGCTGCTACCTTGGCTTTGGAGAACAACCTCCTGCCAAAAAGGGCTTCCCCATTTATTATTTTTTTTCTGCCTTTCTCATTTGATTTGCCAAAAAAGAAACTCAAAGAGCTTTTCGGAGGAACTCTTATGGGTTGAGCTGAGGTATGTAAAAATAAGGGTAATGACTGCCCATCTTAGCTTAAGGCCATCACTGCCGGCAAATACGCCTGAAGAGGATCATTTCTACCTTTTAGAATATGGAAAAAAGGATGCAAAATCCAGGGAACTGCAAAGCAGGGGCAGAGCTCAAGGAAAAGTATGTGGTTCTTCTGGGAAGCAGAGGAGGCAAAGTCAGGTCCCAGGAGAGCTGGATATCACTGCTGGGGTTGATACTCAACACCCCTGCTCTGGGCAATCTGGCCTGATCATCCTCATCCTCATCTAACTAGCAGGCAGGTGGCCTGCCAAGCAAAGCTCCAAGTAAACTTTATTTCCTAGAATGTTTCTGGGCCAAGTTACTTGTCTCTGAGCTTTCTGACTCAGTTTGCTTTCTGTGAAACGGGTCCTCTGGCAGAAAACAGCAGGTGCCAAGAGAGTTTTGGTGCTGGCCAATTCGGACCCCATATCTGCCTTGTATTTAGACTCTTGGCTATGCCATTTTAATTTTGGCTTCTGGGAAATGGGCCTTTTGTGACTGGCTGCACATACCATGGCAGCCATTTTGTGAGAGTGCCCAGGACTTTCTGGCAAAATTCTCAGTGTGGCCACTGCCTTCAACTGCGGCACCGTAAGCGGCTTCTTACGCTGCCTTCCTAGCTGAGCTCTCTCACCAGGAAAGACCCTCTGCCCCAAACTTTTGCGGTTTCCAATAAATCGCTCCGTAATGGCTCAGAAGCATTTCAGTGGAGAACGAAGAACAAAAAGATGGAACATTTGTAGCTTGGAGCTGTTCTGGCTTGACTTTGCTCTGCTGAAGTGGTCCAAAAATGCCTTTCGGTGATGGCGAGCGCCAAGAATGGATCCTTCATTGCAGGAAAGGGTTCGCTTTGCCTGCCAAGAGTGTGTGTCGCTTCCCCTGATAATAGCTGGTTTTGACCACGGGCTGGCATCCGTGCGCACTCCCGGTGGAAAGGCCTCCGATTCTGACTCCTTTCCTGCAGCACTGTTCATTCCTCGGTGCACCGTGGTCCAACCTCTTTTGCAGAAAATTAATTGAGCCGCCTTGCGGAACGGATGTCGGGCTGCCGTGCCAGCAGCGGGTGGGAGCAGGCTGAGGCCCAAAGGCCAACGCGGAGGGCAGGCCTGGGAGTCAAGCCACAGGTAGAGAGACCCCAGGCTCAGGTGGGGCCCGTCGGAAGCCGTTCATGCCCAAAGCCAGCCCGGGCCTGGGAAGTTCTTAGCCGGAGGCTGCAGTCATGGGCGTCACCACACGCCGCAGCGTTCGGCCGAGTCCTTGTCCCGAGTTCTCGGTTCAGAGCTGCCCTGAAGCCCAGCCAGGGTGCGAAAGATGTGTTGGACTACCAAGCCCCTCATCCCCAGGATAAATGCTGCTGCTGAATCATGTGTGTCGAAGAGACTCTCCTCCGTGTCGAAGGGGCATCCCAGCCCTTTCTTGGAAGTGTCTTTCAAGACCCCTGGAGTGCTGTTGGGTGACCCCATGGGGGGGTTTCGTGGTCTGAGATGGGGGAGGCTGAGAAGGGCACTCCTGGTTGCCTGGGGGCAGGAAAGCCTCGTAGAATCCTAGAATCATAGAATAGTAGGGTTGGAAGGGGCCAGGAGGGCCATCCAGTCCACCCCCTGCAGGGCACCAAGTTACACCATCCCAGGCAGAAGGCTGCCCAGTTCCTTTTGAATGTCCCCAGTATGGGAGAGCCCCCCACCTCTCCAGGCAGCTGGTCCCACTGCTCTGACAGTGAGGAAGCTTCTCCTGATGTCCAGCCTGAACCTGGGTTTTTGCAGCTTGACCTGATTATTCCATGTCCTGCACTCTGGCATCAGCGAGAAGAGATCTTGGCCTTCCTCTTTGTGGCAGCCTTTGAAGTCCTTCTAGGGGGAGCTCATGTCCCCCCTCCGTCTTCTCACCTCAAGGCTGAACATGCCCAGTTCTCCCAGTCTCGCCTCACGGGGCAGTCTCTCCAAGCCCTGGATAATTTTTGCTGCCCTCCTCTGCACCCTTTCTAATTTACCTGCACCTTTCTGAAAATGGCAGGTAAATGAGACGGCGGCTGTGACACAGGGTAACACGGCAGAGGCACGGGGAAGCATCACAGAAAGCCGAATGATTTCCAGATATCTCCATTTATTTTTATTTATTTATTAAAACATTTATGCCGCCCCATTCGCCGAAGCCTCGGGGCGGCTTACAACATGGGCTGTGTGTTTCCGAAGGCTAGCCTAGGAAGAAAGGGGCATGATTCCAGGCGCCTCCTCGTGAGGAGGGTGACTGGGGACTGGCCCTTGTTTACTGTGAATCTGACACTGCTTCAGCTTCTCATGTATAATTAGCCAATTAGCATGCTGAGGCACCCTCATCAATCCAAACCCACACCTTCTTGGCAGGCAATCCATCAGGCAGAAAAACCGGTCTTTTCTAAGTGGCTGTTTTTAAAAGTGCAGCTGTTTGAAGAGGCTTTTGCTTCTCTGTCGTGCATCTGTCTCTGTCAGATTAGTTTGGCATGGGCCCTTAATGGAAAAAAATCAATAAAAGGAAGACCTCTCAGGTCAGGGACACCGGCATCTCTAAGCAAGACTCGCAACATGGGCACCTGACCAGGCTGGCATCCCTCCTTCAGGCTAAAGCTGCTTTCAGGCCTTTAGCTGACATATAACGGTGGAGCTTTTGCTCCTTTTCTCTGACAATTGCTACCAAAAATGTTTTTAAAATAGCGTAGGTCTGGCCCTCATCTTATGGGAGATAAGGACGAGGAGCTGGGCAATGTCTGGAAGGCGTAAAGCCCCTGTCCTTGCGTCCAGTTGCACCGGAGCTGTTGGCAAAACCTTCTGGAAGCCGAAAGCAGCGGTTCCCACGGGGAGCTCATGAAGCGCTGCATTGTGATTTAGCTGCCCAAATTAGCGGCTTCCCAAACATGCATGGGGGAGCTTCAGTCTTGTGATCTCTTCTGCGCTGGCCATTTAAATCCATTGTTCTTCTGCCTTTGATGCATCCTTGGCTGGGAACAGCAGGAAAGGAGGGCATCTCAGAGATCTGATACCCTTTGAATGCACTGATTGCTTTGAAACACAGGCTGTGAGGCCTCTTCTTGGACTTGTGCTCTGCTCTTAATGCTTTTAATTAAGGTCGGAGCTGCGGTGTCTGTACGGAAGGCGAAAACCGTGGAGGGGGTTGCACAGTGGCCGTTGTGCATAGCCAAAACAGCTGGAAAGGCATCTCCAAAAAGACAGGAGACAGATGTGCAGAAGATGTGCAAAGGCTGATGAATAAGAGCGGGCGGATATTTAGAAAGCTTTTCTAGAATTTAAATCGGGGACAAGAGACCTCACTCTGCGAGGGGGGACCGTGGCTGCTTGACACTTGTAAACCCTCTGTAATGTCCTGCTCATGACATCTCTGCTTAGCAGCTCTAAATTCAATTCCTTTAGGGAGCCCACCCCCTCCCGTTTGGGCTTCCCGGCTGCTCCTCTCCTCTCTGCACTGAAACTTGCCTGTTTGGGTAAGTTCTCCACCAACGTTGGAAGCACAGAAAACCGAACAGGGACCCCCGCTTGTGCCGTCACCGCTCGTTTTGGCTCGGGCTGGAGGGCTGGCTTTTTGGGCCAAAGCTGTGTGACCAGCTGGGTGGCCGGGATGGAAATGCCACACGGGCTCTCCAACTGCCTGCCGTGTCGCCCCAAAGCCAAGAGAGGGCACCTCGGTGCCTCTGCTGGCCATATTTCCACCCTGAGGCAGGAGGAGAGGACGCCTGCGTGCTCTCGGGAGTCCACCTCGCCCGTCTGTCTGCAGCCGTCTCTCCGGCGTGAGACTTTTGCATGAGCCACGCACGATCTGCTTCGGAACGAGGGACAGAGCGCATCAGGCAGTCCGGCGCTCTGCCTGATACCTTGCAGGGAAAGAGCAAGCGAGCGAGGGAGAGGCTTTGCACCGGCCTTGTTCGGCTGGAGCGGGTGCTTGGAAATGCTTGCTGGGAGGCTGTGCTTGTAGAGCAACCCGTGTGGTTCCTGTGGGTTTTTATCTAGCCTGAACGTGGAATGAGAGCCCCGGCTGGACTCGACACAGAATGGGGAGGGAAGAGCAAGACGTGAGCGGGCTTTCGGCAGGGCTGGTGCAATAGCTTCCCCTCTCGCCTGCCTCTCTCCTCTGCCCATGTGCAGGCTTCGGTCTGTCTGCCAGTCCAAGTGGCCCTGAAGCAAATGCAGACGGGGGCAAGGGCAGTGCTGCCTACAAGAAACAGCAGCATAGAGAAAGGGTTGAGCTTTGAGGGTGGGGCTGCTGGGTCCTCCTGGGCCGTGGTCGCTCGGTGCAGCCTCGTCCTCTGATTTACTCTGTGGCCACCCTGACCCCTTCAGCACCATTCCAGTGCCGTGCAGCGGGGAAGAGTGCAGAGCTGGGACTCGGGCGATGTGGGTTCAAGTCGCTGCTCCACCCTGGAGCCCACGGGGTGAATCCGGGCCAGACACAGACTCCCAGCCCAGCCTGCCTCGCAGGGTTGTTGTGGGGATAAGTTGGAGAGCGGCAGGAGGAGAATCACGTTAGCCACCTTGGAGTAAAAAAAGAAGCAGGATAGAACTCTAATATGCCCATAAATAAAATAATAAATCAATATTTATTTATTTTATTTATTAAAACATTTTTATGCCGCCCCATTTGCCGAAGCCTCGGGGCGGCTTACAACAATAAATTAGATCCACATAAATAAAAATTAAAATATATACATTAGAATAAAAAAAAATACAATATAAAATAGATCGCCCCGTCCTTATCTTGCTGCTTCTTCCTGCTTCTCAGAGCTATCACGGAGCCAAACAATCGGGGAACACGGGACACATGTGACGAGCAGAAACACGGCAGCCCAGAAAGCTGCAGCGGGCGCATGTGCTCAGGCCCGAACCAGACAGACCATGGAGATGCTCGCCACATGGAGGCACGATGCCTGCCCTGCTTGTGCGCGTCGCGACAGTGTCGTGGGCCAGGCCATTTTTATTTTCCGCTGCTGATTTTATGATGTGCTATGCTGATTCATGGCTTTATTGTTTGCAGCGCATATTTCTAATAAACTGCGCACCACCCGGGAACTTGGGCTAAGGGGAAGTTTAAAATTGCTCCATCCAAGGAGAAAACACCCTTCGTGCTGGCACTTGAATTTCCCCAAAGCTTCCCTGGTTTCTCCCCAACCCCTTCCTGGGCTGTGGTGTTTCTCCTTTCTCAAAATGGTGGCAAACTGTCAGGAAACGTTGCATTATGGGAAACCCCGCTCTGCCGCAATCCTCCATCATTTAGTGGCTGCTTTGCAGCGATGCTCCAGCAGAAACGGCTTTCCTGGTTTTCTCTTGTATTCCGCTGCAAAATGCCAAAACCATGGCGTGTTTCTCCAATCTCATCCCCCCACACGGGCTGCTTCTAATTCAGGCAGCGAGCTGAGTTCTTCTGTGGGCCTCTGCTTTCCAACAATTAAAAAGGAAGTCAAAAATAAAATTAGGAAACCAAACGGCATGGCACAGTTTTTATTTTACTGCGGAGAGGTGAATGTGCGAATCGCATGGAACCATCAAGCCGGATCAGGATCGAAACCCCGTGAGGCTGCCCCGTTCCTGAAATACCGGCGTCAAACCGCCCTTTCCCAAAGCGTGGTTTGTCCCAGCAAAACACAGAGGAGCCCAGGGACAGGCAAGAAACGACCCACCGTTATGTGTCCCGCCTTTGTATTTATTTATTTAAAACTTTTATTTGCCGTCTCCACATGCCTCGGCATCTTGGGACGGCTTACAACGTAGAATTAAAACAATCAAACAGTAACAAGTACGGTAAAATTATGTAAAAACAAAAACAAGAAAGAGACTGTTAACGATAAAATTAATTTTTTAAATAGCCATTAAATAAAAAGGTTTTAACCTGGTGCCGAAAAGAATACAGACTCGGCGCCAGGCGCACCTCTCCAGGGAGCGCATTCCGTAACCTGGGTGCCAACACAGAGAAGGCTCTGCTCCGGGTCGTTCTTTTTATCTCCTTTAACGAGAGCTCCCGGAGCAGAGCCTCTCCCGCAGAGCTGAAGGGGCGTGAGGGCATGTAGGGGAAGAGGCGCTCCTTCAGGTCTCCTGGTTCCTAGCCATAACGGAGAGCAGATATGGCCTGGAAGGGGACATTGCTTAACCCTTTCCTCTACATCATGTGCATGGGCAAAATCAAGCTGCTTTTCTTCCTAGAGCTGGAAAAAAGTACGGCTCATCTCTTTTTCCCTAAGGGGAGAAAGAAATGATGTGTTAGTCAGGTTTGGGTTGGGTTATGCTGGTCCCTGCCAAAATGAGGCATCTCTAGAATCATAGAAGTCCCAGCAAGCTGCTGTTGTATGGAAAAAGCGGGGTATAAATCTAACAAGTAAATCAATACGGAAGGCAAATGATCGTCTGAGAATGGCACTTTGGGTTTGTTGTTTGGTATCTCTGAAGGCCAGAACTGGGGATCACAAGCTGACCGCAGCATGAAAGTGGTCCTGATCCAAGCCAACCTGAGCATACAAGGGAATGTGTTGTGTAGCCCTGATTCAGCTTTTCCGACTAGAGTCGTCCAACTGTAAACGGAGGGGTGACAGATGCAGGGCGGATCTGTCAGAAAAATTAGGAAGGGTCCAGCGGAGGGCAACAGAAATGATCCAGGGTTTGGAGACACCGCCCTGTGAGGAGAGACTGGGAGAACTGGGCAGGTTCAGCCTTGAGAAGATGGGGGGGGGGAACGGGACATGAGCTCCCTCTAGAAGGACCTCAAGGGCTGTCACAAAGAGGAAGGCCAAGATCTCTCCTTGCTGATGCGAGTGCAGGACACGGAATAATCAATTCAAGCTGCGACAACCCAGATCCAGGCTGGACATCAGGAGAAGCTTCCTCACTGTCAGAGCAAGATGACAGGGGGACCAACTGCCTGGGGAGGTGGGGGGCTGCCCCACACTGGGGATATTCAAAAGGAAACTGGGCAGCCATCTGGGTGGGGTGGGGTGACTTGGTGTCCTGCAACAGCAGGTGTTGGACCCCACGGCCTTCTTGGCCCCTTCCAACCCTACTATTCTATGATTCTAGGATTCTGTCCATAGATACTAGCCATGGCAATGAAGGAAACATATTTCAAAGCAGGCTCATTTCCAAGAGTCAGAAGCCAGAATTGGAGACCGGAAGCTGCCCTGCCTTTGTGCGCAATGACTAGAACGAATAAAGGGCTCCGGGGTCCCGCTTGAAGCTGGATTAGCGTCAGTCTCTGAGGTTCTTCCCTGTCTCTCCCACCCTTCACGTTTCTCCGCAGGGCACCGGGTGTCCCTGCTGGCATCTCCCTTGGTCCCTGTCTCGGCCTTCCCACCTGCCTGTCTCCTGGATGTGACTTTCTCAGAGGAAATGGTGGTTTTGGGATCTCTCCAATGCCCATCGTGCCTTGAGAGCAATGCTTTGTTGGGGCTTCGGGGGAATTGATGTCCATGGGTGGCCATCAGCTGCTTTTAGTCCACGGCTGGTGTGCGTCTTTGCGCATTTCCGTGCACACTGATGGGAGCACTGGTGAGTCCCCTCCTCAAATCTGAAGTCAAACCTGCTTTCCAGGCAGGTCTCAACACCGACTCCTGTTCTGTGGCTACTTCCAATTTTCTCGGCGGGAGGTGCGCATTTCAACCGGTGATGCTCTTGAGAAAGTCCAAACACCAGCTGGAAAAACTGTGACAGTGGAATGGGTTTTGATGTTGTTTATTTTCTTTAAAATATTTCCTGTCTCCCTTCTGGGACAGGAGCCTTTCCAAGTCAGGTCCCAGCGATAAAATCTGCGGAATAAAAGCTGAGGTGGTCATTAAAAGGACAAACTTAAGAAAAGAGGCCCTCTTCTGCGTGCCGCTGGGCCATTAAAAGTGGCCAAAGGGAAGATCCTATCCTGTTGACGGGATTCTCCAGTAGGGTCGCTTTACCGACTCACAGGTACGTCACACGGTCTTCCTCGCCCTCTTCCTTGCACTTCCTTCTTGCACTCTTCCTTCCACTCCACCCTGGATCTCCTGAAACCTGTGACATCACGACTGCTCCCCCCCCCCGTAAATATCCCAGTGTGTGCCAAATTTGTGGAGTGGGATTTGCTTCTGCCAGGGGGAGGACTGGGGGAGGACGCCCCCTACTGGGCTTCTATAAGACTGCAGCTACTCTGAGGAAAGCTTGAGGTCTCTCTTCCCCCCTCTCTCTGACTAGCCTCATGAACTGCAGAATAAATGCAATGCTGCTTCCCCCGCCGCTGTAGTGAATGACACGTCTACGTGGGAGTAAATCACACCATTGTCAATGGTGCTTCTCTACATGTCTGTTCGGAAGTCAATCGCATTAATGTCAATGACGTGAACTCAGAGGTAAAACTCATTGAGGTCAATGGGACGTATGCTGGGGAAACAGAGAAACAGAGCGAGTCAGAAGGGGTCTCCCGGGCCATCTAGTCTGACCCTGGCTCCAGCCGGCTCTGCTCATGACATGCCCGCCATGTGCGTGTCCAGCCTGTCCTTGAACACCCTCACCAGAGGGGCTTCGGCCACCTGCGGCCCGAGTCCCAACCCCAAGCTCATAACCACTGCACCACGTTGGAGCTTGGCCTCTCCCTTCTCCTGTCGGCCAAAGCCCGTGGGAGCAACACCCTCCCGTCCTGCTACCTGAAAGCCATTTCCAAAAGGGAGCCCAATCGCTCACTTCGGTTGACTTTCCACTTGGATGCGTAGCCAGCAGCGTGGCTTCCAGATCGAGAGAGGCATGGGGCCGCTTTATACAACTCTGGTGTGCCCTTAGCTGGAGTCTTGTGTTCAGTTCTGGGCTCCGCATTGCAGGAGGGGTATAGCCAGGTTGGAGTCAGTGCAGCGCAGGGCCACAAGGTTGGTGGCCGTTTTGCAGGGGATGATGGGATATGCAGTGAGACTGAGGGAACTGGGTCTCTTCAGCCTGGAGAAGAGGAGACTCAGAGGGGATCTGTTGCTGGCATACAGGTATGTGAGGGGGTGTCCCACAGAGGTGGGTAGAGACCTGTTCTCCCCTGCAGAGGAAGGCAGGATACGCTCCAGGGGAGTCAAGTTCAGGGAACCAAGGTTCAGTTTGGATGCCAGGAAGCACTTCCTGACAGTCAGGACCCCCAGGGTGTGGAATGGGCTTCCCCGGGAGGTGGTCGAGGCCCCATCGGTGCGGGTGTTCAAGGACAGGCTGGACGTGCACATGGTGGGCATGTCGTGAGCGGAGCCGGCTGGAGCCGGGGTCAGGCTAGATGGCCCGGGAGGCCCCTCCTGACCCTCTCCTGGAGCAGCTCCCGGGCGCTGCGTCCCAGCGGTGGCTGCGGCCACCGGCGAAGGTGCGGGGCCACGCGCGGCCCCCAGCATCTGCCGGCGACAAGCTCTCGGTGCCGAGCCGCCGGGCTTTGGGTGCCTCAAGCCCCGGCGCCGCCGAGGGGCTGGCCGGCGACGGGACGGGCGCCCCGCGCTCGGCAGCATCCGCCTGCCCGGGGCGCGCAGCAGCCGCATCCCGAGCGCGGCGGACGAGCGCCGGCGCTCCTTCGCCACGGCAGCCCCTCCGCGCCCTTGCTCTCCGGAGAGGCGGATCGGGGGCGGGGTGGGGGGCTGCAGCGCCTGCAGGGGCGCCCCTCGCCGCTGGAAGAGCCCCGGCTGCCAGGCGGGAAGAAGGCCTGCCTTGTGGCGACCTGCAGCGGGGCGCCCTTTGCGGCTTTCCGCCGTGTGCACAAGTTTTGACGAACGAGGCCCCAGGCATTCGCTCCGCTGGCGAGTTGTTTTGATTGCAACAGGCTTTGATTCATTAGAGCCAAATATGTATTTATTTTCATTTGGCCGCGGCCCCCTCCCTCCCCCCGCAGCCTGGCCGCCTTCCCCGCTCGCTGCCGGCGGTGACGCGCCCGGGGCGGCTCCGGCGGGGGCCCCTGGCCGCGTCC
>NW_025335440.1:5767869-5929379 GCF_004798865.1 Varanus komodoensis
CCGCCTTCCCCGCCCGGCGCCGGCGGGGACGCGCCCGGGGCGGGCCGGCGGGGGCCCCTGGCCGCGTCCAGCGCCGGGGGCCGAGCGGGCCGGGGGGGGGGGCGGCCGGGGCTGGCCCCGCGACCCCCCCGGCCGGCGGCCCGGACCGTCCCGTGCGGGGGCGCCTGGCAAGAGCGCACCGCCGCGCGCTTCCCGAGCCTGAAACGGCTTGCGGGGCAGAAGGGGCGCCCGAGCGGGGGAGCGGGCGCGACCCCCGCACGCGGACAAGCCGCAGCAGGACCCCCTTCTGGCTTCCTCCTTTCCCTTCTCGTGCCCCTTGTTCCCAGGGGGCCTACCAAGGTCAGTCCTGCGGGAGCCCCTGGCTGCAGGTGTGCAAGCGGAAGAAGCGTGGCACGAAAGGAAGAGGGGTGGTGAGGGAAGAGGAAAAGGGCAGGCTCGGGCAGGAGAGTCGCTGTTACGGAACTCAGCAGCTGCGGACGCTCCACGGAAGGGAAGCCAACAGGGCACTGCGTCCCCTGTATGGGGACCTCTCCTAATTTTCTCCAGCTCCTGCCCTTTAGGGGTATTTGGCCCCCAGTCTGGAAGCTCTGTTAGTTATAACTAATAACTCTTTCTGTCTGGAATGGTTTGAATCCGATGTTTGGAGAACTAGGGAAGGAACTGAAGGCAACGGGCTCCACGGCATTAGCTGCTGGGAAAGTCCATAAAATAAGGATGCCCTAAGCCAGCGGGGCCAGGAACGCTTTTTCATTCAGTTTTGGAAAGGCCCCGAGCAGCCCTGTTCCAGCATCAGGCAGAGCCAGAAGCAAAGCAGGTGAGCTGAAACTACCCCACACCTGAGCGTAATTTAACTTAAAGCTTTGACTAACTAATGAAACCTTAGGGTGGCTTTTGAAGCTGAGGCACTTTTTTTACCAGGGAGGTGGCTAGGGAAGGGGGGTGGCTATTGGTGGAGATTTGGAGGGGCACCTGTGGCCCCCAGAACTGAGGCTGAACCCCCCTGCTCCGCACTGGTCCAAATGTTCGGGTGCTTCCCAAGAACACGCACATCCTCGCCATTCGGTTGTGACGAGCCACACGTGCCCCAAAAGGACTTCACGCTCACCTGGAGCTCAGATCAAGCTCTCATGCAAAGATGCTCTGATTTATCCCCCCCCCACTTTGCCCCCCCCCCAGGGTTTTGGCCCATCTCTGCTTCTTCCTTTTATCCTTGCCTGACACCCTGATGCTCAGAAACTGTCTAGAATTATGAAATGCCTCTGAAAAATGCCAGAGGGGTGGAGGGAGAGGGGGGAACCCACAAAAGTTTGTTGAGGAGGAAGCGGTTTGTTTCTTTGGCTGTCACAAGTAGTATTTTTCCTTGCCGCCTCTGGACCCATCGGACCTGTTGCTGGTAGACAAATAAGGTTAATTTGTCTCTCTTTCCATTCTGAATAAGGGTCGTTTTCTTTGGGAGTGATTTATTGGCCTGGCCTGCTGGAACATTTGTCGCAAATACCTCGGCGGGAACTTCGGGGCCGTTGGAGAAATGGCACGACACCTCGCATGAAACCCCCCGGACAGGATCCCAGCCAGGTTGTCCCGGGAAGCGGATGCGATCCTGAACTTCAGGGCCACACGCGGGGGAGATCTCAGGGTCAGTCCAGGAGGCTTCGGCTGCAACGGCGCGGCCTTCCCAGCCTCAGGCCCTGCACAACAACTCCCATCATCCCTCCAGCCGGCAGGGGCTCGGAGGAGAGCATGCTTGCCTAGGTTCAGTATCGGGCGCCTTCGTCGGGTCATAGGACAAGTCCGGCCGATGCCCGGGGATTTTGCCCACGGCCGAACTGAACTGCACCTTTTCGGCAACAGCAGGTTGCCGTCCGCGCCCAGACGTGGCCCCGTTCTGTGCGCGAGCCACAACTGTGGCCGTGCCCTCCTCGTCCCCGTTGGCTTGCGATGAGACGCGGACTTTGACACTGGCCTGCTCTGAGGGCGGGGGAGCGAAGCACCAGGAAGGGCCGACCGTGGAAAAAGCGGGATGCGATGAGGAAATACCTTCATGGGGAAACGGGCACAAAGTGAACGGTGTGTAGCCAGGCCGCTCGAGGGGCGGGTGCGCGGACTCGAAAGAACCAACGGTCCTTGGTTTGGAAAGCGCCTCCACGTAAAATGGCCCTTTGGAAGGCGACACACAAGGCGTCTTCTAGGCCTCGGTGGGTAAAGGTATTTCTTTATTTACACCTGCACACCAGGGGAGTGAGGTGGGACAGCCAAAATAGACTTGAGGTAACTCTGAAAAAATAAACTTCTGAGTAGGCACTGTGGGTTTTGTCTCATATTATTTTATTTATTTCATTTTTGCGGGGGTCAACAATGAAGCAACCTGTATGCTGGGAACACCGACCGTTGAGGATTTTTTAACATAGTGGGTAGAGCCATTCATCAGCTTTAAAGACAGGTCTGATTCACCAAGTGGGAATTCATTTCTCTGGGGAAATACGCCCAGCTGTCCTATTAATCATGCCTTTTAGTGTTTTCCTGAGGGTTGTGAGGTTTGCTTGAGTCAGGACTTTCAGATATCCTTTCTTTCTTCAGTTCAAGTTCGCCTTGCATCTCTGGGACTTTGGCCCAGTGAAATTTATTGCGCCTTTGCTTGTTGAAAACTGGTTTCTTTCCCAAGTTGGCATTCTGAGATGGTTATGCTTGCCACACTTACTAAAAATCTTTCCATGATTTGGGTCCAAAGGGCTAAGGAATTTTTTATTGGATGTGTTAAAAGAAAAAAGTTAGAAAGGGATGCGCTCTTCCGTTTGGTTTAGCTTGATAATTTTCTCACTACATTTTTAATGAACATTTCAGAACATAGCCACACAAATAGAACCGGAACAAATCTTATTTACTGATTTATTAAAAGCCTTTATAACCCATCCATTGCGAGCATCTCAGGATGGCTTACAAGAAAAATCTCGCACTAGGGAGCAGATGAGCAAATGCTTGAGAAAAGGGGAATGAAGTTGAGCAATGGAAGCCGGAATCAGGTGGCACCGATGGATGAACTAACGCATGATTAAGGGCCGGTTGGTGGACTCCTACCATTCCCATCCTCCAAATGGGATTATTTGGAGTCTGAGCACCAAGGTGGGTCGTCTCGTACTGTGGGCGCATTTATTTATTTACAACTTTTGAGAAAGTCCGGCTCTTTGGGGAATACCATCATGGAGGGAAAGTCAAAGGCAGAAGAGGAGGAGAAGACCAGAACTGAGGCTGGACTGGGCCTCGAAGTGGGGTAAAAGGGCATGCCTGGCCGTGGACTGCGGCCGCGTCCGGTTGGTGCCCTGCCTCCTCTCCCACTCCCTGGCCATTGAGCCAGACAGCCAAAAAATGCAACTTCTAGATGAAAACCAGGGACTGCGGTGTGGCAGTGTCACCACCACGCACGGAATTCTCCAAATTTAGGGGCTGTGGTGCTCTGAGGGCAGGTGAGATTGGACTGTGCCCTAACTTACAACAATTTTGCCTTTTTCTTTTCCAAAATCCCCAGGGTAACCCTGGATGGGAACGCTCTCCTAAACTGGACTCTTGTTCCATGTAGCCGAACTTTTCCATCTGCTCGAAGCAAGGATGCGTCTTAGGGACTCTGGTTTAGAAACACGCAGGGGGCTCAGATGCCAGATTTAGCAGAAAATGCAAGCGTCAACAGGTCGACTCGTGAGGCCGCTAGTTACGCATTTTGGAGGGATCAGTAATGATTGGTAAAATACGGGGAATTTTCTGAGATTGCTCAGGGGAAAGTTAATGGGGAGAGGGAAATTTTGTCAGTTTGAGCATCCAGAATTCTGTCATGCTACTCTTTGCAAGGGAGAAATAAAAGATCACCTCTGTCAGAATTTGATCTGAGATGGAGAAACACAGAAACCGAGTGAGTCAGAAGGGGTCTCCTGGGCCATCTAGTCTGACCCTTGGCTCCAGCTGGCTCTGCTCATGACTTGCTTACTATATGCACGTCTAGTCTATCCCCCTCACAGATGGGGCCTCAACCACCTCCTGGGGAAGCCCATTCCACACCCTCGGGGTCCTAAATGTCAGGAGGTGCTTCCTGGCATCCAACCTTGGTTCCCTGAGCTTGGCTCCATTGGAGCGCATCCTGCCTTCCTCTGCAGGGGAGAACAGGTCTCTACCCACCTCCGTGTGACACCCCCTCGCATACCTGTATGTCGCCAACAGATCCCCTCTGAGTCTCCTCCAGGCTGAAGAGGCCCAGTTCCCTCAGGCTCGCCTCATACCCCATCATCCCCTGCAAAACGGCCACCAACCTTGTGGCCCTTCACTGCACTGACTCCGACCTGGCTATATCCTTTCTGTAATGAGGGGCCCAAAACTGAGCACAGTACTCCAGTTGCGGGCGCACCAGAGTCGTGTAGAGTGGTAGTAATACCTCTCTTGATCTAGAAGCCACGCTTCTGGCTATGCAACCACGGGTGGTGTTCGCCCTCTTGGCCACCGCATCACACGGCTGGCTCACGTTTCACCTGCAGTCGACCAGCACCCCGAGGTCCCTTTCACAAGTGCTGCTCTCCAGCCACTTGGCCCCGAATCTGCATTTCTGACACCCATTCCTATGCCCCAAGCACAAGGCCTTGCACTTCTCCACATGGAACGCCATCCTGTTTTCTCCCGCCCACTTCCATAGTCTGTCCATATCCTTCTGGATCCGGAGCACCTGCTCCTCAGTTGTGGCCACTGCTCCAGTTTTAGCATCATCTGTGAGAAGAGCTTCAGGGGCTCTAAGAGGTCTCCCTTTGGCTTGAGGAGGGGGATTCCGAGCCTCTGGAAAATACTTCGGGGGCTAAGCAGAGAGAACTTTGTTGGTCTTTGTACAAAGATATGCTGCAGTGGCCAAAATGAGCATGGAAGAACCTCATTTGCTGCCGTTGTCCATCAATTTATCCTTTTTAATTGGATTTGTTTGAAAGCTAGCCATTGCATCGTGCTTTCAGTGTGGGCCTTCGCCAGATTTAAGTTGTATAAATGAAGCACTTTATGAATTGATTTGAGAGTTTTAACTGATTGTGCAAGCTTTCTGCTTTGGGATTTGGTTTGAGACAAGTTAATAACAGCAAGGCAGAGAGAGGGCTTGGAAAACGAAAGCTCTGTTTGGATGATTGAAGGAGGACTGATGGAATTATGGGCTGCTGTCAAAATGACTGAACAACCTGCCTTGACTGAGACTAGAGAAGGTGAACAAAGAAATGAACTTTTTTTAAAAAAATGTACTGGCATCCGCCTTAGTCTCATATATGAATCTGTCATTTATGCCTTTTGTTTTACTGTCATTTCTTTTGTACAAAAAGGAAGAATAGTTTCCTGCACAGGCAAAGGCTGATGTTCTATTTTCAGGGAAAAAGACTTCAGGTTATGAGTGAAAGTAGAAAAACTAGACTTAGGTGAAATTTCGCAACGGTGCGTGTATAGAATATAAGGAGAGCTGTGGGTCAGCGTTTTGTCCACACGGTGGCCGACCAGCTTCTCGGAGGATCCCCCAAGCAGGCCATGAGCGCTTCTGCCGTCTTCCACCCATGTTTTCCCCTCTCAAAGCCTTCCAAATCGTGGCCACGGCCCCCTCCCGTGGAAGGGAGTTCTGTGGTTTAACTCTGTGCGGTGTGAAGAAGCCCTTCCTTTCCTCTGTCCTGAATCTTCCACCCATCAGGTTCATCAGATGGCTTTTGGTTCTGGTTTTGCGGGAGAGGTATTGCTTGATCTGCATCCTGCTTAATCTTGTACGCCCCCAGCCTGTCTCCCAGCCTTGCCGTTTTGCCAAGCTAACCAATCCCGGCGGTTGCAACTGGCCCCATAGACAGGTGCTCCTGGCCCTTCACCACTTGAGGTCACTGCCTGTACACCTTTTCCAGCTCATTCCATTTCCTTCCACTCAGCTGTGCCACAGCTGTATACAATATTCTCAGAGTGAACTCCAGCCTAGATTTGCATAAGGGCACTGTGATCTTGGCAGATCAGGATGTATGCCTGGGATCCGACTCGGTGCCCAGCCGCCTTCCTTCCCTGTCCCCCATGCTAAATCCAGAAGACAGAGCACAACACCTTTCTGGATTTGGATGCTTGCCGGACTGTATGTTGAGGGGCGCACGGACGTCTCCAGCAAAGGTGAACCAATCACATCCTAAAAAATGTTTTGGAAACACATGCACAATATTGGAGAAATGAAGAGCTACCAGCTGAAGATTTGATCTTGAACAAGATATTGGACTGTGCAGAAATGGATAGACTGACTTTATCTCTTAAGGAAAAAGAAGATACAGTTTGCTACCAAACATGGGACTTTTTCTGTCAATGGTTACAGAATCGGAACTCTAACATGGGCTAAAATACATAGCATTTGTAGAGAAATAAGACTTGGTGCACAGTATGTTTGAAGTCCTCAGAATAATTATTTGTTTAGTGAGTAGAAAACAATAAAACTTTAGAACCAGAAAAATGTTTTGAAAAGTTCGCACCAGAGGATTTGGCATGAAGCAAAACACCAGTGGATTAGCACCTGCTTAAATAACAGGAATGGCAAGTGAACAAGCAGTTTCTAGAGGTGAAAGGTAAGATAATGGCTACTAAAATTCTCAGCCCCTATATGGATGCCCGCACTTCCCTAGCCCCCAGCAGGACGCCGGTGGTCTTGAATGATGGGGATAGTCGTGAAACAATGACTGGTTTCCAACTGCTCTTCTAATCCAAACTCTCTGCCGGCTTTTGGGAAATGCAACAAATCTTGCATTTCCCAGCCCTGGAGGAGCGCTAGATAGATAAAGACTGGCTGGATGTTGACAGCTTTCTTCCAGGAATGCGGCACAGGGGGGGTCTGATTGTTCATGGCGATTGTTTTGCTTCTTGGTTGGAAGCTGCTGCTGTTGTCAATCCCGAACTGCAGATCTTCCAGTCCCCCCTGTGCTTGCCACAGATGATTTGTACTCCTTCTGAGAAGGAGAGATAATGGCTTGGCATTTTGCAAGTGTGAATTGATGCGTCTCTCAAACCGGTTTGCAAATGTCAAGGCTGCCGTTCTTGGTGCACCTGGTATTCCAGGCTGATATTTTGTTCTCAGGTTCTTTTCTGACCATTCTCATTCCACGTAATGGGGGGGGGGATGGAAACTCCAAGCAGAAGGGACATTTGGAGACTTTCCTCCCTTACTAATGGGGGGACTGAGGAATACCTCTGAGTGCTGTGTTTGTTCTCTAATCAAAACGGTGAGAATCGGAAAATTGGTGTCCAGCAACAGCAGGCGGTGGACCCGATGGCCTTCATGGCCCCTTCCAACTCCACAATTCGGTGATTCCGTGATCTCTGCAGAAGCAGGCAACCTCCCAGTTTCCCACTGAGGTGGGAGAGTCACCCTACCTAATGGGGGGGCCGGCCCGGCCAGTTTCTGGTGATGGAGCATGGGAAGAGCTCCACTGGGCCCAACTGCAGGCCGAGGGTGTCTCAGTCCAGCATCTTGCTTCCCAAGCGGCGACCCGAGGGGCTCCCAAGCGGCCCACAAGCCCATGGCCACTGACATTTCCCTGCACTTCGTATTGCCTGCCACTGGCCCGGAGGCTGGCAGAAGGTGATGCCTCTTCGCCATGCGCTGCGGAGCTCAAGGTCCCGTAAGGAGCACCCAAAGGCGCCTCCGCAGACGTCGAGGTCTAAGCAGGGGGCCCTCGCATGAGCCGCCCCGCAGAGAGGTGGGAGGGGGGCTGCTCGGAGGGGGGCCTTTTCTGCAGCCGCTCCCTGTATCCTGGAGATTCCCTCGCCGCCATCCTTACATTCTTTTCGGCACCACCTGAAGACCTACCTTTTAAAAAAACATTGTACTATCTGACGCCACAGAGACATTTATATTTTATCTGTTGATGCTGCTGTTTTTAGCGCATAGCTAATTTTATAATGGTTTTCAATTCTGAGAGGGAGCTGCTTAGAAGGGCTCTGGAACCATAGGCGGCATACAAATATTATAAATAAGTAAATTCATAAATAAGGTGGGGTCACATTCCAGTCCCTGCCGCAGCTGAATCTTTTAAACCTCCTCTAAGCAACCTGCGGCTTTGGTTCCTGCTGGAGGGCCGCTCCCAGCCAAACGACCCATCTGCTCGTCCCTCGCGGAGGCTGGGCTGGGACCTCGTGGCACATGACCCCCATGGCTTGGTTCGCCGCACGGCTGGAGTGTTGGTGAGCATTCTGTGCCTTCCCACGGGCTCACCCAGTCTGTGCCGGAGACTTTCCCACCACCGGAACAACTCAAGAGAGCGGGACTGGCCCACATGTGCCCCTCTCCAGATGTTTGCGGCCTATGGGACCCACCGGCCTATAGCCGATGGGGAAGAATGATGGGAATTGTAGTCCCACACAGCGGGGAGGTGTCAAGTGGGTCTTTCTTCCTTTGGCTCCCAATTGGACAGGGTCTTAGACTAAATAAGAGCCAGTGTGGCGCAGTGGTTAAGAGCGTGGGACTGGGACTCAGAGGATCCGGGTTTGAGTCCCCGCTCAGCCATGGAGCCAACTGGGGGACTTTGGGCCAGTCACAGACTCTCAGCACAACCCACCTCACAGGGCTGTTGTTGTGGGGATAAGACGGAGGAGGAGAGATGATGTAACCTGCCTTGAGCCCTTTGCAGGAAAAAGGCAGGATATAAATCAATCAATCAACCAGCAAGCAAGCATCAAAGCTACCGGAGGCCAAAGAGCAGAAAGAAACTGCCAGGGCTGCGGAGCGCAAACACCTGTGGAAGCAGCCACAGGTGCTTCCCTGCAGTTGGTGCAGCTGGAATTCAGGCAAGGAGCCATCAGTCTTCAGGGGCAGGACTGCCAAAAGCAAGCAACCCGGTGTCACTTTCTCCAGAAAAATACCCTCCGCGGAGCCTCTCCGCCAGCGGGGGCCAACGGCTGCCTTCCACACCCCTTTCTAGCCCATTTGCTTTCCTTGGTCAAGTGTCTTTGATCTCCTCCTGGCTATCGCGCCCGATTTCCCCACCGGACATCAATCTTCATGACTGATCCCTGTGCCTGGTTTCCGGCTCAACAGAGACTTGTTTGTAAAAGGGCGTTTGGTTTTCTCTCCCCGAAAGGTTGTTTTTGGGCTTTGCATCCTGCAGCTTTTTCTGATGATGCGGGTTTCAAAGGATAAATGTATTTTATTTACGGTTTATTTTGGGTTTTGTGAGATATCCCAGGAAAACCTGTGTAGATCCCAAGACGTTCCTCTGGTTTGTGCTGAATTAACCTGCATTTGTTTACTGAGAAAGTCCAGGAGACTCTGGGCTGCCTCGAAGATGCAAGTTGAGTGACTCTCATGTGCCGCTTAGCCAAATCTTAGAGAGGCATTTTGGAAACATTTTCCTCTGGATCTAAAGATGCCTCTTCCCTTTCATGGATCGCTGCGCACGGACTGCAAAAACCTCATTGCGTGTTCCCTGATTGGCCTGTCCCACCCAAGTGTCAAGCAGGCGATTGGAAGTGCCGCCCTAAACCTAAATGCCCAGGTACTATTGGCAACCCAATTTCAAATCCAGCTGGCCACATGGCCACTGGACCAACCTAGGGACGGGCAAACAAGTTGTGTTTGACCTTGGCAAAGATCCCTGATCGGTGCTGCTTTCTCCTCCATTTTCACTAGCGTTTGTGATCACTTTCTTCTGTGGAAGCAATAAAATTGTGTACAAGAAGCACAAGCGAATGCGGAAATGGAGCGAAACAGGTCTAAAGTTGCATGCATTTCAAGCTGGGCCAATTCCCTCCACCCCATGGACTAAAGCATGTAATGCTGATTTTTTTTTTTTTTTTGAGGGGGGGATAACATTCATGCATTCCCCAAGACGAGTCTGTTTTTGAGAAGATGTGGACATTTTCGGGGGGCAGCTTGCACTTGGGGTTGTGAACTTTCTATCCTTGTTTGTGAGCAGAAATGAAATCGGCAAACATCTTTAGACCACCCTCTGGATAGACATCCTTTGGGTTGCGCTCTTAATCGTACTTGGAGTAGACCACTGAACTCAATGGGATGAGTTAAGCATGACTTACTTAAGGGCACTGTGACCTTTCTGGCACCAGGCCAAAATTAGCTTCACTTGGCCAGGCTTTTAATGGCGCGATGCTCACCTGAGCTTCCTCTGCTTTTCATTTTTATCCCTTTGATCTGTTCTTTTATTGTGTCATTTAACATTTTTATTGTTTAATCCATGAAACAGATTTAGATTTTCATCATTTCTAGGCAGCTCTGTTATCTTAGGACTACAAGGATGCTTAAAAATATTTCAGAGAAGTCCCACTGAGCTCAGTAGATCTACTCTGAGCAAGAATCAGTGTGGGTCGGACCCCCTACGGCTACCCAGGACAGTTAGAAAGCATCTCAAAAAGCCAGTGGGTGGGATATGCAGTGGAGTGATCACAGCTGTTGTGATGTTAGACTGCTCTTGACAGCTGGGAGCTTCTACCAGATGAAAAAGAAGCACAGAGGAACAACGGGACTTGAAGAAGTAATCAGAGATGCCAGAAATACCTGCGGGTTTTGGCATTCTTCACCCAAGGTGTGCTGCACGCCGAAGTACCTGCCAAAGTGGCAGGTCCGGGGGGGGGGTGTTGCTTCCCTTTGGGCAGCAGCATCCGAAGGATGTTTTCGAAGGAGAAGAACTTGGAATGAAGCCTAAGGCTGGGTTTTGCAGCATGGGGGAGGAGGTGAGTTCATGGCATCCTGCATCTCTGTATTGCCCAACAAGTAAAGCTCTTTTTCACAAAGCAGTTCACGACAGTGGAAAGCA
Organism: Varanus komodoensis; assembly: GCF_004798865.1. Classification (NCBI taxonomy): domain Eukaryota; kingdom Metazoa; phylum Chordata; class Lepidosauria; order Squamata; family Varanidae; genus Varanus; species Varanus komodoensis. Next base: position 5,778,654 of record NW_025335440.1, read on the forward strand.
TGAAAGACCGCTGATACGGGGGGAAATGAAAGGTTTAAAGCTACAGTCTGAAACAGAAGTAAAAGCGGAAGCAAACCCTTGCAGCAGAACAAGGCGTTTAAAAGACAGAAAGGGCGTGATGGAGTTGTCAGGGTCCCAGCACCAAGGTCTTCCCAGCTTGCTGCTCAGACGTTGAAGGCCGAGCTCCCACCCCGCTCCCTTGCAGCTGGCTTGGAAGGACCGGTGTCAGCTGCTTCCCAGAGTCGCAGCTGGACCTCGGAGGCAGCGTGGAGGCGTCTCCGGGGTGGGATACGAGACTTGCACGGATTGAAATGCAAGAGAACCTCTGGCCAAGTGCTGCAAGGGTGCCCTTTGCTAGGCCTGAGAAGTATAACCCGTTCCAGGGGTGCAGAAATGGTCCTGGACAGCAGGGGAGCCTGCAAGCAGCCAGGTTAGGCAGCCATGCACAGCCAGGGGTTGGACTCGGCGGCCTTCATGGCCCCTTCCAGCTCTCCTGTTCGACGATTCTAGGCTTCTAAGGCATGGCGTTCGGAGAACTGCGAGAAGGGAGGGAGTCCTCCGGATGGCCCTGGAGCTCTGTGGCCCAACTTCAGGCCAGCTTGAACTGCGCTCACGGTGCAGCATCCTTACCTGTCGGCAGGTAGAGTTCACATCCTGACCGAATCATTCCCTTTTCTTCTTCTTTTACAGCTTGCATTTTTAAAAAATGAGGATTCGGGGCTGCAAGGAGGAGACTTCCATCTTCAGCTCCGTGGGCCAGTCTGGACAAGAATACTGGATGGAAAGTCTCCCCTGAGCATACCCACCCCACAATACTAGGCTCAGCGTCCGAGGGCTTCCTCTGACTGCCTCAACCGAGGGAGGCTTGGGTTGGTGCGAACAAGGAACAGAACCTTCCCAGTGTTGGCCTCCCAGCACACTTAGCGTTGACCTTGCTGTTCTAGAAGCACCAAGCTAAGATGGCTGCCTACGCCAAGGCATTTAACAGCCCGAAGTAGCTTATGTCCACAGTTTCAGCCAGTCTGCTTATCTTATGTATGCATTTATTTAAAACTTTTGTGTACTGCCCCATCACAGACGTCTCGGGATGGTTCACAACAGCAATAATAAAATAGGATAAAAATAGAAGAAAGAATAGTACAGCATCCAGTATTAGCGCAAAGCCACAGATTAAAACAAATTAGCAATTAAATTAGTGGGAGAATAAAATGGTTATACTCACCTGTCACAGTTACTTCAGGTGATTAAATTCAGTTTTAAATTTTGAGAAGCAGTGTGGTGTAACGGTTAAGTGCGTGGCACTTGGATTCAGGAGATCTGGGCTTGAGACCCCTGGAGCTCAGTGGGTGGCTGTGGGCCAACTACAGATGCTCAGCCTGGCCTACCTTGCAGGACTGTTGTGGTGAGGGTAGGATGGAGAGAAGGAAGAGCGCTGTGCAAGCTGCCTTAATTTCCTTCAAAGTGAAAAAGTGGGATATAAATATAATAAAGAAATAAATGAACAAAGTGTTGCATTTTTGTAATGAGATTTTACGATTGCTTCATCTCTATTTGTGTTTTACTGCATTTTATGAATCACTGTTCACTGCTCAGTGTTCATAGACTTAGAATAGCAACCACCTGCCCCACAGCAATCCAATCACAACAAACCAGACCCTGTTAGCAATCCTCTTATCTACAAGTGAAAGGGAGGAAGAGCAGAAGGAGCCGAATCAGAGATGAGCCTAATTCAAGACAATTAATCTTGAGCCAACCTCAGGATCTCTTAACAATACGCCTCCTCATAAGCTCAACATGTATCCTAAGCATCCTCTGTTAGGCCTTCCACCAAACCCGCCTCATTTCTGCCCTGCTATGCATTGAAAGTGTAATACGCACTATATTTATGATCACAGCTGCATTCTCAACCAGACTCAATATTCTGTCTCAATTCTGCCAATGATTCTTGAATTCTTGGTGCGCGTGCTGGGGAGTCGACTCAGGGCTGCGAGAAAGTGGGCCAGACTCCTGGGAGCTGAGCTCAGGGGATTCAGCGATGGATTCCCATCCCCGGAATGGACTCCTCACGCACTTGAAGCTGCAGCGAAGCACAGAAACCGTCACCCACATCAGTTTCCAGAAACCAGATGCACCACGCTGAAATTCCACAACTGGGCTCGCACGACATGAGGGACCCACAAGGGGAAACCTGGTCACCATGTCGAGTACAGAAATCTATGGGGCAACTAACTGCAGAACCCCAAATTGGCTGGCCTGTCTAATGAAGATGCATGCCCATGGCGGGCTTGTCGTGAGTGGAAGCGGTTGGTGCCGGAGGTCAGACTAGATGGCCCGGGAGACCCCTTCTAACTCGCTCTGTTTCTATGTTCTATGTTTCTGTGAAGATCTCTGTCTAACCCAAAAGCAGAAGAGTCCGGTTACACCAACCAGAGCCATCCATCGCACAGAGTAATTGCGGAACACCCGCTTTTGCATGTGTTTGCGGGCAGCTGGCACAACAACAAATTGGTATCAGCCCGGTGCTTGTTCCACGCCAGCCTTCAGGGCCTTTTCCCCAGCTTTTGGGCAAATGTATGCTTGGCACTCTTCCTTCAAGCGCTCTGTATTCTAGCACAGCTGGCGGCTGCAGCCTGGCTCACGGACCGCAGCAGGCCTGGGGAGAAACAGTGGCTTTGCTGAGCGCCACTCAAGACCGTCGTTCTTGGCGAGCTCGGGGTGGACGCGCTTGGCCAGCAGGCTGCATTCTGTTCCCCTGTCTTCCCAGGAAAGCGCTTCCAAGGTAAAGTCGAATCCTGCAGGAAGTACGGTGGCTTGCGCTGAAAAAGCGGGCCAGTCAGCCAAAGGCAGACAAGGTCCTCGTGCGGCATGCGAGCTTCATTCCTGGCAGAACGTCCTGCAGACACTTGACTGTCTCTCACCCTGGGACAGCCGGGAAACATTTCCGTGAGATTAGCAAAAGGTACGTGGCAGGCAAGCGATTTCAAATTGCGGTTCCAGGACAGGCGGAAGTGCCAGAGGGTGCAAACCGAGGCTGCGTCTCCTTCTGGGGCTTTCTCCACCCCTGGAGCAATGCAGACCCCTGACCTCTTTCTTGCCCTTCGCTGCAAAGCTTTCTGGCTTCTTGAGACTCTCACGCCTCCAGTCCAAGGTCGTAGGGTCTTTTTCAGCTGAAGGACGAAATTCAGGTTTGGAGATGCTCTCAAGAGCGCTGTTCAAGGAGCGGGAGGGCCCATGGCCTATGTGGTAGCGGTGTTTTTGCATGTTTCAAGGTCAAAAGCAAAAAGCAGAGAAAGAACAGAACAGAACATGAAAGGAAGTGTTTTCTTACACGACACTTGAGTGAATCAATCTCTCTCTCTCTCATCTACCTACCTCTGTATATTTAATGTAGAAAAGGCCCTTGAGATCTGAGACGGAGGCCCTGCTCTGGGAGTCCTCCTTGAAAGAGATCAGGAGGGTGGCTACCCGGAGGAGGGCCTTCTCTGCGGTGGCGCCCGACTATGGAACATGCTCCACCGAGAGTTTTGCCTGGCGCCAGCACTGTATTCCTTTTGGCGCTAGGCTAAAACCTTTTTATTTTGCCATCATTTTAATGCCTAATTGGTTTTAATTGTGATTTAATTGTGAATTCCTGGATGCTGTGCCATTTTTTAATCTGTGCTTGTTGTACCCAATATGCCAGTAATAAGACAGTCTATAAAAGCTTTAGATAGGTAGATAGATAGATAGATAGATAGGTAGATAGAGAAAGAAAGAAAGAAATAAAGAACAAAATATGGTACTATTCTTAGGGAAAGAGATATGTCGTCTTCACCAAAAGCAGCTCAAAAATCTGTGAAAGCTACAAATTATGTCCAAAGACCCTCCAATTAAAAGCTGACATTTGCAGTAAGTCCTTAACTCATGGTGTTGTTTATGTTTGCTGTTTGTCTTCCGATATTGTAATATCATTTTTTAACTGTTGAAAAGTCATGGAAGATCCATTTACATTAACTTGTGTTCAGTTCCAAGAGGTGGGTAAATAGCTGAGGACCAACACATAAATAATAAAGAATTTTCTGTCATTAAGTTTGTTCCCATGAATATCTCCTCCCCCAAAAACGTAGTTATTGGGCGTTGTCAAAGCATGTGAGTGAGGGAATTGTTACACCTTCGAGAGATGATTCCTTATTGAAAGGACTTTGTCATCCAACATTCCCAAAAGACCAACTTTTGCTGAATTAAACCCAACCTTCTGAGATAAGTACCAACAAAGGCAGGGCCCTGGGACCAGCGATCACATCTGCCAGGAGAAAAAATTCTGCATTTTGTGCGATGTTGCATTGAGAAAAGCACAGGAGGTTGCAGGGTGAGCGTTCTCTTTCAAAATGAAACATTCAAGAAGAAACTGGACAGCCACCTGGGTGGGGTGGGGTGCCTTGGTGTCCTGCAACAGCAGGGGGGTGGACTGGATGGCCTTCATGGCCCCTTCCAACTCTACTCCTCTATGATTCTATGACCTGATGGCCAACCTGGGATGTTTCCAGCTGCAGTTCCACACTTTACCACACGGGGAGCTGTGCATAGGGCGATGACACCCAGAAGAGTTGGTCCTCAAAGCATGTGCAAAATGCCACGTGCCTGAGTGGACAAGGCCTTACTCATGTCCATCCTAGTGGAGACTTTTGAAACCTTCTCCGAAGAGAAAACGGCGAGGCGCAAAATCTCCCCAGACAAGCAACCCTGGCCAGTGTTTTCAGACGCTCCTCCTCTGCGCAAACCCAGTGCGAATGGGCCAAGGGACGCTTTTACAAGAGGCACCTGAGCCTTCAAGAGGGAAGGGAAAGATTTCCGCATCAGAGATGCAAATCAGCCGCACAAGCTCCGGGGATGCCAGATGCAAACGCTTAAGGGACAGCGTGAAAGTCCAGGATAAAAAGAATGACTGCCCAGCATTGCGCACGAAATCGAAAAAGCGCACTCGGGGGGGGGGGGGGGGCAGCGTGCCAGGACTGAATATTGATCTGATGAGGGTGGAAGACACCAGACCTTGCAGCTCGGGTGGTTTCGTGTGGCCGTTGCCGCCGCTGATATATTCTGGCTGGGGGTGAGTGCAAAATTCAGATTTTTTAGCTTAAATTGGAGAATGAAAAGGGCATCTGTCAATCTGTTTGCCTCTTTCGCTATTCCTTTTGCATGGCTTTGCATGGCACCCTTTGTTTATTTATTGAATGCACACCCCTCCATTTTTGTGTTCGAGGAAGTCAAAGCGGCTTCCACAATTCTCCTCCTCTCCATCTTTTCCTCGCAACAACAACCCTGAGAGGTAGGCAGGGCTGAGACTCTGTGACTGGCCTCGAGAACGCTCCATGGCTGTGCGGGGACTTGAACCCAGAGCTCCTTTCTCAGTTCTGCGCTCTTAATCCCTGCACCTCACTGGCTCTCTCCTTGTTATTTTTTGTTCCACGTATGTCCCGTTTTCCCTGCAAGGATCCCAACGCATGATTCCCCATTCTATCTTCACAACAACCCTGTGGGGTAGGCCAGGCTGGTACTGGAGAACAGCGTTTTGCGGTGCAGGAAAATGTCCCTGCCGAAGACCAGGAGAAACGTTTTGATGGATCGAGCAACAGGACAACGGACCCAGTGACCCTGGGAGGTCAAGGGTGCTCCCAGCCCAGAAGCATTCGAGAACTAGCCAGACCGCCAACTGCTACGGGGGCTCAAGCTTGGGACCCTGCAGCGAGCTGCCGGCCCTGTGGCCCCCTCCCAACCCTCCTATTCTAGGACTCTAGAAACACCCTCCTAGTAAAAAAAAGGTTTAATTTGTTTTCTCTGCGGTGGCGCCCAACCTATGGAATTCACTCCCCAAAGAGGTCCGCCTGGCACCGTCGTTACTGGTTTTTCGGCGCCAGGTAAAGACCTTTTTATTTAAACATCATTTTAATTGTTAAAATATATGATCTGGCCAGGGCAACTTCTTCTTCCTTCTCTTTTCTCCTCCTATATTCTTTATTTACTTATTTTATACTGTTAATCTTAATTTTATATGATTATGTTTGTATCTCAGTGTATTTTTTGTATTTTTGTATTTAGTGGTAATTTATTATGTTCTATTGTATTTCAATGTATTTTATTGTGTTGTAAGCCGCCCCGAGGCTTCGGCAAGGGGCAGCATAGAAATGTAATAATAATAATAATAATAATAATAATAATAATAATAATAATAATAATAATAAAAAAACCAGAAGGCGCACGGAGCCTGGCAGACACCGGGAGAAGCGTCTGTGGGCCACGGAAACTCCGTCTGCCTGGCCGTAACTTAGCTGAGGCCTTTCCCACCCGCTGTGCGAACGCGTCATTTGTGGGGTGCCAGAAAACGGATCTGGGACCTTCCGCATGCGCAGCAGATGTCTGGAGTCACTTTCCTTTCCGTCCCGTTAGGGCTGAGCTACCGTCCCGTGTTACTGTTCCTAAGCCCACTTCAGAAGCGCCGACTTCCCATGGAGCGAGCTTTGCTCCAACAGTTTGTGTGAAGGATGCTGGGATCCCTTTGCTCGGGGGGCTCCGGGGCCGACGCCTTCGTCTCTTGCCTTGCCAGCTGCTGTGATGTGTGTTTGTGTGTGTTTGTGTGCACGAAAGCATCTTTACCCTGTACTGTACATGCCAACAAAGGATTCCTGGGCAATGATGCCACCGCATCGTTTGTGCTGGCAACTTTTTGCTAGGCCAGATCGCACAGGGAGGGAGTAATTTTCCTTTACATAATAATAGAAAAAACTCCAGCCTGGCTCTCGGATTTGTTTGGCGTTCCAATTTCACTGTGTCCCAGTACTTTGTACTACACTAATAAACAAGACTTAGCAATGCACATTATTGGAGGAGGATTTTCTGGGGCTTAAGAGTAATACGAAGACTAGGCAGAGCTGGACTGTTTTGGTCCGTTCACCCAGTTTGGGTTCTGCACCAGTTGTTCACAGAATCATCGAAGAGCAGGGTCAGAAAGGGCCGGGGGGGGGGGGGGCACCAGGTCCAGCCCCTGTGAAGCGCAAAACCCCAAGTTAAATCCTTGCTGCATGTACCCAGCTGCATCTTGAGCGCCTCCAGCCTTCGCTTCTCAAGGCTGAACACGCCCAGTTCTTTCCGTCTCTCCTCACAGGGCTTTGCTTCCAGTCCCCGGATCGTCCTGGCTGCCCTCCTCTGAGCCCTTTCCAGCTTCTCTGCATCTTTCTTCAGCCGTGATCCCAGAACAGCCGCCGCCGCCGTTGCGTTTCAGCATTGTTTCCAGGGGAGGTAGATGGTTTCCGTGTTGGGGCGGGGGGTATAGGTGCTCCCAGTTTTAGTCCTTTAAAGGCACTGTCCCCCTCCGAATTAGGTCCAGAGCCAGGACAATGCTTTAAGAGGTCCAGACTGCAACCCAGAATTGAGAGATTGTCCTATATTGTACTCACCCGCTGTTGGGAGCCAATCTTGCCTCCACGTTTCTCACTCCAAGCACCTCAAGAAAAGAGGCTTCTAATGAAAGTCTGTATTACATTAAGGTGGGCCAGTCGGGCTGGCTTGGGGAAACAAAGGAGTATCGCTCAGTTCCTTATCAAAGGGCATCCTCCAAGTTAGGGAGCCCGAAAAGTACAGGCATGACCACTCATGCCAAGAACTGAACTGAATCGTCTCCTCCTTCCCCAACCAAAGAGAGTTAGCTCCATGCTAAGGGAAGTTCCTTCTGCCTGTGGGCCAGATGGATGCTGGTCCGTTGCCTGTTCCCCTCATTCTTTCTAATTACTGCCCTTCGGCCTGCTCAAGAGAATTTACTTCAGAATCAGAGGTGGCCTGGTTCTCAGCAGTCCCTTGCTCATCTCGGGGCTTTCTGGGCTCAGCATTTCAGCGAAGCATTCCAAGCTGGTCTCTCCTTCCTGTTCAGATCCAGTTCCGAGACCGAGCTGAGCAAGTGAAGTGCAGCACGTGGGGAGAAGCAGGCCCAGTCCCTGTTCTGGCCTCCACAGTCATTTCAGAGACTCTCTAATGCAGAAGTGGACACCGTCAGGCCCAAGGGCCAGACCTGGGTCACCAGGGTTCCCCAGAGAGCCCCAGTTTTGGTTCATTTGGTGGTTCCCCAACTCTTACGTCATTTTCCCCATTCTAAATGGCTGAGATACCTCTCTTGAGGTTCAGTTGCTGGCGGAAAGTGTTTTCAGCTTAAATATGTCAATATTTGTGGCATTCTGACCTTTGGCCAGTTCCTTTGGCCTTGCAGAACACTGGAAGAAATACTCTGGGGGTTCCTCTTGAATGGAATCCACCCCTTGGGCTAACTGGGGTTCAATAGACTTGATATAAAGGTGTTGGACACCAGGACGGGCCTGGAAGGGTCTGGAAGGGACACGGAATGATTTCAGGTGGCCCACAAAATGTGGACGTTGCCTTCCGTTCTCCTACTCCATTTCTGGCCACCTCTGTGAGGTGCTGGGGAAACAGCGAGCGTCCTTCTGTGCCAAATGGGCCTCAGCCGTCCCGGGGCGCCCCTCATGGAGCCTGAAGTCTTTCTGCACAAGTGCTGCAGCCGGGCCAAAGCTGAAGGGAGCTGTTCTGAATCCCTCTCTCTGATGCTTGTCAGGGTCCTCTCCTGCCCCAGCAGAGCTCAGAGGAATTCAGACTGGCAGGTCTCAGAGCCACAGATTAATTTTTCGGCATTGCCTTAGTGTGGCAGTAGGATTGTGGTGGGGACGGGAGGGACCTTTAAGGCCACTGGGTGCATCTCACCATGTGGTCTCCCATCCAGCTGCAGGCCCTGCTGTTCTAGCTTAGCAAAGGTGATGTGACAGGCCAACTCGAGGGATAGCTAACGCAGGCATTGTGGGAAACTAAAATGGCGGCTCCTGGATGCAGCTCTCTGGTGCTGATTGGACTGCTTCCCAAGGACACCTTCAGCTCCCACCAGGCCACCAGGGGCCCACTGACCGAGGGATGGGCCCACCAAGAGGAGTTTGCCATGGGTTTGGGTGGCCAGGTATCTTATAGAGGACAGTTCTCTATTTGAAGGGTCGTCCAAGAAAACAGAGCGAGGGGCAAGGATGAAATTGTAGGCACTAGGATGAACAGGTCACCTGCTTAGTTTTCCCACCAGCAGTGAGACAGACGCTATATCTCTTTAAACAGCAGTTCTATCTGAATGTGCATCTCTGTATACAAAATAACCCATGCAAATGCTATGTGAAATGTTTCTTTTTTGTCCAAATTTTTGCTCTTGCATTTCGTCTTTTGGGCACCCTACCAAAGGCTTGACAAAATTTGAGCCAGCTCAGTCTTCTGCCCAAGTAGTCCAAAGTTTACGCAACCTGTCGGAAGCGAACTTTATGAATGTAGCATCTGGCCATGCGTTAACTTCTTTCAAAATGTTCCCGAGTAGCCACTTGAGAAGGAACAAGTCATGATAACCGTGTCATGCAAAAGCTTTGTGGATGCACCAACGAGGCTGCAAAAGTTCCTGAAAGCTTTTCAGTTTGATTCATTGCTGTCTTTTCCCTTGTTGAGAAAGTAAACATGAGAAGCGATTTGTGTGCCCACCTGTGCGATCCAAAATTCTTGGTGTTTTGCTTCATCCTCGGGATTTGTAGGGGATGAAGTTAAACCTCAGGTGGAGGTCAAGTCTCAGCAATTTTCCTCAAGGCTTCTCCTTAGCTCTTGCTTGCTTTCTGCCATTTAAACCACTCCTTTCTCCATCCAGAGGTTCTGCCTGTCTTGGTGCCCGTCTCTTCCTTCAGGAGGGAGAAGGAGGCCCTTGTGCTGCTCCTGGCACAGAACTGCAACAGAACTCAGACAGAATTGGGGTGGGGGAAATTGGGATGTGAATCCAAAATACAAGAGCGGGAGGAACCTTGGCTTTCCCTTAAGGGTTGCACAATCTCCTCGTCAGTTCGTGCCTCATCTCACCACGGCGTGCATTTCAGACCACAACAATTTAAGAACTATTATTCAACGAGTGTTTCGGCGTCAGCCATTTCCCCCCTTTAGAAACGCAGCTGCAACCAAAACCCACCCATGTTGGTTTTACAGCCAGCCAGATTTCTTGGAAGTCCTGCTACTTATTGATCAACGGAGCCCATAAAAATGTTGTTCTCTCCATTGCAGAACGGAGTCAAGATATTTCATTTAGGGCAGTGCTGAAAGGCCGGGAGCAGGCACTTCTGGGGGCGAGTGTTGTTGGAAAGTGCTCCTTATGGGGGTATTTGCATTATTTGGCTGGGATTGCTCCAAAGGGCAGACAAAGGATTTCCCCCTGAAGAGTGAGTGGGACTGGTTGAACCTGCGACCATGCCCTCCCTCCCGGTTGGCGTTGTGCTGCTGTTGCACAGGCGATTGTGCCGGCTACCTGGTGCGGGAGCCACCTGTGCAAAGGTTTTTATCAGCAGCAGCGAGGAGGGGACAGAAAGTCAGCAACTAGAAATTTGAAATGGCGATCATTTCTGTAATTTAAGAAATTTTGTTTTTCGCAGGAATAGAACTTGAGAGCATTCTTTTCAGCCCCCAAATGAAATATCAGAAAATGTCATATATGTTTTCATATATAGTCCATACTTATTTGGAATATATCTTGACCCGAATGCCAACATTCAAAGACTCGGAATTCAACGTTCAGAGCCTGAGGACCAGGGGCTTGATTTGTAAGTCTGACCCTGCTAAATTGTGTCCAGGATTCTGAACCACGGCAGGGAGCTTCTGGCTTGGGTTCAACAAACCATTCTGCGAATGCTCAGAGGCTCTTTCTGCATTGGCTACAACTCCCTGGCTGTACACTGGAAGCAAGAGCTTTTGCCGAAGAAACAAGGCAAAATCCGGGAAGCCCCCAAAGGAGAAGAGGAGAACCAGGGTGGTATAAGAAAGGAGGCCCGGTCTCGTGGGGTTCCCAGAGCGCTAGGCTGGGATGCTAGGTAGCTCCCCCCAATTCCCCCAGCCTTTGTCACCAGCAGTGAGAACTTCAGCCACACCAGGCAGGGTGTTTGGATCCGCTGGCCCCGCCCCTTTGCTTTAAGCCCCACCCACCCTGGACCGTGGCCCCAGAGGGCTTCTCTGGAGTCCGAATTGGCCCGTGGCCGGGGAGAGGGCCAGCATCCTCCGTGAGAGGGAGCCCAGGCTCGGCGTCCAGCCCTGCATCGCTGTCCCACCTGAACCAAGCTTTGAGCCCAGGTCTTCCGTGCCTACCTGGACCGGAGGGTGGGCTGGGGTACAGGAGGACCCCACAGGCCAGTGCGATCGACATGCCCGTCCTGCGCAGGGGAAGGGGCAAATCGGGGTGCTTGGCAGGGGCTGCTCACATTTATGGGCCACTGACGCCTCTGGTGAGCCGCTGATGTGCCAGGCTGAGTCCCCCAAGGCCTGGCCTCGGGCCCCCAGGCTGCTCCCCATCCCATTTGCCCCCGGGAAATGCTGCTACCGGACTCCTGTCTTCCAGGCCCAAAAGTGAAATCGGCCCGTGAGTGGAAGAAACGGGAGGGGGGCTGGCCGTGAGGTGGGAGAAAGTTCGTCCTCGTTGGCGGCTTCTTTTCTAGTTCCCTGCACAGCTCTCGGTGGATTTGATTTCCCGAAAAAGCAAGGCTGGGGAGCTGTCCAACAGGGCAAGGAGCAAGCTGCTGAAGCGATAGGGAGCTGTCCATTGGAGGAGACCCCCCCCCCCCCCGCTGAGCGAAGAGAATAAGAGGGCAGGGCGAGATGCGTCAGCCGCAGGTGAGCATCGAGGGAAGCGCCTGGCGGTGGTTCTCGCTGCCGCCCATCCCTGAACGCTCCCTTTAGGATGCCCCCTGGTTCTCGGCTCCTCCTTTCTGGTAGGCTTCGAGGTGAGCACCAGCCTCTCCCTTGTGCCTTTGGCCAGGTGCCCACCTGCCCTGAGCTTTACCTGTCTACCCCCTTTGCAGAGAGGGATCCAGAGACATTGTGGGGGGCCAGGAGCTGAGGCAAGCGTCTCTGGGTAATTGGCGGTCTCTACACGTGTTGGGCGAGATGGTAGAGTCCTCCAAGGAGGAGGTCTCCTCCAGTTCTGGAGTCAGGTGGGTCCTGAGAGAGCTGGCTGAATAGGATGACAAGCCCAGAGGTTAGTATTTCTGTTGTGTTTGCCCTGGCTGTTCACAGAGCACCTGGGATGTCTTCCAGCTGTATTAGGATAACCTTGCTACCGCCCAGAATGAAAACAGGTGTAGCATCATGCATTAATTAAAGCAATTAAGTAAATTAATGACTTTGCTGTGATCAGCACAGAAGAATCTGCATTCCAAAAATGAGTTTGCTGTTACTAAACTATCCAGGATGGGCACGGGCAGAAGCCCAGCTGGCAGATCCTCGGGGGGGGGGGGGGGGGGGGAGCCGCAGCTGAACCGCTAGGATTTCTGGGTCCCAGTTGCTTAGCATCGGCAGTGCCTTCCTCCTGCCTGAATTAGTTGTTTCTGAAAAGAGCTGTGCTTGTGTTAATGACGAATGGATTTTTTAACAGCAGGTCTGTGAGCAGCATTAGTTCCAGCACTCAAAACAAATTGCTGGGTGGATTGTAGGACTGTGCCAAAAATTTATCCTGCATTATTTCGGGCAATTCTCATTTAACTTGGTGGGAAAGAAATTGCTTTCAAAAAGAAATTAAAAGGAGGAGATGCTTTGGTGAAAGTCTCACAGGCCGGTTTCTGGATTCATGAACTTTGTCGACTTGGCTGAGAAGCACGGTTGTGTGTCCTGCTTTTCATTGTCCAAGTATCGTTCCAACGGCCCGCAGCCTCCCTGGTTTCCCATGCACCTGCAGCATAGAACATGGAAACAGAGAAGCAGAGTGAGTCAGAAGGGGCCTCCTGGGCCATCTAGTCTGACCCCTGGCTCCACTCAGGACATGTCTACCATGTGCATGTTTAGCCTGTCCTTGAACACCCTCACTGATGGGGCCTCAGCCACCCCCCGTGGGAGCCCATCCCATGCCCTGGGGGTCCTAACCGTCAGGAAGTACTTCCTGGCATCCATCTTGAATCTTGGTTCCCTGAGTTTGTCTCGCTTAGAATGCATCTTGCCCTCTATCATGGGGGGGAAAAAGGTCACGACACACCTCTGCATGGCACCCGCTTGCATACCTGCATGTCGCCAACAGATCCCCTCTGAGTCTCCTCTTCTCCAGGCTGAAGAGACCCAGTTCCCTCAGTCTCGCCTCATACGGCATCCCCTGCAAACCGGCCACCAACCTTGTGGCCCTTCGCTGCACTGACTCCAACCTGGCTAGATCCATCCTGTAATGAGGGGCCCAAAACTGAGCACAATACTCCAGTTGCGGGTGCACTAGAGTCGTTTAGAGTGGCAGTAATACCTCTCTCGATCTAGAAGCCACGCTTCTGGCTACGCAACCAAGGGTGGCGTTCGCCCTCTTGGTCACCGCATCACACGGCTGGCTCACGTTTAGCCTGCAGTCGACCAGCACCCTGAGGTCCCTTTCACAAGTGCTGCTCTCCAGCCACTTATCACCTAACCTGCACTTATGACAGCTATTCCTATGCCCCAAGCGCAAGAGCTTGCACTTCTCCACATTGAACGCCATCCTGTTGTCTCCTGCCCACTTCCACTGTCTGTCCAGATCCTTCTGGATCCGGAGCACCTGCTCCTCAGTTGTGGCCACTGCTCCAGTTTTAGTATCATCTGCGAATTTGATCAGACGGGTCACCCCCCTGACTTGCTTCGCTGGAGGTGGAGGATGCTTGCCAGCTGCGCCAACTTTGTTCTGAGAGCGTTTTGCAAGACGGGGCTGAGCATGAGAGGAGGTCCACAAATGCCAGAGGGGCGGATTCTACCAGGGTTTTTCCCAGGCCTAGAAAGAAGAACCCTGAGTTTCTGAAAGCGTTGGAGAATTTCTCTCCTGCTGGAGAAATTGGGTGAAATTGTCCACCCAATTTCTCTGCCCGGAAATAGCGTAGAGTGTTAAAAGGCCACTTGTGTGCAGACTCTGTGGACCAACCTGAGGGCCTGACAGAAATACGGAGTTGCACCCTCAGTCCTGAAAGGCGCACCACTTGGCACATGTGGTGAGATTGTGTGCCTGGAGAGCTGGGCCACAGTCTCCCCGCAGCCATGACACTCTCTGGGTGACATGGGACTGCGGGTCACACGTGTCCCAGTGGGGAAGGCTCTCCTGCTGACATGCATGCGTTAACTCAGCCTGTTGTCCAGGAGCTGAATGTGGATGTGCAACCTGAATTCCTACCAAGCATCTTCTGATGGTCTTCATCTTTAACTGGGCTCAAACTAGACGGCCCTGCACACAGTGGAAGTCTTCAACGAGAGGACCGTCCCCTGCAACGTAGGACACCGGGCCACCCCTGCTCCTCAGAAGAAGTGCGTAAGAGCTTGTGCTACAGAAATATTGCCACTCAAGTCCATATGTATCCATTTATAAATTGCTTTTCTGATTGAACTGTAATTCTCTTTGGTATTCCTATTCTCGGTTTAATATGAATAACCAGAGCAGCAGCAGCCTTGGGCAAGGACTGATCGCTTCTTTTAGGGCTCGTGGGGTAAGCAATTGAAATAAAATGGATTATTGGCACCGAGGTCCACTTGAGAGCCAAAGAGCGCTGTAAGTCGTTCCAGCCGAGATGTTGATCTGTTTCCCATCAGCCTGTCCCTCCCCGCTCCCCCCGCCCCCCGGTGGTGTAAAGTGGAGCTCTTGGCAGCATTTCTGCTGGCTTCACATCCAGGAATTTGATCCAGGAAGAGCTTCTCCAGGGACCTTTTAATTAGGAGGAAGGTCTCGTTAAACCCGTTCCCAATACCTGCATTGATGTCTTCTTGGAGATGGCCCACGTCTCTCACAGTTGGACGTCTGTCCCGCGTCTACTCTCCGTTCTGCCATCCAAGTTGAGTTGGAATGGAGACGGTGGGCCACCGCTGGGAGAAGCCGGAGGCGGAGAGAAGATGTTTCAGCGGCCGAACTGAGCAAACTCTCTACAGGAAGCCATTTCAACAGGCGCGAGGGACCTCAGCACACACCTGGGAGGGGGGCGCCAAGACAGCCGATGTTGGAGGAGAGGATGCTACCAGCTTCTATAAAATTATGGATGATGTGTTGAAAGTTGTTGAAAAGAGGCATTTCTGCTGGAGCCAAACAGTCAAGAATCCCCCTTTTCTTTCTCTGCCCCAACTGTGGGGCAGCTCCATCCAGCCCAGCTGCCCCAGGGGCTTGACCTTTCCACTGGTTGTCCTCTCAGCCTGGTTTGAGCTTTCAAGACCAGAAGAAGACTCGGTGAGCAGGGCCTGAGGGAGCTCAGCTTCGTTCCTGGGGGGACTTCTCCCTTCCCTCACAGGACTCGGGGATGCTTCTGCAGCCAACCTGAGCTTCTGGCTCTTGCAAAAGCTGGTTAAGTTGTCAGGGATCTGAGCATTAAAAGAGAACGCCTGGAGATGCCCACTTTTCCCATGGTCATACATTACCTTGCTTTCTAGTTGGTGCGCTGTCAGGTTCCGGGTTGGGCATTGTCCTGCAAGCAGCTCAGAACTTAAGTAATATATAGGATATGCTTCGGTGTTACATTGGTATTATTGTCTGGAGCCTGGTTCCAAAAGGTTCTTTGAATGTTGTATATCTTTTGATCTTTTCCCCTAAGTAATTCTCCCGCTGAAGCTGTATGTACTTCTGTCCAGGTAAATCCCCGTATTGCTTCCAGAGGGTTCTGCCAGCCTGCAGGCTGCTATTTAACCTCAGATCAGAGCGTTTGGCATGGCTCCAAGACACCCTCCTGGTTTTGGCTGGTGTCTGCCCACCCTTGAGAACCGCCGTGCTGTATTCAGGATCTGTAGGGTAGCGCGGCTCCCCCTGGTGGCTTGATGGAGCAGAAAGCCTGATCCACCGGCGGGTCCTTGCAGGATTGGGGTCAGGCCTGTAAGTCGTTGCAGGATCAGAACCACTGCTGTTCCAGAAGCGTCTGGAAGCTTCAGGAGAGGCCGCACGAGCCGTTCAGCCCTCCCGGTGGCCGTTCTGCATTCTTGACCTGGTTTCCGATGTCTGCAGAGCCTCCATGTGGCAGGCAACCTGCTGCTCATCTTCCTCTGGTCCCACCACCCCTTTTCCAGGGACCTCTGGGGAGTAAGCCCATCTCTTGCACATTGTCATGGGAGTCTGAAGAGGAGGGATGGCGTTGGGTGGGGGAGCCTTCGAAGCTCCCTCAGCGGTGCCTAGTGATGTCTCTCAGGCCGAGTGTGGACATCAGCCTGTTTTGGAAGGGGAGGAAGGGCTTTCCGGAGGGGAGGGGGAGCAGGTGTGAGACCCTGTCCTGGCCCTGTGGAGAAATGAGCTGCCCAGCTGGTTCAGAACGGCTGGCCCCCAAAGCGGCAAGAGCCCCCCGCGGGTGGAGGCAGTAGCTTTGCTGGAAGGAGGGATCACGGGAAAGTTTCTAGTGTGGATTAAACTCTTTCTGTGAGCAGAGGCATCTCTTCAGCTTGGCTTGAAGGCTGCTGAGAGCTCAAATGCTTCTGTTATCTATGGAGTCTCCATAAAAGAGCAACTTTTCGAAGCTTTTTTGCCTTGGTGCCAGAGGGTGAGTCTGTGACAAAGCGGGAGCTGGGCCCGATTCATCGGCACCAGGGGCTGGGGGCCCTCTGGGGTTGCTGGGGAGGCCTGGGGGGGGGGCGGTCCTCCATGTTGCCAGAGGCTGGAGTTTGTGCCGCGGCTTCCTTGCCCACCCATCATTGAGGCTACTGCGAGGGCCATGAAAAAACATGGCTGTCCTGTCCCATTTGGCAGGGGAAACGCAGCTCGTGATGACCCAGGCCTGCTCCTGAGAGCCTAAAGATATTTAGATATCGTTTTCGGAGGGCCTTTTCTGAACAAAATGTGGTTTTATTTAGAAACAATGACGATCTCTAGGCAACCAAGACACAAAGCAAGCGGCCACAGACCGATAGCCAAAATTCCATTGAGCTCATCCTTGGAAGCTGGGCATCTCTTGCCTTCCAGCGTATAAATTATGGGCAATTCTACCCTACAGTCGGAGCCCTGATTCATTTTGAGGCCTCCTGTGTGACATTATTGATTTCTTTTAAAACTCAGGCAAGGAGATGCCAGTCACCTACAGCCTCTGACAAATAAATGTTCACATAGGAAGGGACGGATTATTTTATGCCTCTCTAACTGTTGGGAAGGGTTAGGGTTAAAAACCAACCAAAGGTCATTCACGCAGATCTCGCCTCTATTGAAAACAAATTAAATTCTCCTGAAACTGGAGTATTGCTTGGAATAAAGCAACTGAATAGACCGGTGAGAACTAGTTTCATTCAGGCATATATGGCCCTGTTAGGGTTTCTGGTTTTAATCCTGGTTTTAACAAGGATTTCAGGAGCTTTAATCCAAACCCTGCCTCTTATACAGTATGAATTTCCCAAGTGCCAATATCATGGGTGTTCCATCCCTGACTCATATTATCACTGGCTGCCATAGGCAGGGAGTGGAATTAGGAGAAATATGGAATGCTACAAAGCCAGGGCACAGACAAGTTCTACCACCATTGATGGATAATATTTATTTTATTTATATGTGTGTGTGTGTGTGTGTGTGTGTGTGTAGTGGATTAACAACATTCAGCAAGCCGAGGATGCACAAAACAATAATCTTTTTTAATGACTCCAGAGTCTAAAAGAAACACATTTTCATCTATTTGCAGAAGGTGAATATTTTTGTCCTTTTCTGGAAGGGAGTCAGGGACAGTGCTTTGCAAAGCGCCAGTGGGAGACCCTTCCACAGGGTGGGTGTAGCTACCAAAAAGGCCCCGTCTCTTAGGCATTTCTATATTTCTTTACCAGGTGTTCACAGAATCATAGAATAGAAGAGTTGGAAGGGGCCACCAAGGCCATTGAGTCCAACCCGCTGCTGGGGCAGGACACCGTGGCGAGGGGTGTTGTCTTTTGTTCTTGACTTGAGGAGATGAATCACCGCAGCCTCATGCAGGCGGTTTGGGAGGCTCCCGGGCCATTCAGGGAACCGATATTGACACACAGAAGAGAAGTGAGAGCTTTCTTTGGCTCGTTTTCATTCTGCATCCGCATTTCTGTATTCAAGAAACTGGAATCATCTTTGACACAGGGTGGTTTTGCTTCCTCCAAAGTATTCTCGCCAATCGAGTGAAGTGTCTCAATGGGACTGGGTCACTGGCAATGGATGCCGTACGAATTCACATTTGTTTATGCAAATTAGCGCAACCGCACTCCTGGTTAAAAACTGGGTTGCTAGTCCCTCCGATCTGCATGATTTGGAAAAAGCCGGTCTGTTCTGGAATCCAGATTCATAGACACTAAAATGCATTTGAAGATGTTACAGGTTTTTTTAATAAGTTTTATTCAAAATAACCCTACAACAAAGAAAAACTAAAAACAACATCAATCATCAGAAATATCGGACCTGTCGGGTCAGCCCCCACATTTTTTTCCATTTGTGATAACTTAGAAACATATTTAAATCTGTACGAAGTCCCCTTTCTCTAGCCAATGATAAAAAGAGCCCCAAGTTTGATAGAACTCAGTATCTTCTTTCTCCTTCAATGACAAAGTCAGTCTATCCATTTCTGCACAGTCCAAGATCTTTTGAAGACGTTACAGGTTTGACTGATGTCCGGAACTCAGCTTAGGAGGCACCTGCGGGCAGCCAGTCCAGGTCTCTCCACCTGGGGCAGCCAGGTGTGAGGCTTGGAAAGGGAGATCACAAGGCCTGCTGGCTTTGCCCAAGCGGTGGAGAGGCCAGGCTGCCTTGCCTTCTGCTCCGATGCAGGGCAGGGCCTCTGATGCTCATGCGCAGCAGGGGGAGCCCTCGGAGGGTGTTCCTCCGCTGAGTAAAAGAAACCCAGCCTGACTGGCAGAAGGTCCCCCTTGGAACCACGCTCGCTCACCCTGCCAGTTCTCCACACACGATCCGAGCGCCACAGAGCCCCCCGTCTCGGCCTCCCTCCCCACGAACTCACAGGAACAAGCACATGGGGTGTGCTGCAGGGCCCCCCGGGAGTGGCCCCCACCCGCGTCTGCCTCTCATGCGCACGTTGCGCTGGCTCAGGGGGTGCTCTTGGGCCACTGAGTCCAGTGGGCATGTCAAGCGTCGGCTGCTGCTTTCGGGCCTCGTCTTTGGGGCGGTTTTTCTCCGGACTGCCCCCCCCCCCCCCGGCGTGGCTGTAAATATCTCAGTGTGGCGCAACGGAGGGGCCCTTCTGGACTGCGTGGCTGGAGGCCCACGGAGAAATGCTTCGCAGGGACACTGCCAACCACACAGTCGAGGCAGGGGCTCGCCTCCGGAAGCCGCAGGGCCACTGTGGCAAGCCCCACCCCCCCCGGCGTTCGCTGGAAGGAATGGACTCACTTTCTTTCGCTCCTGGCGGGGCTTGGAAGAGGACCTGCATTTGAAATGCTGGCTTGGCCAGAGCGGTCTTGCCTGGACCTCGGGCCTCCCTCACACTTCAGTTCTTTCAGAAATACATCTGCTTTCGGACCCTTCCCTGTGTGGAAACATTTATTTTTCTCATATGCACGCATGCGTCCGTCCTCGGGGGATGCGCGGGAGCCGCGAGGGGGAAACGCCGGCCTTTGTTCCGGCTCCAGGGTTTCCACAGGTCTCGCCAACCCGCCTGGCCTCCGCCCCGCGTGTCGGGGCACGAGGATGGCCGCACCTGCCCAGTGATTTGCAAGGGGACAATCCAGCAACGGCCGGGGTCCAGCAGCTCTGGAGGTGGGCATCCAGTCCGCTTCCTTGGGCATTTGGGGTGCATGTGGTGGGAGTGAGAAAGGGGGTGCCTTTGGGCACTTGCTCTCAAGGGCCACTGGCTGGACGTCAGAGGAACCGGATCAGAATGTGAAGCAGAACCAGGGGCAGCCTGGGAAAGTGGGCCAATGCGATGCAGACACCAAAAGGGGAAATGCAATTGTGGGGTGTATTAACATAAATATTCCTTCCAAATCACGAGAAGTAGTAGTTCCCCTCTACTCCTCACTAGTCAGACCTCACCTGGAATACTGTGTCCAGTTCTGGGCACCAAGATTTAAGAAAGGTGCAGGTAAATTAGAAAGGGTCCAGCGGAAGGCAACAAAAATTATCCAGGGCTTGGAGACACTGCCCCGTGAGGAGAGACTGGGAGAACTGGGCACGTTCAGCCTTGGGAAGAGAAGGCTGAGCAGGGACATGAGCTCCCTCTAGAAGGACCTCAAAGGCTGCCACAAACAGGAAGGCCAAGATCTCTTCTCGCTGATGCCAGAGTTCAGGACACGGAATAATCAAGTCAAGCTGCGACAACCCAGATGCAGGCTGGACATCAGGAAAAGCTTCCTCATGGTCAGAGCAATACGGCAGTGGGACCAGCTGCCTGGAGAGGTGGGGGGCTCTCCCTCCCTGGGGACATTCAAGAAGAAACCGAAAGCCATCTGGGTGGGATGGTGTGACTTGGTGTCCTGCCACAGCAGGGGGTGGACTCGATGGCCAGTTCTCCCAGTCTCTCCTCTCAGGGCGGTGTTTCCACACCCTGGATCATTTCTGGTGCCCTCCGCTGGACCCTTTCTAATTTAAGGGTGTTTCTTAAGGGTGTTCTTGTTCCCCAAAGCTGCTCTTGACCGACGAAAAGATGCAATTGCCAAATGAGGTGGGCAGCTGCACATCTGGTTTGGCTCAGCTCTGCGCTGGCACTCTCTGCGTGCGTCTACCTCGTGGCAATTTCTTGGCACATGCCAGAAACAGACCGCGGTATCAAGCGGACCATCGGTTGTCCCTTCTGTCCGTCTTGTTTACATCTCCCAACAGCACCCAGTGGGATTTGACAGCTGTTTAACCAGCCTGGAGAAGAACAGAACGTCTTGTTAAATACACCCTGGAGGAATAACAGGCTGATCTGATGACATTTTGGCTCCCTGCTCAAACGGAGAAATGCGGCTTGATGTCTTTAACGTGCCTGCCAATTATGCATCAGGCCCAGTCTTCAAATGAAAAGATCTTGGTCTTGGGATGGCTGTTTATGAAATGCCTCATTATTAAATTAATGGCTCAAGCAGCAAGGCTTCTGTTAGAAGGAACTGGCTTGTTGGTGAAGGGGAATTAATTCCTGCAGTTAATTGTTATTTATTTATTTAGTCATTTCGTTTTCATACTGCCCAATAGCCGAGGCTCTCTGGGCGGTTAACAAAAGTTAAAATTAAACAGAAGTTAAAAAGGGATGCACATTAATTTAAAATCATAAAACCATAGTGCAATTGCAATGATTCAGCCCAGAAACATAGGAGCACCACCACCTAATAAACTGGAATATGTAAAAACAAAACTAAAAACTTAGACTATTAAAATACTAGGAAAATAAAATGGTCTTCACCTGGCACTGAAATTAATACAAAGTGGGCACTGGGCATACCTGTTTGGGGAGCTCAATCCAACACCGTAATTTTGTGAAATCCAGATTTTGTGCTACGGAGTTTAAGTCTTCAAAGTGCACATGAATTCTACCATGCAACCAGATGAGCATACTGTAACTTTGCATTATTATTATTATTATTATTATTATTATTATTATTATTATTATTATTACATTTCTATGCCGCCCCATTCACCGAAGCCTCAGGGCGGCTCACAACATAAAATTAAAATATAATACATACAACAAATTAACAATATAAAATAAGTCGCCCTGGCCAGATAAAATAAGCAAATAATATTAACAATTAAAATGACGTTTAAATAAAAAGGTCTTTGCCTGGCGCCGAAAAACAAATAACGACGGTGCCAGGTGGACCTCTCTATAATATAATGCAGAAGTGTTAATATCTCGCACAATTCATGTACATCATCACAGTTAGTGTGATTCCAAAACAGAAAGCAGAGCTGCGATGCAAGATGATGCAAGAAGCTGAATTGGCTCTCTTTCAGCCGTCCTGCAGAACCGAGCATCCTTGATGGGTGTCTGAGTTCCTATCAGTCTCCACCCAAAGGCAACATAGAGACACGAAGGCATCAAAAGGTCCGCCTCCTCCCCGCAGATCACGTCCCCTGAGAGCACGGACAGACACCGCGGTGTCATATGTTAACTGTGCTCAGTGCATGGAAAGTTTCCTGCAAACAGAGCGACTCTTTCCGAGGGAAGCCATTCATGCTGTCTCCCGCCAGCATCTGATCTATAGCTGGGGCTGTGTCAGCGGTGAGTCTCTGTCATGTGGGCTTCTCTTGGGAACGACTCGCCCGTTCCGGCCAGAAACAGCTTGCTTGAGGCAATAAAGTCTGGGAAAAATGGGCTGGAGGTTAAACCTCTTTCCAGCTCAAGGGAACCTGAAGGAACTGAACCGTCCCGAGACGTCATTGGGGGGGGGGTATACAAAAGTTTTAAATAAATAGAAATAAATAAATTTAAATAAAATCAGGACATGTGTGGCCTGTGGGCAGCTTGCAGAGGTGGCGTTCGTGTGCCGAAACACGTGTTGAGCTGTGCAAAGAGGTCAGGAAAGGTGAACTGACTGGGGAAGCTAAAACAGACGCTGAGCAGCAGGGATGAATCTTCCAGCTTTTGGAAAGGGGGTAGATGGAACACAGTGGAGTAGGGAAGAAAAGAGGAAGGAGAGGCAAGTTCAGACAGCTCCTATGCCATAATCAACTCATTTCAGTGCAGAATTTCCAATGCAGATCATCTTGATTTACTCCTCACTCGCTCCTGCAGAACCAGCTTGAATGGAATGCGCTCACCTGAAATGATCTGCCGACAAACTGAATAAAACCTGCATCGCTCGGGCAATTAGCATGTTCAGGAAGGTCTCGAGCTCCTTGCCATCGGCACGCATCTCCAGCAGGTTCTGCTGGATAATTAGAAATAATTGGCATCTCATCAGGACTTCATTGAAGCAGAGCTCCATCTTCCCACATGCTCAAAGTAGGCAATTACTCATTGCACTCAGAATAATTGTGCAGACACAGGACAGGAAGGGGGAATTCCTGCCCTGAGAAGCTGGATGGTCTAGCAGAGCATCCAGCTGCCAAGCTGCAGTGATGAATTCTGCCTGCCACTGTTGAAAGACTTGGATGAATGGGCAACCGATTGTGGGCAGAAGCCATCCATCCTGGATGCTACTTGTGGCAATGAAGACATCTCGGGCTCCTGGTCCCTTGTCCCATGAGTGTCCAGTGGGATCCAGATCCAGATTCCTGGGATCCAGGCCTTGAAAGCCCTCCTGAGCTGCTGGTTGGAAGACCTGCCCCATGCCTGCCCGGCTATTTTGGCAGGGAGATCTGGGTGGGTTTGGCTCTGCCAGGTCCAAAGCCCCCTTGGACTTGCCCTTGGAATGAAGGAAAATGTGTATCAGCCCTTTCGCTGACTCCTTTCCCCACTGAGGGAGAGGCAAGGAGAGGCGAGATCTTAAAAAAGACAGCCAGCAGCCAGAACGAAATGGGCTGCGCATCTTCCCCATGACACCAAACATAAATAAAATAATAAAACAAAATGCAATGCATCTGGATCCATCGTGGAGAGCCCAGATGGTAAAAAGGGAGCCAAAATGGCTGCTCCAACTGCCTTTACAAAATGAATAATTTTGCGGGGCAGCAGAGGGCAGGGGGCACACATTTGGTCTACCCGACTTTAAAATTCAATTTGGCTTTTTCGGTCAGTGGGAAATTCTGACGAGCAGCTGAGACGGGGGGCAGGGGGCCACTTTCGCAACAACAGTCCAATCCTATGATCTCAGGTTAAGCGGGTGGGCCAAGTGAGAGAATGTCAGATGTTCAGGGACTGGCCATAAGCATCAGGGAACAGTTATTTGGAAGGGAGGAGAGATACTCAGTTTGGAATGACCTTTGCATCATGAAGTTGCGTGACCCAAATGGCCAGTATTCTAACTCGCCTGGCTGCCTTTGTTACTGCCTTCTGCAGGACTTGATTTCTGCATTACAGAGCTGGCCTGGCTGGTCAGTTTGAGCAGAGTAGGCTTGAGTGAGAAAGTCTTTGCCTGGATCTGCACGGACGGAGGGGCGTAAGCTGGTTCCCAATACTGGTGGGCCTGGGATGTCTTGCAAACGCGGGGCTCTGGGAGTGGAGATTGAGCAAAATAGCTATGACCAGCAAGGAGGTCCCTCTGAAACCAAGAGAACTTGGGCTTATAGCGAAGGAGAGGAGGAGGAGGAGGAGGGGATCAAAGATCCAGGAGTGGCATTATTCACCACTGTCTCCAACCCCATGAAGGAGAACCCTTCAAGGTGCCCTGTTCTTGACCCCCTGCTCAGCTCTTGCAAGCTCACGGCGGTGGCCTTCTTCGTGAAGACGATCCATCTCTTTTGGGGCTTTCTCTTTTTCTGCCTCCAGCTTTCCAAGCATCATGGTCTTCTCCAGGGAGTTTTGCCTTCTCATGTTATGCCTGAAGTAGGATGGCCTCTTCTACGGAAAACTCTGGCTTGTTTTGATCTCAAACCCACTGCCTCACCTTTCTGTTGGTCCAAGTTTTGCAAAGCTCTCCTCCAGCACCATGTTTGGGGTGCGTTGATTTTCTCCCTCTGCAGCGTTCTCATCCATACGTCCGGATTGGGAACAAGATGGTTTGGGAGAACTGTTCTTGGTCTCCAGTGGTTTCGTTCCTTCACTGACGCCCTTCCAGATCTCAGCCTTCTTTGCATTTCCTAGCCTCCATCTGAATCGACGACGGAGCCGTTAGAAAATCCAGGAATGAAGGGCTGGTGGGGGGGGGGGGCGAGGAAAGGGAAAAAGAGGGAGAACTGATGTAGCTTAATACGGAGTTTTAAGGGATTGACTGCCGGGGATATTTGGATGTTTGGACGTGGAAGGACATCCCCTGAGGCTGGGTCTTGGTAGCTCATCTGATTTTGAGACCGAGGTTGCTCAGTGCTCATTTCTGATCCTGTAACCTGGGAAACCTGGAGCTTGGAAGACACATTAAGCTGCACCGCTTCGATGCATCCTCTCCTCTGTTTGCATGGGGGCTTTGTCTGCCACCTGAAGCCACGCTTGCCTTCTGCAGCTTCAACATAATAAACGCTGGCAGCCAACTAGCTTGCCAGCGAAGGGGAGCGGCAGCATCCGACGCATTTCCTGGTTGTTCTCCATGCCGCTTGAAGCTCCTGCCCTCCCACAGCTCACCCATGACTGCCGTATCTGGTGAGAGAAGAGAAAGCGGTTTGTGGCTTGGCAGAGGGGCCGACGCGCCGCTGCCCAGGGCAGGGCCAAGTCCCCCCCACACTTCCTGCATGATGAGAATGAGCCTGCCCTTGCCACCCCAGGGATTCATTTAAGAATACGGAAACATTAGGACTCAAAAGGCTCCTGTTTTCACCCTGTCCTCCTGAGCTAATGATATCAGTGGGGAGATAAGCAGATAAGCAACGGAGGATAAAACTGTGTACGCATGTTTG
The DNA here is from genome assembly GCF_004798865.1 of Varanus komodoensis. Classification (NCBI taxonomy): domain Eukaryota; kingdom Metazoa; phylum Chordata; class Lepidosauria; order Squamata; family Varanidae; genus Varanus; species Varanus komodoensis. The sequence goes on from NW_025335440.1 coordinate 5,803,999, forward strand.
GTATGGAAGAGCCACCAGGAAGCTCTTTGATGAGGAAATGGATAATTCCAAAGGATGCAACTTAATTGGATATGTCTGCAAAGCGGAGATGTACACACAGTAATTGCCTTTGATCCGAAGGTTAATCCAATCAAAAAGCAATGGGGGCTAGTCTGGAGCTTACTGCCTGCATTAAATAAAGTTTCCCCGTGCAGAAGAAAAGCATGCTTTTGTTTACCCGTTTGGAATATTGAGCCTCGTGCCTGCTCGGCTTCACGGACGGCGAAGCACCGTTTGTGTCTGCTGGCAAGTGGAACACACGCAGAAAAGGACAGCACATGCTCGAGTGTATCAGCACGACTGATTCCGCCTCCTCTCATCATGATGAGGGGAGAAGAGAGAGCTGTGACCCCGGAGCTGTGCCACTGGGGTCTCTGCAGGCGGCCCCCTTCTGCCCGTGGCAGCCCCTGTTTTGCATTGCTGTTTCAAACTCTGGTATCTCCCAGTAGGGTTTGGAAGAAGTCCTTCCCGAAGCTCTGGAAATCCAGGGCTGCCAGTCAGTGTCAGCATCACTGGGTTGGTGCATCAAAGGCCTAACCCACGATGAAGCAGCTTTCCCTGTTCCTAAGATCTCCACCATCTTCCAGGGTGACTCTCTCTCAAGATCTGTTATCAGACCAGACAAAGATAAGACAAGATCAGTGAGCTATGCTCTGCGCTCACTGCACACTTAAATGCTATCTTCAGAGTCTTAAGGACCAGAAACTTGTTTTTGTAAAATGCAAACTGAAAGCCAGAGGCTGCTGGGTTTATAGCTCCACATGTTGTCCACTGCCATAAATGGAATGTTTTGTGCTGGAATCTCTGATCTGTAGGAACTCGCAGGGTAGGTTTCCACTTGCCGATGTGGTGCCTGCCTCGTGGGGTGCCAGAAATTCTCCTTCAGCACCCTCTTCTCATCCTTTTGCACCTGGTTCTGATTAATGCACCCCTGGATTCTAGTAAAAACACAGCGTAAGTCTCACACATTTTCTCTCCCCTACTTTAGACCAAGGCTGGACAGGAATAAGTTCTCCAGATGCTTTGGAGTTCAATGTCCAACATTCTGGACCACTGGCCTTGCTGGCAGGGGCTTCTGGGACTTGTAGTCCAAAGCATTTGGAGAGGTGTCTGTTGTCTGCCTCTCTGAAGACCCTCCTGGGCTAGAAAGACAAGGAGGTGCCATGCAGAAATGGACCACTGACAATTCTTGTCTACTGTTGCTGCCAAGGACTTGCTCCCATCGATCTCCAGGGTTTCAGGCAGACGTCTTTTGCATCCCTACCTGGAAGTGCTGGGAGGCCGAGGCCAAGCCCTTCCACAGGCAAAGCAGGGCCTCTCCAGCCCCTGAACTGAAGCCCTCCTGGGATGCATCAAAAGTCTGATCCTGTGCACGGGAGTGCCACAAAATTCTCCTCCTCATGTCCGCCAGATCTAAGGCAGACTGCGTGGCCTGATTAGTGATGGAGGCATTTAAACAGAGGGTGGAATTCCATGGGGTGCAGCACCCCCCTCCCTCCCCAGGCACAGGGGCAATTTGATGCTTCCGGGGAAACCTCAGTTGGGTGGACATGCTCGTTTCTGGAAGGTTGCTGGACGTGGCGTCGGGCAGCTCCACGGACTCGCCTCCAGCCCAAGCCAGAGTCTCTGCTTATTTCGTGCCCTCCCCTTGCTAGCCCTAAATGCCCTTTGTGTTTGTGGCGAGTGCAAATTGCTCAAGGAAACAGGCAGGACCTACAGAAGGGAGTTGGGGGCAAAGGAATCAGTGGGAGCGTAATCACCCCACTGGATTCTGCCCCAAGGAGTCACCCTGTTGTGTGCACACTCTGGTTTCCTCATACAGATGCTTAGGGCAGTAGCTGAACAGAAAAGGGTACGCTCAAACTTTCCCCAAAGCTGTGTTTTCAATCAATGGCAACCATAATCCCATATAGCTTTGGGTGTTCTGCTGAAATAAAACCTGAGCTGGTCTTCTCTTTCCTTCCTCCTCCGCCAGCTTAGTTTCAAATCTTGCTGTTATTTATAGAAGCCATAAAACCAGAATGATAAAAACATAAAATACAAAAGAAATACCTTCAGGCAAAGAGAAATAAGAAGTAACATGAGCTCATAAGCAGACGGCTGGGGGTATTGCATGAAGAGCTTGCCAGTGTTGGAAAGAGTTTGCGGATGGATGTCTAAAGTTGCTAGCAAGACTGGCCAAGTGCTTTTATCTCCACCAATCTCGGGGCCAATTTTTCCCAGCCTGGGACCCTTCAGAAGACTTGACTGGTGGCTCATGGGAGCTGTAGTCAGACCTGTCCGGAGAGCCCCAGGTTGGAGCAGTCTGCTCTAAAAGGACTTACATTTGTGGGTTCTTTATGCACCCCAGTTTTAGATATCCCCATGTATGATATTCATATGTGTGTCAGGTGGCATCACATTTCAAGCAAAATTCTTCCACTGCAGGAAATCCAGGGGGAAAATTGCCTTTGGAAGCGAGCTGAGACCGATATCTCTGCACCTACCCAATTTTTGGCAGTATTTCTGAGTTTGCTGTTAACCTTCCAAATGGCAAGCTTGACTTCTGATGGAGAAATGTTTATTTCAGTGTTTGAAGCATCACAGACTTTGGGTGTGTTGTTGTCTTGGCCTGTCAGATTTTGGTGAGTGATATGAATAACATTTCTCTATGGGCTGATGGAATTCAACTGAAATTGGCAGAGGGAACCAGCCACTGACTTGCAAATGATGCCATGGAATGGAATCCTTTCCAGCTGTAAAAAAACTGTGAAAATATCACTCACTCCAGTGCAACCTATTGGTGCTGTTTCTGGGGGCTGTTTACCTCTTTTACAACCATGTTTTTAATTCTGTTTTAAGTAATTTGTTCTTATGTTGCGAAAAAGTTCCATTTATTTCTCCTTTATTAACATTCGTTGCCTTGGGTACAAATGTTAACATGCTTTTAATGAAGCATGCTTCATTGCTTTTAACATGAAGGGAGATGTAAAGTTAATACATGCATAATATTAAGTAATAAAAGTGAAATTGGCAGTCATTATATTTTAAGACTCCTATAGCTTAGGGCAGGGCAGGGACGCATGAATCAGCACACCTGGAGCCTGCCGAAGTTTTGAATTCCGCCTTGAACTGCATTCCTTCTTGAATCTGACTCAGATTGAGAACTTTCTCGTTTCCCTTTTTGTTTTGCATGAAAACGCGAGTATTTTTTGTGCATATTTCCCCAAAATGCACATCCGTGATGTGCATCTTTCAAATGTGTGCATTTTTCTCCCACTGAGTGCAGTGCATTTGCTATGTGTCAAAGCTAAGCAAGCAGCTGAGCCTTGGGTTTTGGTCCACAATTCACATCGTGAGCTTGGAAATGGATGCGCTTTGACGGCAGAGGGTTATCTGTGCCTGTGCTTGGACAGAGGGCATGAACTCCGCGCTAGTCAGACCTCACCTGGAATCCTGTGTCCAGTTCTGGGCACCAAGATTTAAGAAAGATGCCAGTAAATTGGAAAGGGTCCGGAGGAGGGCAACAAAAACAATCCAGGGTTTGGAGACTCTGCCCTGTGAGGAGAGACTGAGAGAACTGGGCAGGTTCAGCCTCGGGAAGAGCAAACTGAGGGGGGACATGAGCTCCTCTAGAAGGACCTCAAAGGCTGTCCCAAAGAGGAAGGCCAAGATCTCTTCTTGCTGATGCCAGAGTGCAGGACACGGAATAATCAAATCAAGCTGCGACAACCCAGATTCAGGCAGGACATCAGGAGAAGCTTCCTCACGGTCAGAGCAAGACGACAGGGGGCCAGCTGCCTGGAGAGGGGGTCTTGCACCCATCCTGCTGGAGGGATCCTGGGGGCAGCGGCCTTGGACAGCAGAGCTTGTCCTGTGTTCTCCAACCCAACTTCCCCAGCACATGGTGCAAGCCCCAGCGTCCTGTCTCTGACGCTGGAGGCAGCATCCAGCCATCAGGCCAAGCCACCGCAAACAGCCTTCTGTTTTCCAGTGCCCTCCTACGGCCTTCCCCACTGGTACCCATCCCTCCACCGTTTAACCATGCGCTGCGCTTCCTCCACCCACCAACTTCAGGTGTGTCGCTACTTGGGCTCCTCTATCACAGCAGAGGAATTAAAATGCCTCCCACTCCCCCTTTTCCACCCCAGGCACAATCCTGTACCCCACTTCGATGCTTCCCCTCTCTTGCCCTTTTTCAAGCTGGCCAAACTGTTGCAACCTTCCCCGTTGCTCTGACCTCTTGATCCTCTGCGTTGCCCTTCTCTGCCCCTTTCCCGGCTCGAGAAAATCCATCTTAGGTGTAGCAGCCAGAAATGTACACAATATTCTAAGTGTGGTTACACCATATATTTGTATAAGGGCAGAATGATGCTGGTGGTTTTATTTTCCACTCCTTTCCTAAGCATGCCTAACACGAACTTGCCTTTTCCCCAGCAGCTGCGCACCGGTCCCATCCTGGCCCAGGATGCCCCCTTTCTCCTCCGGGCAGCGCTTTAGCCTCTTCCAGCGCAAGTCCTTGCTGATGCCCCCCCCGCCCCCCCGTAACATGCGTCCAGCCTCCCCTCCAGCCCTGAGCCTGCGCAGTCCTCTGCAGCCATCCGGCCCCTGCCCAGTCAGGGCCGTCTGGACGCATGGGCCTGGTGGGCACTTGCCCGTGGGCCCCATACTAACCTGTGTATGTTAACCCTTGGAAAATGGGAAAACTTCCAAGATTAACAGTGGTTGTAGTTGTCGTAGGGGCCCCGGGACACTGCTTTGCCCGGGGGCCATCATGCTGTTCAGACGGCCCTGGCCAGAGTGACCAGCTTCTGAGAAAGGGGACAGCTCCAGTGCATGAGCGAGGACTGGGCGGCTACGGTTGAGGTGGCCGGGGGCAGCCCTGGGCCCTGGCCTTGTTCAGCGGTACCCTGGCTGCAGGGGCATGATGCCCCCCACTCAGTGGGAGAAGACGGAGCATGGCAGCCCCAGTGGGATTCGGGCAGCTGCTGGACGGACATACACGCTATGGGAATGGATTCCACGCCGGGCGGGTTCGGGGCGGCTCCTTTGGATTAAAAGCTCGGGCGGACCAGCTGCCCTCGGATGCAGAGCCGCCAGATCGGTGGCTCAGCGAGCTCAGCTCAGCGGGAGCGCGTGGAACCTGACTGCAGGTTCAGCGAAGCCCCCGGGGTGGTGTCCCCATGGTGGGAGGAGCCAAAGCAAAGGGGCGGGGCACATTATGCAAATACCAACCTGATTTGGTGCAATTCGTCTGTGGACTGTGAACTTTTCAAGCTTGCACTGGGGACCCATGCCAGAGGGCTGGGGTGGGATTTGGGTGGGCTTGCTTTGCTGGCAGTCCAGAGGTCCCATGGCAGAGGAAAGAGCAAGGGCAGAATTCCTCGGGGGTCCTTCTGAGGATTCCTTCTGCCCCACTGAGCCCTTTCTTTGGGGGGCAGGAGCCGCTGATCAAGTCTGCTGATTTTGGCAGGTGCAAAATGGATGAGCATTCCCCTTTCATGTGTTTCTGTAAAAGATTTACAAACTTTTGCAAAGCTCATATTCAGGAGAGAACGAACTGGGGATGCAACGAATTTCAAAGCAGGGGAAAGTGAAATGGAGAGATCTCCCCATCTCTGGCACAGGAATTGCCCCCTGTTTGAATGCTGCAGAAAGATCCAGCCTCTATTTCCCCTTTGGTGAGGAATCCCAAGTTGGCCAATCTTTTGATTTCCCAGAATGCCCTGGGGGTGGTGCCCTGCAGGGGCATCATGGGGAATTTAAACAGCAGAAGGGGCACCCAGGGAAGGTTGACGCCCCAGCAGCTACCTATGGAAGGCTGTCCGCTAGCGACCCCAGGCCTGAAAATGTGGCAACTCAAACATACCGCTCACATCCGGAACTGGCTAGGAAGGGTTTCCCAGCGTGAGTGACCCTCTCTCCTTTCAAAAAAGCAAGCGAGCATCGTGACACACTGCTGCCAGTGCTGGAGGGGCGGGGGGGCGGGGGTGGATATTTTGAATGGTGAGGAAGAAACCGTGATGATGGACATTTCTAGGGAGGAAATCCGCACCGATTTGCAAGCCTTGGGAGCAGAGGCAGAAAGAGCAAAGACGGTACGGGAGAAGACTGAATGTCAGGTGCAGTGGAGACGACTGTGTGGGAGGCCTTGTGCCTGCAGGCCCAGGATGATGGGCTGTCACTCCGCTCAGCAGAGGCGGCATAATTAGCTGCTCCATGCACAGAGGTGCCGCTTCGGAGCTGGGAAACCGCTTCCTCAACCGTGCTGCCGAGAATACAGAGGGAGGGTTGGTGGGCTGCATCTCCAAAGATCTGAGCATTGACGGCAGGGGGGGTGCACACTCATGGGGGGGGCAACCAGAACAGCCGAGATGTTAGGGAAATGCTGGATTTAATGAGGTGCGGACTTCAGGGAGCCGGCCCAATGACCAGGCAGCTCCCGTCCAGCTTTGCAAGCACGCTCTGTCTGAGAGTGCAGTTTGCTGGATTATTGCAACCCGCTGAATCAACAAGAGGGTTGTTTTCCACCAACAGCCAGGCATTGGGCTCCCCTGTTCACAGCCTCCGCTTTGGACCATTGGGAGAGCTTCTCATGCGGAAAATTAATGTTGGTGCTCCCACGGCCCGGTTGCCTTCCCACGGCGGTGAAGACGGGACGGAAGCTTCAGCTGCTTTGCTCGGCGCTTCTCTGCCGACCGAGGGGCTCAAGGCTTTCACTCGCCCCACATCCGCCCTGCGCAGTCTGTCCCCATAGACTTCCCAGGCGTGGGGGCCACAGTCAGAGGGGACTGTGGATGGTTGCACTCCACAAAGGAAAGTGGCTGAGGCGACATCTGGGGGCATATTTTGGACCCCCAAATGCAACTTAGACATATAGAAGCAAGGCTGGTTCAGGCTCTTGATCCAACTTGCCCTGGGAATGATCGGGGCTTTTTAGCTTGCAAAACAGTGAGCGAGAAGAGGCACGCTCTTGTCCAGGGGTAGAAATCTGTCAAGTTCATGGAAACACAGAAACAGAGCGAGGCAGAAGGGGTCTTCCGGGCCATCTAGTCTGACCCTGGCTCCAGCCGGCTCCGCTCACGACATGCCCACCATGTGGACGTCCAGCCTATCCTTGCACCGATGGGGCCTCAACCACCTCCCGTGGAAGCCCACTCCACGCCCTCGGGGTCCCGACTGTCAGGAAGTGCTTCCTGGCATCCAAGTTGAACCTTGGTTCCCTGAGCTTTGCTCCGTTGGAGCGCATCCTGCCCTCCTCTGCAGGGGAGAACAGGCCTCTCCCCACCTCCGTGTGAGGCACTCTCACGAACCCTTATATCACCAACAGGTCCCCTCGGAGTCTCCTCTTCTCCAGGCTGAAAGACCCGGCTCCCTCAGTCTCGCCTCATACGGCATCCCTGCAAAACTCCCTTGGCTTGCTTCCCCAGACTCCGGCCTGCTGTCTCTGCCTCAGCCTGCCAAGCACGGAGCATCATGCAGCTTCAGGCAGGAACCAAGAGCAAGCAAGTCCGTAGGCCGGCTTGGGCCCGTTTCGCCACATGTTCTGCTTCTCCACGTGTGACTTTCGGGTTTTGTTCACTTTGCGCCAAGAAGCATGTACTTTTCATGCTCCGCACAAAGACGCTGTGGCCGTTCCTGAGTGTTTACCGGCTTGATCTCAGCCCGGCTTGTTTCCTGGTCAGGGCTAAGCACGGGAAAACAAGCAAGCCGTATTCCTGCCGAATCTTTGCATCCTCTCCTGATAGAGGTGTTATTCTTCCTCTCCGTGGTATTAGAAGCTGGTTGGAAGGAGCTTCAGAAGAGATGAAAGAAAGCCCTTCTTCACACTGTGCATGGTTGAACGATGGGATTCTCTTCTCCGGGAAGTAGAGACGAGCCACCCACTTGTAAAGCTTTAAAGGGGGATTAGGACCATTCATCTTTGGCTCAATATTTTCATGAGGAACGTGCTGTTTGAGAGCAAAGTGCTGGGCCATCTTTTCTCCAGTGTGAAAATCCAGTGAACTGGCATCTGCTGGAAAGGTTTGCTCGGCACGTGACTCTGAAGGGACGTCCTCTGCCAGTAGAAGTTCTACTGGTTGCATTTTCCTCCCTCCTCCTGGAACAACTGCTCTGGAGTAAGGCAGTGGGGTGTCTAACTCACCCCCATTTGGAATAACCCGTTCCAGGCAAATCAGCGGAGGCAAATTCTGCCCAGTTCTAGTCGTGCGGCAGAATGAGGTGGCGTGGACTGTTCTACTTCAGACTGCAGGGGAGAAGGGGTGCCAGTTTGGGGTGCTTCCCCTCCCAGTCAACATCCAGCAGATCAGGGAAGAGAGAATCTATCCCAACCTATGTCCTGCAATGCTAGTTTTCTCCTTGCGGAGCATTTCATTTTGGGCACAGAGGAGTGTTCACAAACATTACCTTCAGCCACAGCCCGATTTCCATCCCCAAAGCAGATTTCTTGCATTGAATGGTCTATCCGTGATGCAAACCGACCCATGGCTCCCTCGCCAACACAAGGCGCCATCAGCAAATACCAGGCCTGTTTAGAGGAGACCCCTTGAAATGCGCGGGACTTGAGTCTCCTGCACGCAGCACCAACTTTGGATGCACCCCAAGGGACACGGATGGCCCAGCGCCACTCAGCCCCAGGAGACATCCAAGCGCAGGGGATGGGGCGGAACGCTGGCCTGCCTCTTGCAAAGCGGGAGCCGCTTTCTCTTTCGGCCGCTTGCACAAAGGCGTCGCTGCGCCTCTCCCTCTGACTCGCCCATTCTCTTCCTGGCCTGCTTGCCATGCAGAAGCTGCATGCAGCTCCCTCCCAAAGCCTCAAGCGTGTCTTCAGCTGCCTCCTTAACCAGATGACGGAGGTGAAGAGAAAGAGGCTATTGAGGGAGAGACCCTGTCACCGGGCCGCGTTTGCTTAGCTGTGGTGGGCAAACGGGAAGCTCCCCCCCGCACCCGGGAGGGCTTCTCCTGGCCACCGAGTGCTTGCTTGGCTCGCGGCAAAAGGCTCAGGCGTGCTTGTGACCACAGGGCGATTGGCTGGACATGCATTGTGGGAATGGAAAACTTGCCCTCTCGCATTGTGCCAGTGGCCGTTCTGCTCGCAGCCAGGCGGATGCCGCAGTGGCACCCGTAAGCGTAGTGTCCTGAGGGCGCCAGGGCTGTGGATCGCTGGGAGAGCATCTGCTTTCCATGCAGATGTCCAGGCTCCGCCCCTGCAGTCCTGAAATCCAGGAAGTCCATCATGGTCCCTCCAGAGCAGGGGCACCGAACCCCTTTGAGTCTAAGGACTGAATTCAATTTCCTTCGGGCTGCACTCTGATGGCGAGCAGGGCTGATGCAGGGAGCCCCTGTCAGTCCTCCTCCTCTCTGTGCCTTCTCACAAAATCTCCTGTGAAGTGGGCTAGGCTGAGAGTCAGGGAATGCGCCAAAGTCCCTCCTTCATGAGGACTAGAACCCTGTTCAACCCTGTCGCAGTCCAGCACCGTTGCGATGTGCCATCCGGTTGTCTCTGACTTGCAGTGACCCCATGAATGGAAGGGTCCAAGATCTCCCATCCACGGCAGCCCCGCTCAAGCTCTTGTACACTCAGGTTGCCGCGTCTTTTGTGAAGTCCGTCCATCTCATGGCTGGTCTTCCGCCTCAGCTCCTGCCTTTGGCTTTCCCTGGCAGGATTGTCTTCTCCAGCAGGTCTTCTTTCTCATGATGTGCCCCAAAGGCAGACAGCCTCAGTTTCGTCATTTTGCTTGTGGGGAAAACTGGGTTGATCTGATCTAGGACCTACTCAAACCATTACGCCACACGGCCATGTGTGTTTATTGCTTTAAAATGTTGGGTTTCCACCACAAATTGTGCTCAAGGCACATACAGGAAAGCGGCGGTGTGGCGTCCACTCGTTACGCACAGAAGGCTTCCCCATTAGTCTGCTTACTTGCCTGCATGACATTTCTGCTCGCCCGTGGTGATCGGGCCAATAGAAAGTTGGTGCAGGCCCCACTGAATGCGATGGGCCCCGATCCAGAGCAGAGAAGAAAGAAAGAGGGGCCCAGTTTCCCTTGCACATCTGGGAAGGGTTTAGGCTCAGCCTCATGGAGGGAAGGCTTCTTGGCATCACAGGTTGTCCCCTTTCTTCTTCGCAGCTGGAAGGATTCCTTTGGGCCGTCTCACCAGAAGGAGCTTCGTCAAAGTCCCTTGCTTAAAACGAGGGTCTTGGAGGGAGAAGACCAGCCCAGAGCATCTCTGGGGGGGGGGGGGGGGGCCCCCCCCCCCGGGGGCCCGGGGGGGGGGGGGGGGGCGTCCACCTTCGCACGGTGCCTCAAAGCCCATCTTTTCCGTGGGGCCTTTGGATGTCCTCTGCATGGGAGATACAGCTACCTGCATGGGCAGAGATGACCTCAAATGGTTACTGGTCCTGCTGGCTTGATGCCACCTCCAGTATGTGGGTCAGCGCGCTGCGCGACTTGGGCGCAGGGGTGAAGGTTCAGAGATGTCCTGCTTGTGACCTCCCCATTGGTAGCTGGTGGGGCCCTGCCTGAGCTGAACTCTGCATGAGACAAGCCCTCAAGGATCTCGAATGCCTGCCTTCCTGACATCAAACGTGCCGACCGCTTTTGCCTGGCCTTCACCGACTCGCCCATGGCTTCGCCACCATTCCCAGTCGCCAATGGCGAAGTCTTCCGTTCTGAAGCTCAGCGCAATTATATCTGCTCTGCCTAAAAATGCCATAATAAAAGGTAAGCGAAAAGACCCTTTGGGAACGTATGAAACGGCCCGTTTTGGTTTCTCCTGGCTGATTTTCCTTGAACTTTCAGAATTGCTCCAGGTTTGGGTTCAGTTTGCCCCAGATGCTGAGTATTGGTTTGTTTTTTTTTTTAATAGCATAAAAATTCACTGGGTTTAAGGCTGGATCAGCTGCATTCGTGCAAACAGATTTCTTGCCACCTCATCCATGGCAGACCCTGACAGAATCTCACTTTTCAATTTGCGAGGAATGAACACTTGGATTCTAGGGGACGATAAAACGTTTGAGCCTCTGCGGCTTTATTGATCGGTGTCCCAGTACCTGCTGTCACTAACAATAATGCATTACCAGGTAGAAGTAAACTCAAAACCACAGTCCATGTACAGCCACTTTTATAACCTGCCTAGTCACACACCAATACAGAGTGTTAAGTTTCCAGATTATTTATTTACTTTCTAGGCCGCCCCATTTGCCGAAGCCTTGGGGTGGCTTACAAATAAATAAATTAAAATACATAAATAGCAATATACAAAACACGTAACTGTATAAAATAAGTCGCTTATTATAAAATAATAAGATGATGTTGGTACACTAGCATCTTGATGTCTTTAGGCATGACATAATATTCTAAACAGACCAGAAATATTGGTAACAGTAGTACGGAAAATATTACTGATTGCTTTATTGCTAGGTCAATTCTAGGAAATTCTTGACAGTTCAGGTCAGCCGGTGTGTCTGTTTAACCATGCAAATGTGTCTGATGGAGGAACCATTCAGGAAATCTGGTTTGACGTCTACACTGTGCAGGCGCTTGCCTCTGCTTACCTAGATGATTAAATGGGTCCATTCAGGAACACACGAATGTCTTTGTCTCAGTGGTCTGAACACTGGTATTTCCCCACTGATAGTGTTCGCCTCCAGCAGCTGCTCAGTCCAGCTAAGAATTCCCTCTTCTTAAGGCAACAGCAAAGCTAAACAGTCACCTGGTTTGGAATTCTGGTGCTTTCTGAGAAAGGGGCGCAGGTTTGATTTGGTAACACAAAGGCATGTATAAGCAACCTTTTTCTCCCAGGATTTTTCTGAATTTCCCAACAACTCCGAAAAAGCCGCAGAGACACTCAGGAGAGCCTCATAAATGCCAGAACTGTGTTACTTACCCTCCAAAAGCCAGGTGGTGGATCTGGCCTGTATGTAGTTTTGTGCATGATTTTTGTGATGCATTCTGGGCCATCATACATGTTTTCGCATGACATTTTCCTGATACCATGTGCATTTGAACATTCTTGTTCTTGGATAGCCACATTCTGCATGCATTTTTTGATTGCAAAATTGGGAAGAGTGCAAATTGGAAGGATACCCGAGTTTCATCCATGTAGTAGTTTGAAAGTATTTTATTTATTTACTTAGATCATTTCTATGCTGCCCCATTCGCAAAAAGCCTCGGGGCGGCTCACAGAATACAAAGTAATGGGACGGCCTATAAAAGCTTTAAATACATAAATAAAATGTGAATTCAGGTAGATGTTCATTAAAATGTGAACTGAATGTATTCTTCTCCTAGCCCTACAAAACACTCATAAAATATCACAATTAAATTTAGTGGGCAGGATTATAATGTTATGCATCTTTACCTTGGATGCAATTCTTATACTAGGGGCATCCCTGCTGAGCTTCAGCTTGTAACTTGAACCTTAATTAAAGATCTTCAGCCAGCTGAAACTCAACATTTAAGTTTGAATCAGAAATGCCAGCAATCTTGCAAAGTGCCTTGCTGTCTTGCTGGAAAAACTTTGCAAAATAATTTTGGCATTTAAACAGCTCACATGCAAAGGAAAAAAAGACTAGGAATCCGGGCTTTGCCTCCTTGTTTCTCTCATTGCTTGTCTTCTCCTATGCGAATCTGTCAGACAGTTGCAAAATTAAAACGCCCCCAATTCTCCATCCGCTTGCCAGAGCGGGAAAGACTCAGCAATTCTTTTCTTCCTTTCTTCCTTTCTTCCTTTCTTCCTTTCTTTCTTTCTAAAATTTGCATGACAGCTAAGAGCATATTACGCTTGATTGTATGCTCCTTGGGGCAGGGACCTGTGGATACAAGCACTGTGTATAAAGCACTACCTAGGGAGCATCTGCAGGTGCCAGGCCGTCCTTCTGTGTTTTTCGGCGCCAGGCTAAGACCTTTTTATTTAAAACTTATTTTAATTGTTACATTATTTGAATTAATAGGATTTTAAATTTTTAGCCGAGAATGCACCGGGGCTTTTTAAACAATTTTAAAAAAATTGCTATATTGTTATTATTTATGTATTCATGTATCCTTTGTGAGCCGCCCCGAGGCTTTGTGGCGATGGGGGCGGCATAGAAATGTTTTAAATAAATAAATAAATAAAACATCATAACTATCAGGGGAAAATTCCCTCCCTCTCTGTGCTGACTGGGGATCATGGGAATTGCAGTCCAACAGGTTTGAAAGGAAGCAGGTTGCTGAAGGATGCTCTGGATCAGGGATGGCGACCCTTTGAGAGACCGAGTGCCCAAACTGCAACCCAAAACCCACTTATTTATCGCAAAGGGCCAACACTGCAATAAAACCTGAACACTGAGGTTTTAGTTTAGGAAAAACACCTCACAGCAAGTCCAAGCAAATATAAATATAAATAAATCTCTCTCTCTCTCTCCTTGGCAGTGCACTGACCGGCCATGCGAAAGCTCGGACGAGTCAGGGCTCATGAGTCGTGGCTCGTGACATGATCGCCTGGCGCCACTACTCCTTTCCAAGCATGCGCATGGCCCCCATGTGCACTGTTATCCGATGCTTGGCTGCTGGGGCGATGCTGGGGCGACTGGGCTCGTGTGCCGCACGACAGAGAGGGCTCTGGGTGCCCGCTGTGGCACGCGGGCCAGAGGTTCGCCACCACTGCTCTAGATAACCACAGACGCTCCTCTGATGGAAAACGTGTGGGGCGGGGGGGATCCCCAGCCTGCCCACGGACACTCCCCATCTGGCCCGTGGAAGCTTGGTGTCCTTTCGTAGGCTCCGTTCCCTCTGCAAGCCCCAGCCAAGGAGTCCTGTGCCACTGATTCCTGGCAGCAGGGCGGTTCCAGCCCTCAGCCCACCCCCTGGGGCCTGGGCAGGGCATGGGCCAGATCCTGATATCCCCAGTCATCACTGGAGCTGCTTTTCCGGGGGACCGCTCAGGGCTTGCCTCTTATTATTATCCACTTCTATTGTGGGTTTCACACTTGCAGAGTGAGAGAAAAAAGAAGAGAGACCAAACCCTGGCGGGTTTTTGGATGAGATTTACAAGATCCATGATGCCGATTACCTATGTGACCCCACATGTATAGCCAATGTGGCTGTTTTGACCTGCACACACGTATTTAAACCTCGTTATGGTTTGTAACGGCCCATTATCGGGAAATTCTGCCGTGCATATTTTTGATACCTTTGTAACCTGCTTAGAGCATGGCTTTCTTGTGCAAAAGTGCTATACAAGTAAACCATGTCGCTGCACCTGCTCCGTGCCTTCCTCCAAGGGGTGCAGGTGAAGCAGCTTTGATAGCTGGGGGGCAAAGGGTGCCACGGGGCATGGCCGCAAGCCCCCTGCCCATCATCCAGCCTGCGGGGGGCTGATGGGGGCAGCGGTAGCCCAGCGTGGCTGGAAGCCTGGGAAGCTCCTAAGCCGTGCTCGGGGAAGACTGCAGCCTGTGCCGGCTGTTCGGAGTAGACCATCTGCTCTCTATTCTCCGCTCCAGGAGTCATCCAACGAAGCCGTGCGCGGAGACAAGCGAGCGCTGCCAGCGCACTGGCAAAAGGGACGTGCGTCCGCGGTGCCAAAGGGGACGTCAGGCCGGGTAATGGAATGCGCCTGTTCGCCTCCATGCTGAATTGATGTTTGTGCTTTTCCATGAACAGATGAAGGCCCTTGGAGGGCTGGGATTACACGGCTGTCTTCTCGGCACTGGACAAGCCCAGTGGAGAGAAACTGGAAACGCCCTGTAGAAACGCACAAGCACAAGCACAGAGAAGGGTTCCTTTCCAGACCGCTTTGCTTATTGGGCAAACTGCGACTGAAGGCTGCTTCTGCTAATTCCCCGGGTTTTGCTGTGGCAACTTGGCAGAACTGCTCGAGGTCTTCGATGGATACCTGGGAAGGCCCTTTCCGTGCAAGCCACGCTGTTCTAGGCCCCCCTTCCCACCCACAGCCGCTCCTGGCCCTGCTGAACGTGTCACAGCCCACCTGGCAACAAGCACTCCCGGAGTTCAGCTCTAAGCCATCAGGATGGATGCAAAGTCTATTTTTATGGATTCAGTTTATGAACGATTATATTTCCCAGACATGGGCTGGTTTTGCACAGTGCAAACCTCTGGATACAAAGCTGAGGCATTGAGCGTTTAATAGCCCGTCTGTCTTAGCCCAGCCTGGAGGGAGAATGTGCGCCTCCTTCTCAGGGTCGCACGCTGCTTGCAGGTATCAAAAGAGCAACAGATGAGCGCTCCCTGGGAGTTTTGTTGCAGCCGTCCCAGCCTGGACCACCGGCATGCTAGCCGAGGATGATGGGAGCTGCGATTCAAGACACCAGGGTGGGGAAGGCTGGTTTTGTTGCAATTCCCAGTGAATAGAAACATAGAAACAGAGCGAGTCAGAAGGGACCTCATGGGCCATCTAGTCTGACCCCAGCTCCGCTCACGACATGCCCACCATGTGCAAGTCCAGCCTCATACCCTTGAACACCCGCACCGATGGGGCTCCAACTTCCTCCCGTGGAAGCCCGTTCTGTATCCTTGGGGTCCTAACTGTCAGGGGTCCTAACCGGCCAGGGCAACTTATTTTATAAAGTTAATGTGTTTTATATTTTTAGTGTTTTATATTTTAACTGATGTTTTGTAAGCCGCCCCGAGGCTTCGGCGAATAGGGCGGCATAGAAATTTTTAAATAAATAAATAAGTGCTTCCTGGCACCCAAATTTACCCTTGGAATGTGGCAGCCTGATCCATAACTGGGACTAGACGGTCCAGACATGAACCACCAATTCCGCCCTGCTTTCATTGGCTTTCTAGATGCTTCCAAGCCCAATCCCTGCAGGTTTTACCCTACATGGCTTGGGATCACAATACTTGACGGAGTGCCTCTCCCAATTGCCCCTCATCTGCACAGCCTTCTTGGCACCTGGTTAAGACCCCCCCCCCCCCAGTTAAGACCCCCTGCACTAACTCCAGATAGTGCATGGAATACGGGATGCAGTTAAAACAATGCTTCTAAATTTCAGTGCGATGTTACGATGGTTTAAACGGGGATTAATATTTTATACTCCTTTTCGTCACATTGTTTGAACTTCTGTACTAGAGAGCGTCAGCGACGGAGTGGCGTACAAAGAAATACAAACCCGACTCCATTTGCATCCGATCGGGTCGGCACCTACGGGGGTTTGATGAGCGGACTGTGCGGGGCTGGGCTGAGCACACTTCTAAGTTTCTCAGCCTCCCATGGAGTCCCGCGGATCCTGTTCGCAGCTGCTGAAGTCCTGGAGAAGCAGCAAGAAAGAGCCAGCTGCGGTGAGGAAGGTCCCAAACTATTTAAGACCAGCACGGGACCCCTGAATTCTGCCAGGAAACCATGGGCGAGCCGTCAAGCCTCCTTCAGCAACGGGTGAGGTTCTGCTTAACCTGGGCTTATGCGTGAGTGGGGGGCCCATTTTGGGGGTGGGAATCCCTCAGATTCCTGGGCTCAGCTCTCCAAGCTCTGCTCGTGTCTGAGCCCGTGGCAGTGCGCCCCCCCCCCCCCCGGGACTGTGCAGCGCCCCCAGGAAAGGGGCCCCATGTGAAAGCTGCACAAGAGTCCCTCAGTCACGTCACACGCAGCAACCTTGGCCTTGCTGATGGAGGAATCTTCCTTCCGCGAGTGTTTGCAGGCTCCTTCGCGGCTCGGCTTGCTTGGCAAGGCCAGGCCAGCCAAGGGTCTAGGGTGGGGACCCTCGGAGCTTCCCCACCAGCCCCTCCCTTGGGAACAGGTGCCTTTCGGAACACGTTTCTATGGATCAAGCCATGAAACGGCATGGGAGGCCTCATCTTTCGGACTTGACCTGCAGGCTACATGCGGGGATGGCATTGCAAGAGAGTGGAGAAACACATGCCGCCCTCGGCTCTCTGGAGGAAGGCCAGGGTGAAAATGGTATTAAGAAGGGCAAAAGCCCTTGGAAGCAAACAAAAGAGGAAACCACAGTTTGTCATTCTTGGAGCCGAGTCACACACTTCTGCTGTCCCACCCAGGTCTCAATTCTTATGTCAGACTCTGAATCCTGAGTCGGGTCATGCAAAATATCCAAATTGGACCTCACTGAAGTTTTCCAGATTCCATGTCAAAACTCATTCCCAGCTGAGTGTGGGTGAGATTACAAGCTTTGCGCTTTTTTTTTGGTTTTGCTTTCCTTTCGTAGTGAAAAATTGTGTGAATTTTCCTTTCTATTGTTCTTAACATAGGCCTCAACTCGGCATGTCCTTGAAAAGCAATGATTCTTCTGTCACTGATTAAAGTTTGTTCACATTCTGCAGAAATATACATCTTTTGATGCACATTTTGCAAATTTTTGAGTCTGCGAAACTATGTACAAGCTTGGAAATGGACAAATGTTGACCACACCAGTCCACGAAGATGCAAGCTGGGTCAATCCAAGAAAAAAAGAAAACCAACTGGAATGAATTTTTCTTTCTTTCTTTTCTTTCTTTCTTTCTTTCTTTCTTTCTTATTAATTAATTAATTAATTAATTAATTAATTAAAACATTTTTATGCCGCCCCATTCGCCGAAGCCTCGGGGCGGCTTACAACATAGAATGAATTTCTTATGCCTCTCTAATCCCGGCTGACAGCAATTTCCCATCACAAAACCAACAAACTACATGCTCTTTCTTGTCTTTATTACGGATGGATGTCTTTTGTTTGTAAACAATTCTTGTGCATTTTGCTCAATCATTTTCCAGACATATGTTATTCATTGTGAATCATCTGTTGTGAAAACATATACGCAACCACAAGTAATTGTGAAATGATTCCTTTCTCTCTTTGGCTTTGCATTCCTAAATCCAACGTTGACTGAAAGATTCCTTTGTGCCAAAGGGATGGATGGCATCTGGCAACTTGAGCGGAGAGCGGTTGCGCCTGCAACTCAATCTTGTGAGAAAAAGGGAAAGCGGACAAGCCAGTCCCTAAAGCAAGTTTGCGGAGCCTTTTCCCAAGGGCCATGTTCAATTTCGGAGCCGTTCTCGGGGGCCAGGGTGCAGCAGTGGGCGGGGCAGGCCAGCCAAAGGGGCGTGGCCAAGGTGGCTTGTCGCTTAAAGCTCTTATGGCCAAGAGCTCGGTCTTAGAGAAGATATTGGGGAGGGGAAGCGCCGGGAAGCCACCCCACCATCAGCAGCTTGGGGAAAAGCTGTGGGGCCCAGGAAGGGTAACAGGGCTCCACTGGGAAGCCTGGAGGGCGAGCTGGGACTCCAGCAGGGCCAGAGTTGGTGCTTCTGAGCCCCGAGATGCGGAGCACCTGCCTCGAAGCCGCATCAGCGTCCTCACAGCCCATGGGAAACCACAGACCTTGGCCACACCTCCCTCCCTCCCTGGAATGCTCAAGTTAGCACATCATGTAGACAGTGCAATGCCTTCCCGATTTAATGCTGGCAGGGGCCATTCAGACAGCTCTTTTGCCCGCATCCCCCAGCTCATTCTCTCCACTTCCAGAGTTTTGAGATGTTCCTTTTCAATTCATTTTTTCTCAATTGCATGCAGATTATATGCATGGCTTTGGGTGCTGTGGAAAATGAAGTGCTTTTAGCAGCTAGCACTGTACTATATTGACTAGATCCCAGCCATGACTTTCTGAGGAGCATTATTAGCTTATCTGAAAGGATCTGGGTGGATGCAGTGGGAGCCGATGACAACTCAAAGGTCAGGGGCTACGTGCTCGAAAAAGACACGGGCACCGGGGCTCAGACCAGTGCCACAGGGTTTGGGATTCAGCTACAGGCCATTCAGTGTAATTGTTACGCTTGGAGACCAAAAACCTGCAAATCGGTTTATACGGAAGTGGCCATTTTTTAATTTCTAGGAGGGTGCACTTGACGGTGCCGCCCATCTGGCAAAGGGCTGAAGCGCTGAGAGTGCAGAACTGTGGACCTGGGTTCCAGGGAGGCTCTCTTGAGCGACTCTGGGCAAGCCACCGACTCAGTCGTGCCTACCTCACAGGGTTGTTGTGAAGATAAACTGGAGAGGATGCCCAGGCAGCTGCCTCGGGTTCCTTGCATGCAGAAGATGTTGGGGGGGGGGGGGCAGCAATAATTAACGTAAGGAAACAACTCATTGTTTTTTTTTAATGTTGATGTTTATGTTAATGAACATGGAAACTAAATTAAGGGTACAGATCCCCCCCCCATTCATAGTTTTCCATCCGAGGTCCCAGGAGGGTTCAAACACACGTGCCCCTTCAGGTGGATCCTGATTTTCTCTAGCTGGGAGTGCTGAGAGCAAAGCAGGCTGGCCTTGATTCGAACTTGTGGTGTACACAGCACAAATGTTGTTGTTTGCACTTAAACGGAGGCTGCCCCAACTGGGGAAACCCCCCCTCCCCACATGGGTCTCTGCAGGTGTCTGCGGACAGGTGCTCTCCAGAGAATTATTCTGGATGCTGCTTAGCACCTGGCTCACGAGGAGGCCCAGCTCTGCCGCCTTCTAGCCTCCTGATTTTCAGCACAAGAAAGAGTTGCAGGCGTATTTCCATGAATGGGGTGGGGAGAAGGGGCATGTCAGAACTGACACTCCGAGGTAGCACGTGGTCAGGGTAGGGCTGTACCATCAAACACGGCCAGCTGGTCCTCCGCTGAAGCCAAGAATGGCTGGGATGCAGACTCGGCCTTCTGGAAGCCTCTGCTCGCGTTGCCTGTGGATTTCCAGGCCAACTGCCACGATCTGCGGGAAGCGGGAACTTCCAGTGGGGGCGCTCCGGGCCCCTGTGCCCCCCCCCAGAGAAGCATGGAGGGGAAAACCGGGAGGTATGGGAGTTAAGCTAGACTTCAAAAGACTGGCTCACTTCGCATCATGGCTTTGGTGCGAGCTGCCCCGACTTTACACAAGCCTTCCACGCGGGCGATTGTGTGAGAGGAGACATAACACTTCATAAAATGGAACTGGGGAATTCTCAAGGAAGGCTGACCACCCAATGCCCCTCCGAGTCCCCTCTAACCTTTTCCTTCAGCTGCCTCAGTAAAATACCAGTTACCTCCTTTAGAAGTACAGGACTCGTTTTAACACATTTAACAGAAAGCAGGGATATGCTACCAGCTGCGGAATTCAACTTTCTTTTTTCCCCTCTGTATCTGAAAAGAACAAGTTCCTAGTCCACATGTCTTTGGCGTAATGCCTGAGGATGTGTGGGCAAGACGTGGTGAATTCTCCGAAGACTGAATAAGGTCGCAAGCGGTCAGGGGAGAGGGCAGGCCGGCCTTCAGTGCCCGGTGATTAGCTGAAGCAGCAGAAATTATTCTAATAGTAAAACTGTGGAATAAATTATGCAAAAGATCAACTGTGCAAATCAGAATAATTTATATCAGTCGCAAAATCCAAGCTTTTCTTGGTGTTGATTTTTAAAAAAATGGCAGAGTATATGCCCCTCCGTAGCCCCGAGTGCCTCCGGTTTCGTTCGGAAATGGCTTGCGAATCGCCTCGTGGGCCAGAACCGGTTATTCCAAACTTCCATCCTTAGGGCCACTCCGAGCCATCAAAGGCGGCATAAGCATTCAGCCTATGCAAAGTGTTTCAAATGAACACGAACTGTCATATCCTCCCGCAAGGCACTCTGGGAGCGTTTGGGATGCCGGGAGGCTCCCGCAACACATCCTTTGAGGGGGGCAAAGCAAAGGGAGCACGGGCTGACGAGAAGCGATCCCCGAGCAGCTCTGTCGAGAGCAGTTGTCGTCGTTGCTGGCGCCACACCAAAGTCCTCGCTCAGCAAAGAGCTCCTCCACCCCTGGAGTTGAGCTCGCCTGCAAAAGGGGAAGGCGGAAAAGGCTTGTCCCTGAGGCATTCAGCTCCCCGAAGGGCCGGAACGGGTTTCATCCTGCTGTCGAGGGATCTCCAACGCAGATTTTACAACACACTGGATTCTTTTGAGGGGGAAGCGATGCCCCTTGGCATAAGAGCAGGGGGATTTTGAACACAAGCCTTCAGGCCTCCAAAGAACAGCTGCGATCCTACACAGATGTCCCAGGAGTAAAGCAAATTAGAAGGAGTGGGGCAGATTCCTAGGCACGCTGGTTACCGCTGGGCAGCGAGAGCAAGTCAGACACAGATCTCTGCGTCCTCATGCCTGGAATTTAAGGAAGAGCGTGAGGGTCAACCCACCCCGCTGTTTTCATGGACGGTGTCAACACGACCAGGCGGGGTTGTGTGGGTGCTTCGACACAGTTGTGGAAGCAGCAAGTTCCCTGGTGTGGCTGGGGAGAGTGATGACCTTCCTGGCACCGGGCGTCCCCCCATCTTCAGCCGCATGGGAGGACGTGGACCTGCCTCAGAGGGTCTTCACCTTACACTGGTGGACCACGGGCATCTTCTACAGGGGCCTGGTGGGCCAGCCCTCAACGCTGCTGAAACAGGAGAGGTAAGGAAGTGCAAGCTGATGGTTTTGGGGGAGGCGGAAGGGGCCAGTGCAAATGTCGGGCGACCTGGGTGGAGGCTTAGGCTACCACGCTGGCGTGACACCCTAATGCCTCTCTTCCGCGTTGGCGTTGGCCGCTTCCCGTGCTCAAAAGATTCCAGCAGGGCCTCTCCGGGATGCAGTGGCCAGCAGCAGCAAGAGCACCATCTCAGTGGAGGAGTTGGTCCGCAGCAGTGGAAACAGCTGAGGCAGCTCGATCAGAAGGGAGTGCAGAGGATAGGTCTCCGAATACGCTGGGCTTCATCTCCCCAGATTCCTGACCAAGGGCCAGGCTCGCAGGGGCTTCTGAAAGCTGAAATCTGGCACCTCTGGTGGTCCATCTTCAGCTTATCCTTGCTTTGACGCCTTCATCTAGGCCTCCACAAACAGCACTCTACCCTTCCCTTCAGTCTTGGGGCACACCTATGGGGCAGAAAGGATCTGGGGTAAGCGCCACCTGCTCTTCCCCAGGGAATTTTAATTTTGTGATGGGAGGAGGACGCCCAGCAGGCTCACGAGACTGCAGCTCCCAGGATTCCTTGGTGGTGGGGAAAACACGACAGTCGAACTGGTGGAAAGCCAGCGTAAGGTTGATGTTAAGTTGGAGCCCCCGCCTAGCTGCGGCACCCCTCCACCTGCACTAAATCCCTTCTCATGGCGTTTCGGGCTCTGCTTGGACAAAGGGCCCTTCCTGACTTCCTTTTCACTGGCGAGTTGTTAAACTGAGTCATCCCCCCCCCTCAAAAAAAAGCTGTGTAGATGGAATATTTCCCATCAGTTTCTGTAGGAATATGCAGCAACATGTCTTTAGAGAGCTGGATCTGAATCAAAGGAGCAGAGATGCAGGCTCTCCAAAGAAGCCCGTACAACCATCAAGGGGTTCCCCCTGACCTCACCCTGTCCTGGCGGCTGTACCACGTCGCCAAAACCAGCGACAAAGAGGCCAGAACCCTGGACGGCCCACAAAGGGTGTGGATGGCTCGTCGCACCAAAGGACAACGGGGCTCAACCTTCAATCTCTTGGGGCACAGTAAGGCACCCAGATAGTTTCCTTCCGCTTCTTTTGTGCTGTGTATAAACTCAAGATGCCGCTGGGACATCCGTGTAAACTCTGGGTCTCTCCTTCGTTTTCGGATAGGTACCGTGAGCCGGGAGATCTGTGCCCTATCGACCCCTTGGCACAGCAGACCGTGCGGAAAGGTGAGCGGCAGGGCGGCTGGCCCGTATTTTTCCATAGAATTTGGGCTCCCTGCTCCAACAAACAGGGGAAAACTCGGCAGGGCTTTGATGTTCAGCGATCAGCTGAGCCATCTTTCGAACACTCTGTGCGTTGGGGGAACCTCTTACTTGGATAACTGCCCAGCTGCTTTTCCATTCACATCACGGTCTCCTTCTCTTCTTCCACCAGCCCCATCGGCCTGTCTCCGCTGTAGAGTCCCGATCCGTTGAGGTGCTCCTCGTCTTTGTTGTATTGTTCTGGCCCAGAAGAAGGCATGGAATTCTCTGAAATGGAGCCGTTCTTGACGTAGCCGGGCAAGCTCCGATGTCCATTGAGGGCACCTGGAATGAGCTTTGTGTTGAGATGGAGGGCGATTCCCCCTCTGCTGGTGACGTTGGTGACGCTGGTGTGGGACACCATCGGCCCGTAGCTGTAGGTGGTGCTCCCGCTGCGAGCCTTCCTTTTAAAGTCCAGCGCTAGCGTCCACCTGCTCCAGGACTTCTTTATTTCTGCTTGGACCTGATCAGAAAGAGAAAGGTGAGTTACTATATTGTGGGCCACAGTGGAAGAACTTGCGGACGGTGCCATTCCAAAAGCCACTTTGTCTCTAACCGATCGTCCGAGTTTTTTATGAGACTCCATGTGGGCCGAGGCCAATGGCTCTGAGATACACCCTGAAAGAAATTTTGCCCTGCCACTGGTCTAAAGAAATCGGGTTCAATTCGGAGCATTTGAATCAAGTCATTGTTTCAGGGGTTGGCACAATCGGTATACTTTGGCATAGCTTTAAATCGATGTCTTTGACACCGCGTTCTCTTTGTCTTTGGATGTCTTATCTGTCAAAGACATCAATCTGTCCTGCAGCGGTCCTCTCCTGTATTTGCATTAATAAGAATAATAAAAATAGTTTAAACATTTTCCCCAGTCAGTTGGGATTTTCAAAATAAAATGTTTGTTTACTTAATCCAGGAATGGATTCAAGATTGCAATCCAGTGGGAATGTGGCTAGACTTAGCACATTCCTTCCTGGCTTACTCCTCCTGGAGGGAACAGTGCCTCCTTCTCAGATCAGGGCCCGCTTCCTTCCCCTGGCCCATCTCGGTCGCCATCTCCTTCGATCAGACTCAGGCGGCTGAGTCCTGAAGCAATGCCTGGGGAGACGAGGGCCATTTGCTCCTTCCCAGAGTCCCGGCACGGTTTGGCCTTCAGCTCCCATCACCCCTGGCCGGCACCACCTCCCGCTTCACCTGGTCCGGCTGGCCGGACGTGAGGGCTGCACAGGCGTCCAACACCGGAGGAGGGTGCGAGGAAGGGCCGGGCCAAGCCCTGTGGGATCCATCCCTCCAGCATCTGTGGGCTTTCTCTCAGGCCTGGCCCGATCCTGCCAGAAAGGCCAGCTGAAAGGAAGCCCATGCCCGCTTGCAGATCTCTGGCTGCGTGATGGGACACCTTTCTGGTCAGGAGGACGGTGCGGAAGCGGGGCCCCTTTCCAGGGAGCAACCTTTGTCTGTGGAAGAGGGATTCTGGCTGTGGCCTGTGAAGCTGGATTCCCAGCGGGAACCCCAAGAAGGCTGGGGGTGCTCATGGGGAACTTGGACTCGGGGCCTCTGCAGAGTGGACTGGAGTCCGGGGAGCCGAGCCCAGGGATCCGACAGATCCCCTCCATCCCAAACAGACCCCTTCCTGCTTCTGGGGCTCGGGAGGGCAAAGACTTAAAGGAGAATCAATGAAAACACCAGCACAGAACATTTAAAATTGGTTTGTGAGGGGAATCCAATGAGGGCTGTGAATAAGACGGATTTTAACGATCCAACCTCCCAGGCTCCGTTTCACAAGGCCTGGGCTGCCGCCAGCCGCTCTGGCGCATTGAGCCAGCTCATGCGCTTCTGCCTCTCCGATGGAGCGCAATTTGTGCTCTTAAAAGACAAAAGTGAGATTCCTGGGGATATTTGTGTTGATTTACAAGGAATGTCACCTCGGGAACACCTTCCTTAGTTCCTACCAATTGTGCACGGAACTTTGGTTTGCACACGATTTTCAAGTGAAGCGTTTTCAGGGGCCAATTCGTGCCATGCGGGCAAAATAAAACCATGTCCGCCCGTTGCATGAATTTGCACAAACCGTGCAAGCAGCACAATCTCCGCGTGCTTTCTTAGCATCTGATTTGCAAGCATGTGCAAACCGGGGCTCATCTTAGCCCACTTAGCAAGATGGCATCTCCAACGGGTGGGACTTGCACATTTGTAATAAAAAATAACAGCAGCAGCAGGATCAACAATTCACTTCAAAGGAGACCGGAGCATCAGGGACAGGGCTGTAAATACATCCCACAGGAGGGCATTTCGCAAAACTGGGGCCACAACAGAAAAGGCCCTGTCTCTTGTCAACCAAATAGACTTCGGGTCAAGTGGTCTCTGGAGGTCACCTTAAGGCCTCCTTCTCCTTCTTGGCTTTTCGGTGGCATTTTAGCAGCCTTGATTACCAGGCGGCACAGGTGGAAGAAGCGGGTGGACGTGGTGAAGTGTAGGTTGTGATTAGAGAGAGACAGATGCGCTTCATGCGCAGGGTTTCAGTGCTGAACTGGCATGTCGGAGTTTAAATCCATAGGTGACCATGCAGAGTTTTAGAAGGCATGAGAGATCATGGGTAAAATATATCACAGTGGGATCAAGCAGGCCGACCGGGTTAAAGCTACAGTGACTGCCCTTTCTTGCAATTTCAAAAATCACAGCAGGCAAAGCTTGACTTTCTCCCTGATGTGCCGCCTTTATATATGCAAGGAGATACTTTTCTCTTTGCTTTTCAAAAGAGGAAACATTTGAAACTTTCCGCCTGCTCCCCGTTTTGTTTCGGCATCGCTCCACCCCGACCCTGGCAGTTTGGAGTTGCCAGGACAGAGATACCACCCAGGGCTGCTGGCCCCAAGAAACTCACCTCCCCGTTGCAGAAACAATAGATAATGGCGACAAAAAATCCCTAGGAGAAAAAGAGGAAAAGGATGCATTAATATCGCTCCGGCACAGTCTTGATTCCACAAAGGGAGCTGCAGCTGTGGAATTAGACGTGCTGAGCAGGGAGGCTACGGAGGGACATTTGGACGGGTTTGGTCATAGGGTCACCGTAAGTGGGACACGACTCAGAAACACAGAAGCAGAGCGAGTCAGAAGGGGTCTCCCGGGCCATCTAGTCTGACCCACCATGTGCACGTCCCGAGTGACTTGATGGCACAGAGCAACAACAACATAATCTGAAACTCCGTGGCAGAGAAGCTGCCTTCCAAGACACTCCCCCCTTCTTGGCTTCTTTTCCTGGAGATGGGGGCACCAAGAAGCACTGCCATTACTCAATCCCATAATAGCCCCATTGGGGCCCCCCCCCCCCCCCGGATGCTTTGGCTCCGCCAAAACAGAGGCAACCCGTCACCAAAGAAGAAGGCCGTGTGGGCACAACAGTTTGCACGTGTTCATTGCGTGGGAAGACGCAAACTTATAAACGAGAAATAATTATTGTTATGATCACATGGCCTTTACTTCCCACCCTTGTGAGGAGCCCAAGGTTGCTCACAGTCTGATTTTATCCTCACAACAGCCTTGTGAGGTAGGACAGGGTGCGGGTGAGTGAGTGACTGGCCCAAAGGCATCCAGGAGCTTCATGGCAAAGTGGGGAGCCGTGCCTGGATCTGCCAGGGCCCCCGTCCAACACCCCCCCCCACCACGCCGCCCGGCTCTCCTCTTGGCGGCCAGGTGACTACCACGTGCTTGCGTATTTAGGTGCTCACTGCAGGCTCCCCATCCTGGAGCCACATGTGGAGGGGACACCCCTTCAAAGAAGGGACCGCCTTCTAGAAAGAGGCACAGCTGGTCTACAGGAGAGTTGTGGGAACCCGGAAAGGCAGAGCTCAGGGCTGGCCCAGAGTCTGCTCCGGAGCCCAAGGTCCACAGAGGTCCAACGGCCACACTCAAACATGGACAGTCCGGGAGGTGTCCTTCAGAGGACTGCCCGGGTATGAGGAGGACCGCTTTCCCACAGGGTTAAAACCAGGTGCACACAGACCGGGTGCTTAGACTGGACGTCTCCCACCTGGAAGCACCCAGAGATAATTAGCATTTTCCACCCTTAACAGGATGGGAGGAGGAGGAGAAAGGGATGGTGAAGGAGATGTGATGGAAATATAAAGGAGAAATCGGGGATCGAGGCGAAGTGTGCAGGGGAGTTAAGAGGGCTGACAGCTCAGAGTGGATCCCTACCTTGCAGTCATCATTAATGGCAAGCAAACCTGTTCAGAAGTGCCTCACCGATCGTGGGTATGTTTAGAGTTCCTTTGCAAAATGCTAAATTGTTTCACCGTTCCTCCAGGCCCCCCTGTCCTCCACCATCCCTCGGAGTCTACCCAAGCTCCCTCCAACTGCTTCAGTGCCTCCATCCAGCCCCCTCATCCTCTGCCGTCCCCTCCTTCTTTTGCCATCTATTGTGCCCAGCATCAGGGTCTCCTCCAGGGAGTCCTTCCTTCTCATTTGGTGGCCAAAGTATCTGAGCTTCATCTTCAGGATCTGGCCTTCCAAAGAGCAGTCGGGGTGGATCTCCTCTAGGACTGACCGGTTTGATCTCACACACTATATGCCTGACGTTGCGATTTGTTCACCCTTAAGTTACCCTCCCCTCAGTCCTTCACAATCAAATATTAATTTCAACATGGAAATTGGGCAGGGCTGGACAGCAACACAAACACACGAGTCTTTGCATTTGTTGGACCTGAAACGGGGAGTTGATTTCCAAAGCAAACCTTGGAGGATGCCCCATACCTGGAAAGAGTTGAAGAGCATTTCATAGTGCATCTGAATTTGCCAAAGGATCCCTGATATTTCCGTGTATGGCATAGCCATAAAAACTACATAATGAACTCCAAAGAGAGGCATAAGGACCAGAGTCGATTTCAGCAGCTTCCTGGAAGGGAGGGGAAGGGGAGAGCGTTACTGGCAACGAACGGAACAAGAGTCCTGGTGAAGGATCGGGCCCATGCAAACCCAAGCCGGGCCAGTGCCAAGCCGCATGCTTGCTCCGCCAGCCACGCACCATTGTGCTCTCCGCAACGAGCCCCTCTCTCCCCCCCACCCATTGCTGCATCCATGGCAAGCGCTTTGCCGTTCCTGAAATGTTAGCGAAGGGCCAACACACCCCCCCCCGGTCTGCCGTCCCCGATCAGAAGAGTAACTTTTGGGGCACATTAAGCATTTCCCCTACGGGAAGCAAACGGGAGTTCTGCTGCCCTGGTGCAAAACGCATTTTCTTGGGAATAAGCCCCATTTCTTGTAGCAAAGGGAAAGGTGTATTTTTAGGGGGGAAAAAATAAGATGAGCATCTGTAAACATGCATACTGTCTGTGGCTCTTCCAAGGGGGCCCCTTCCCAGGGAAGTCTGGTGGGGGGGCTACTCGGAGGGGGATCTTTTCTGTTGTGGCACCTCATCCGTAGTACGTGCGTCCCCGGTGGCTGCAGTGGTCTCCTCTAATGGCATTCCCAGGAATCACACTAGGATTTTAGTTTCGTGCCTTTTAAAATTCTGTACTGTATTTTATATCTTTACACTACTATCAAATGCTATTCTAGCCTTCATTATTACCTTGATTTAACTATTTAGCTGTCATGATTGCTATATTAAAAGTGAAATCCTGCCCTTTTTCCTTCCAAGGAATTCAAGGGGCCTACACACGTCCCCTCCTCCTCTCTATCTAATCTCCACAACAACAGCCCTGTGAGGTAGGTCGGCTGAGCGTCTGTGCCTGCCCCTCGGGGCCAGTTTGGCTTTGCCACATCCAGCTACCTGGCTGGGAGACCACCTGGAAGTCCTAAGCTATTTGCTCTGAGCTCTGGGGGCTGCAGGCGGCATCCCAATGCGGCGAGCACGGGAGGAGACGCCTCGGAGGACACGACTGTGTGGGAACATCTGGTACCGCTCAAGAGCGGTGCTTCCCGAGGCGGCATCTCTGACGGGAAATCATGCGGACAGGGAAGAGGGGAAGGGAGGGGGGGGAGGGGGGGCCCCGCCAGCAGCTGCCATGGTGCCACACGAGGGCGACTGCCGGGGGGCGCCCAGCGCCCGTGAGACAAAGCCCCCCCCCACTCAGGCGAGTGGCGGTGGTTGGGGCCGAGGACTGGAAAAACCCCATAAAACGGCGAAGCGCCTCCAAACCATAATTAATAACAAGCCTCAAAGAGCATGAAGTAAATTAGTAGGTAAACGATAGGCCTTGACGAGGCTGGAAAACAAACCTTGGGATTTTGCAAGCCCAATTGCAGCCTGAAAACTCCCGCCTCCTGCTTCCAATTAAATTTTTTCCTTCCAGACTCCCAAGGCGTTTTTTTCCCCTCTCCCCCCCTCACCCCTGCTGCTTCCAAATAAGCCAGGCCAATTTTGCAAATGTGAACTCTACTTGCCAGCCAGCATGGCTCAGCTGTGGCCGAGCAGCGAAGGCGGGACGTCGTGCCTGCATGGTGCATTTGGACGACGCCACGTTCCCGCACATCCCGCCCCAAGACTCCTGTTCAAACAGGAGGTGGAGGAGGGCAAGAAAGCGGAGGACGGGGCTTGCCAGGCCCGGGTTCAAGCAAAACTTAAGAAGTCAGTGCTGCATTTAGGCAAGAGAGGGGCTACGAAGGATCCAATGTTTAGAAACCAGAGCACTGTGATCTGATTGTGAAATCCATCCTTTCCCACCATCTCTTGGGTCACACCCTCTCTGCTGAATTTCTTGGCAGCGAGTTACTGGATCTCGTTCAAGGGGATCCCTGTTCTTTGATAAAAAGGGACAACTCTTCAAGTTCACTCCTGAATGTGCATTTAGGTATTTGAACGATACAGGCAAGAGGCACGGACTGAGGAGGAAATGAAGCTCCCCCAAATCCCATCTCTCTTGCAAAGCAAGCTGGGCCAAAAGGAAGCCCACAAACACTTGCGGGATTTCGGTGGCACAACCGGCAACCTCTTCCCATAACAGCTGCAGCAGTGCAAAGGTGGGGAAGAGCGGGGGCGGAAGATGGATGCTGCTTGCAGAATTTGTGGGGCTCAATTCCTGGTGCGAACGCTGGCCGTGCTTGCCAGGAACTTGGACCTGGGCCCACGACAAAGCAGACTGGGGTCTGGGGGGCCGAGCCCAGGGAATCTGCCGAATTCTCGGCCCCAGAACCGATTCCTCCACAGCCCTGCTGCTGAACACCTGCCTGGAGATTTAGCTCAGTGGAGGGAGCCACATCCAGAAGGAATGACAAGTCCAGCAACTCGCAACAACTTTTCTGTATGGCATCTATCACTCAAGAGCAAAACTAGGGAGGAGACTCCGAGGGGACCTGTTGGCGACATACAGGTACGTGAGAGTCTCACGCGGAGGTGGGCAGAGACCTGTTCTCCCCTGCAGAGGAAGGCAGGACACTCTCCAATGGAGCCAAGCTCCAGGAACCCAGGTTCAATTTGGATGCCAGGAAGCGCTTCCTGACAGTTAGGACCCCGAGGGGGTGGAATGGGCTTCCACGAGAGGTGGTTGAGGCCCCACCGGTGAGGGTGTCCAAGGACAGGCTGGACATGCGTGTGGTAGGCATGCCGTGAGCAGAGCAGGCTAGAGCCAGGGGTCAGACTAGATGGCCCGGGAGACCCCTTCTGCCTCGCTCTGTTTCTATGTTCTATGATTATCCAGGGCAGGTGGTGGAATAGGACTGTCTCCGGCCCTAACAGAAGGACTGTGCCTAGCCCTGCAGTTCTTCGACTTCTAAAGCTCTCTCCCCCATTCCTTCCTTCCTGCCAGGCGGGGCCTTCTAGTCGTGGAGCCAGTCTGCCTCCTCCGTGCCCTTCCTAGCCCTCAGAGGGTGCATTCCCATCGGGGGGGGAGATGCGGGGAAGGGGGCCCAAGGGAGGAGCTCCAAGAACAAGGGGGAAGGCCGAGAATGACCCACCCCCACATGAACCCTTGGGAGGGGGACTCGAATATTTTAGAATGTGGGGGGGATGGTGTGAAACCTGGAAAAGCAATGAAGAAGCAGTGTTTGGGAAGAGCAGGATCCTCCGAAAAGCTTCTTATTCCCAATTCATAACCACGACTGCTGCTCGCTGCACATGCGTGGGGAACTTCTGCAAATTGAGCACTGGTCCAGTGGGAGATTTGGGAGATCCTGCGAAATTGCTGCACATCTCCTGTACGGGCTTCAGGGACTGCTTTAGTCCACCGTGGAAATTCGCACACATTAGGAATATTGTGTGAATCCAGCGGGGATGGGGAAGGAGCGACAGATGAGCAGAGGTTCAACTATTGGTGAATAGTTTTGGTGGCTGTGCTTACAGCCCTGTTTACAGCTCTGAAAGGGGCAGGGATGTTTGGAAGCAAAAGTAAAGCTCTTGTAATCTGCTCTCCAGGTCTCATTCGTCTGTTCTCCTGGAACCGTCTTGCTCCAACCGGGGATGTCAAAAAACTCACCTGTACTGTTGCCTCGTGTCGCATCTCCCTGCGTTTGTCTCTCGGAGTTTGGTTGCTAGGACTCTGATGATTTTGAGGAAGAGAATGAAGTTTGCCTGGAAGAGAAAGAAAGAGAGGAGAGAGAAGTCAAAAAGGACTAGCAGCATGGATAGTCTTTTCCTCCATGAACCTGTCTGATCCCCCTTGAAACCACCCAGAGTGGTGGGCATCCATACATCCCATGGCAGCAAATTCCACATTTTAACTCCATGCGGTGTGAGGAAGGTCTTCCTTATGCTCATTTGGCATCTCTCATCAATGCACTTCCAGGGGGGACCCCACTGGGTCCTTACATCTCTCTGTGCTGATGGAAGGGCCACGCTTTCCCACGTTTTAAGAGGGCCCCGACGCGGATCATTGTGCCTGGCCCATGCGCATTCTGCCACGCACATCCTGCTCTCGGAATGGTTGAGAGCCAGATCCAGGGTCGGGACAGAAATCTTGCACCAGGAGGAGGAATCGAGGGTCACATGTCTTTGTCAGAACTACTTAGATCTTCAAAGTCCATTCTCTCGCCGGCAGCTCCAGGGTGGGCTCCCCCTCCACATGTCAGAGCTGCCTCAAGCTGCCAGCACCACTCAGAAACGGGCGTGGAGAGGCGGCCACCCGAGAAACCTGGCAGGATGCGAAGAGTGAACTGCCAGCCCCGCGAGCCTTTGCATTTCCAGCCCAGTTGCTGGAAGACAATGAGTCGGCTTGGATGGAGATGAGTTGTTCTGTAGAGAAAATTCCCCCAGTGATGCCCCAAAACTGCTATTGGATGCACAAGCGGAAGCTGTGGTGCGTTGCGTGTTTCGTTTCTGTGGGCAGGAAGGAAGGATTGCAAACTCGGACACTTCCCTCCTTCCCTGATGGACCTGTCCCTTTCTGTCCGTCCGTCCGTCCGTCCGTCCGTCCTTCCTTCCTCTCTCCCTCCCTCTCGCCCTTGCTCTGCTCTTCCATGGTTTCTCCCCTCGCCATCTCAGGACCTGAGGTGCTCTGAAAGCATCGCACCCTTCCTTTCCTTGCAAGCTTTTACTTGCTTTCCAGGGAGGGATGAGAATGGCGGAGACAGGAAACGCTTCTGCAGTGAAGCGGAGATCCAGGAGCGGAGGCTTCCTTGCGCGACGGAGCCAGGGGAGCTTGGATGTTCAGCTCCGGGGACAAACTGCGCAAGGACAGGCGAGGGGCGCCCGGGGTGGCTCACCCCTCCAGCGCTCTCTGGCTGCTGGCGCGTCTCTTCTGCAGAATCCGCAGCGAGAAAACGCGGCACGGGGTGGAGGAGCCTTCGATTGCTCGGGGGGAAGACGTGCCGCAAAGGCGGTGGGTCCAAGGGGGCGCGAGAGGAGGCACCGGTGGAGAGGGCAGATCGGAAGACATTTCGCTCCCTCTCTCTTCCTGCGAGGACCCAAGGAGGGAGCGTTGCTGTGGGTTCCCTGTGGGCAGCTGGCTGGACCGTGTGGGAAGAGAACGCTGGCTCCCCTTCGGTTCTGCTGCGTTCAGGTCCGTCAGGTCCCATCCTCAGCTCCGCCATCTTGCGGGATTGGGAGGCACAAAGAGAGGGATGCTGAGGGACATCCGAAAGCCAGCGTGGCTTAGTGGTTAGAAACGTGGACTGGGGCTAGGAGGTTTAGGGCTGCATCACCACCCAGCCTCAAAAATCCCGCTTCACCTCGGGACAGTCGCCGAGTCTTAGGCTGACCTACCTCACAGGGTTGTTGTGAGGACAAAGTAAGGAGGAGGAGGAGGACTATGTGAACTGACTTGGGCCTGTCGTAGGAAAAGCCGGGCATAAAATAAGTACATAATACTCTCTATCTTGCCGTCACACAGTTTTCCATTTTCCCCATCTTCTGTGCTGTACTTCGTTCCAAACACAGGATATTTTTCCAATCTTAGAAGGGATCTGCCCCATACTTTGCGAGTCTATTTAAAAAGTTGGCTTCAAAATCTACATGCGCTTTTCTGTGTGTTGCATTTTAGACGCACATTTTGAAGCGGTGTTTCTAATTAAATTCAGTTCGGAACGTTATGTTGCTCAGCTTTGCATTTCGTTTCCCCTTTCCCTGTGACCGCACATTTTTAGAATTCTTATTGGACAGCTCCACTGCAAAATTTGGAAAAAGGGGAATTTTGAAATGATTCACCCCCCCGCCCGCCCCAGGGCCTGAAGATGCCCACCCTGGGCCACATGCCTAGGCTAAGATTGGTTCTTGGAGCAAAACATAAAGCGATCCCCTCCCGCAGAAAATGAGTGTGCTAGCGAGGGCTTGCTTCCTTCCCGACCAGTTGATTTTCTTTTGGGGGGGGGGAGCTGTGAACAGATGAGTGTTCAGTCTTGCAAGAGCTTCTCCCCCAGCCCGAAGTGGTGCAGGCCAGATGCAGGTAAGGCTCTGCAAGGAGGCCGAAGTCCGAGATGCTGCCAGCGCTAATGCTCCAACGGAGATTCGATGTGCTGATTAGGAAGCAGACCTGTCCAGAGGATGCCGGGGAGCATTTCCTGGACTCGCAGGGGAACTGCAGTCGCCCTTCCTGCTGGCGAATCCCTCCTCCTTCTCCCTACGCCCGGAAGCGAGGGGTCTTCCTCAGGCAGGCAAAGCAGCGTCCCCCACATGGCAGAAGGTTTGGGGAAAGCCCGAGCCTTGCGGAAGCTCAAGAATATCCTAAATGGGGGTGGGTGGGGACCCTAAGTGGGGCTCGGGGCAGGAGGATCCTCAAAAATGCCCCCCATGAGGACCGCACGGGTTCAATGGCCACAGAGGTTCGACTGACTGTTTGGGGAATTAAGTGTCCTGCAGGTGAGACTCCACGCTGCAATGTCTGGCTGCTGGCCCCACATCTCCGCCTTTCTCTCCCCCATGACCGTTTGCTCCCCTGATATGCTGCCGCCTGGGACAAGACACCTCGTTGTGCCTGATGCTTGCCCCAGGCCGGAAGTTTGCCCCGCTTCCAGTCATGTAACTTTTGCACGCTCTGCCCCCCCCCCCCCCAGTCCTGGGCCTCTCCGACTCACCAGCATGGCTGCAAGGATGGGCACCTGGACGATCCACTTGAAATAGCCGGCACTCAGATCCCAGCACCTGCAAAAGGCCCCGTTATGAGCTCAGCAACCAGAAGTGCTTCTGGAGGCTTCTCTCTTTATTTATTTATTTATTTATTTATTTATTTATTTAAACATTTCTATGCCACCCCTTGCCGAAGCCTCGGGGCGGCTCACAACATAAAATAAAATACACAATAAATATGCAGTTTGGTGGGGAATATCATAGGTTGGGCCCAGCCAATCACAGCCCAACCTATCATGGGCCCAGTCTATCATGTCCCAACCAATCATGGGCCCAGGCTATCATGGGCCCAGTCAATCATATCCTAACCTACCATAGGCCCAACCTATCACGAGCTTAACTGATCATGAGACTAAGCACCCATGGCCCAACCAATCATGGGCCCAGCCTACCACAGGCCCAGTCAATCATATCCTAACCTACCACAGGCCCAACCTATCATGAGCTTAACTGATCATGAGACTAAGCACCCATGGCCCAACCAATCATGGGCTCAACCTATCATAGGGCAGGTGCTATAGCTCAGCTTAGCAATTCAGTCCCTGCTTCGCATGCTGGAAAACCCCCGCCTGACTCCCCAGAGTGCAGCACTGGCCAATCCTGGGTTAGGCAGGCCAGCATCGTTCCTAGCCCGTTGCATAAGGATGTGTGAATCGGTATACTTTCAGCTTCCTGGTCAGGATCACCAGGAAGCGTGAAAGCTGGCACGGCCCTGCTAGTCCGGTGGTTTTCTGACATTTCATACATTTCCCGGACTCTAAAAGGCTGAAGTTCCTCAGGAAGCCTTAGTTACTGGCCGTAAGTGCTTTATACCAAAATAACCCAGTATTTCTGACCTTTTAGCCCTGCTGCTTTTGCTTTGGTTCTGCCCACCACTGGAGAATTCTCCAAAATGCAATTAGGGCTGCTGGCTGAAAGCAATTCTCTGTCCCCGTTACAGACTGTTTGCACTGGCTATATCCCAGAGCGCGATACTGACCAAAACCGCAGCGTGGTTATTCATTTCATTGTCAGGATTTGAGATCAATACTCGAGCGACTCAAAGAAGGATTAAAAAGCAGAAGAAGCAGATGCTCAGCCCTGCCTCGGACGTACCCGCTGTCTGCTAAGGTTGCCCTTAGAGTGGCCCAAACTGTGACAAACACGACAGGAAGTCCTGGAAAAGAGTGGAAAACACACAGGTGGTTGTGAGGGAGAAGCACCCCGACTCCAGCCGTGAGCAAGATCCTCAGGAGCACTGTCTGAATTACCACTGCGATTCTAATCAGTCGGTCAGCCGCTGCTTGGATCAATTCAAGGCAGTCACTACTATGAGAGCAAACTCCTCGACCCCCTATTTCACCCCCCACCCAGCTGGCAACCTCGGCTACTTCCTACTCTTTTCAACTAGTCCATCTCGATTCAGACTGCGACTCCCGGCCACTCGGCTGCCAAGAACGTCCCTCGCACCCCAACCTTTTTACCTATCCATCCCCCAATAAAAACAGATCTTCACCCCACCCCCCATAAAAACCAAGGCCAAATTACAGGCTAAGGGTCTGCCACTCCTTTGATGGTAACCGCCTCTTCATTTTCTAGGGCAGGCCTTCCCAATTTGGCAGCGCCCTGATTTATTTATTTATTATATTTCTACCCCCCCTTCCCCCCCTTGCGGCACTCAAGGTGGCCCCAAGCGGTTCCCAGGGGTCTCCCCTCCGAGCTCAGGCCAGCTTCGGACCTGCTTAGCTTCAACATGTTGAATGCACCTTCAGACCACTCTGATGTTCTAGACTACGACTCCCAGCATCCCTGACCACTGTTCACATCTGCTGGGGTGGGTGGGATCTGAAGTCCAAAACACCTGGAGGTCACCAGGCCAGGAAAAGCGATTTTAATGTAAAACCTGCAAGGACTCTTTCAATGCTCGTGGCCTTCGCCATCACAGCCCCTGCAGATCGCTCGATCTTGATCTCAGCCAGATGGGTGCTGCCCAAATGACCAGGCAGCACCCCCAGAAGCAGGAGCATTATCCCAAGGGGCCCCACCATGTCTCCGGGAAGAGCCAAGATCGAAGGATGAAAGAAACGGGAAAATAAGCTTGAAATCCCTGCAAAATACTTTGGATTGTCACGCCAGATAAGACGGGGCAGGAGCCCAGATAAACCGGATGGCTGAAAAGTAAATAAAATGCAGCTGGCTCAGCACACGCCGCCGACACACGACACCTTTTAGCGGAAAGCTTTTCCTGCTAGCAAGGACTTTGAGGAGAGGCGCTGCAGACTCGCAGGGGCATTTCAAACTGGGGGGGGGGCATTTGGGGAAACAGCAAATGAAGGGGGACAAAGGGAAAGGTAGTTGTGGTGATTGACAGACACTGAGAGGGCCAAAGTAGGATTCCAGGCACACCACCTGTGACACAGGATGTCTGCAGGTTTTACAGACCAGTTTTTCGCATGCGGACGCAAACTGTTGGGAGTGGGACGGTGGTGGTCTTGGGCAATCGTTCTGCATCCCGGATGGCTTGGACTTGGAACGTGGCAATGACTGGGGAGGATGGGCTAGGTGAAGACCCTGAGACGGAGGAGGCAGAGGGGGTTCTATCCAAGTTGGCTGCTTTGCCAAGCTGGGCCGTTCCTGGAAATGACCGAGATGGACACCAGGTGGGCCAAGCAGACGAGCAGGGGCGCCCCCAGGGGGATGGGAGGTCAGCACTGCATCGCATCAGCAGACCCCCCTGCTCAGAGGTCTCTTTGGGGGCTTTGTGCTTGGGAGCCGGAAAGAGCGCTTTGCGAGGGAAACCGTTTGCGGCTTTGGACTGCCCGGAGGAGGGAGCTCGGCTCCCGACTGAAGCATGCGCACGTGAACGCTTCCTCCAAGACGGAAAGCTCCCAAGGAGCACTGCCAGAAGTGAGTTCTGTACTGCCCACTCTGTATGTGCCATGCGCCTCCCGGTCATACACACGGTGTGTACAATACAGGCCCTGTAACGTCAGGTTGGTCTCGGCTTCGGCGGGCAAAGGGGAGGGGTGCGGAGCTCTGACGGAGTGCCCTCCCCCTTGCCCAAATTTCGGACTAAGCATGGACACGACGGGAAGGCTGCCTGGGGAAGGGGTGGGCCACTTCCGTCTTGCAGGATCGATTTTCTCTGTTGGTTTTTAAATTTAGGATGCCAAGGTGTACATTCGCGAGACCAGTGATTGGAACCAGAACTGACTGGAAAGTCCTCCAACATAAAAATCTGGTGCAGGTGAGTCCGGGCCTTCTTGGCTCCAACAGCATCACTCCAGGTGGGCCAGGTTCATACAAAGCAAAGAAGAATCTGCCAGGGGATAAACTCTCGGGCTGGAAACTCCGCTGAACACGGCACAGTGCCTCTCCCAACCCCGATCTCCCCAGCACTTGTCTCAGCCTTTGGGACCTTCCTCCAAGGACCAACCCCTCAGGAAGCTCAGAGCGTGGCAAGGAGGGGCAGGGGCCTTTTCGGTGGTGGCTCCCAATCCTTGGAACTCCATCCTTGCCATCCTTTTGGCGCCAGGTCAAGGCAGGCCACTGTGCGAGGCCTTTAAAGATCTCTGTCACTATCCAGGGGCCCGAGGGGACTATGCAGTCGATTCGTCTTCTTTGCTGGGTCTTCATTGCATTTCTAAACTGCATTTTCCTGTATTTTAAGCTATTCTGAATTCATTTTGCTGTTATGATGTTTCTATTACATCTTATTGTTTCGCTTTATACCTTGTCATAAACCGCCCAGAGCTTTGGTTACTGGGTGGGCTAGAAATGAAATAAATCTTTCTCCACCTCCAGTGAGGCCCGATAACTCCTCTGCACCCAGAAATGGAGCACTTCTGCCCCCCAGAACTCGCTTCCGTGGCGTCCGGCATTTCAGCATCCCGCGTCCGCAGAGACAGGCTGCCCGAGACGACGCGTGCATTCTTCCTCCAATCCCCGTGGATGCGCCCGGCTTATCTCTGAACTCGGTGCAGGCCGACCTGTGCTTTCTCGTGTTTCAGCCTGGCCTCTTTTCCTCTGATGCAGCGATGCTGCGTCCCCCCCGGCTGACCCCCTCCGTTCCCATGGGCAGCTTGGCCCAGAGATGCATGGGATCTGGCGGCCGCCACAACGCTGACCAACAACGCTGCTAGAAACCGTTCAATTGGAGCGGCCTCAGCTGGGGCTTATTTCAGAGGAGGCCTGCCCAACTCCTGGGACTTACATCTGGGTAAAAATGAGTAGGAGAAGGCTGTCTTCCAAGCAGAGGACATGCCACGCCGGATCTGGAACGCCCTTCCATGGGGACTCGGCTGTCTTTCACGCGGCTGTCCTTCAGGCGCTGAAAAAAGGTGCGAGGTCTGGGGAGATCGGCAAGTGCTCTGCTTGCTTTTTGACTGATTCTGATGAACATTCATGCTGATGGTTTTATTGGATTATATCATATATGTGCAATTTTAGAGCCAGGATTTTAAAAGGTGCTGAGCCGTGTGGGGATCTTAGTGAGGAAGGCAGGATATAAATCAAAGCGAGCAAGCAAGGAAAGAAGATGCGTTGAGGTTTGAGAAGAGGGACTGGCTGCTTAAATGGGGCAGCCAGACAGTCCCCTGGGGCTTCAAGTGCTGCGAGAGCCACCGAAGGTGGAGGTTCCAGGTCTCCAGGAAACAAATCATGGCATTTCTTTCTCCGGGCCAAGGCCAGGACCACCAGAAGCCGTTTTGGAACCTGCACCGGACTGCAGGCCCTCCCTGTAGGTCGTTACTGGTTCCTTGCTGGAGAGCAGGTCCATGTGGAGTTGTCTCCCAGCCACACATCCAACTTCCCCTCCAGCCCTGAGCCTGTGCTGACCCCTCTGCAGCCAGCCAGTCACGGTGGCTTTCTCCCCTTGGGCGCACAGCTAGCTGGCTTACTGGTCTGGCTTCCTTCTCGCTCACATTGTACAGCCAATCGGTGAAAGGCCTCTCAGCTCCTCATCCCTGAGACCTGCTCCGGAAGCCCACCACTAAAGCAACCAGAGAAGCTCAGGAAGAGTTCTCTGCTGAGGACATGCCATGTCGTGATAGTCGCGAAGTCGTGTCCGACTCATCTCAACCCCATGGACAACATTCCTCCAGGCCCCCCTGTCCTCCACCATCCCCCGGAGTCCACTCAAGCTCACACCAACTGCTTCAGTGATTCCATCCAGCCACCTCATCCTCTGCCGTCCCCTCCTTCTTTTGCCGTCAACTGTTCCCAGCATCAGGCTCTTCTCCAGGGAGTCCTTCCTTCTGATTAGGTGGCCAAAGTATTTGAGTTTCATCTTCAGGATCTGGCCTTCTAAAGAGCAGTCGGGGTTGATCTCTTCTAGGACTGACCGGTTTGATCGCCTTGCGGTCCAAGGGACTCGCAGAGTCTCCTCCAGCACCACAATCCAAAGGCCTCAATCCTTTGGCGCTCAGCCTTCCTTGTGGTCCAGCTTCCACAGCCATGCATTGCAACTGGGAAAACCACAGCCTTGACTATATGCACTTTTGTCGGCAGGGTGATGTCTCTGTTTCTTAGTATGCTGTCTAGATTTGCCATAGCTTTCCTCCCCAGGAGCAAGCGTCTTTTCATTTCTTGGCTGCAGTCCCCGTCTGCGGTGATCTTGGAGCCCAGGAAAATAAAATCTGCCACTACTGCTGAGGACAAGCAGCAACCAAAGCTTGGGAGACTGAAAACCAGAGAGGTAGGAATCTGCTGTTGCATCCGAGGTCCTCAGCAGTAACGAGCATTGTGCTGGGCGGAATCGTAGCCCGACATAAGGAATTTCTTGGCACTCAGTGCTAGACTCCATGACACCAATTTTTAATAGATGAGGACCGTCAATTATAATTCAATTAATTTAATTTCCTTGTGTTCTTGTGGCTTTCTGAAGAGCCAAGGTGACAGAATTCAGCAGGATTCTCACAGTAACACGCCAGGGATCTCTGCCCACTTGTGCCTGTCCGGTACTTCCTTAGATTTCATCTCTGGAGAAGACATCAAAGGAGAGATGGATTCCTTGGCCACTTCAGCAAAAGCAGCAGAAATTGCTTGCGGAGTTAAAAGTTTTCTAATGTTCCTTCTTGCTTCTGTGCCAAACGCAGGCTCTCTCAGGCTTGCTGGCCAATCAGCAGAGCATTGAGGGGAAACGGCATCTTCGGTCCATCACATTCCTCATGCACAAACGGTGCTTGGTAGTGAGCTTAGACAACAAACTGTTCAGGGGAGTTGGGAAAGGAGAGGACCTACGGAGACGGTGGGCTCTCTCACCATGGAGACCTTCAAGATGCAGCTGGACAGCCATCTCTGAGGAAAGCTGGAAGCTGGAGCCCTGGACTGAGTTGGGGTTGGGCTCGTTGGTTGTAGCTGCCCCTTCCATACCATGATTCTGAGTTTAGATGACCTTTAATTCAGGATCTGCCACACGTAATTCTTAAATGGATTTGCTAAAGCCGGTGCAGGAGACGTGAAGCTGCATCTGGCTTGGAGCTGAACCTTTCTGTGCGGAGGTACCATATACTGAAGGATCAGCAGCTGAGGAGCAAGGTAAGTCTCTTGCTCGGACTGGCGAACGCAGATTCCCATCTGGTGTCGTGGCAACTTGATGGCTTCATTGGCAAGGTTACCTGTCACTCCCTGGCCGGGATCCTAGCCCAGGCCTGCAACAAGACTTTTGTCCAATTTTGTGGGGAGGGTTGTCCTCAAAGGGACACGCACAATTAATGCCCTGGGCCAAACAGAGCAGATTGTGAGTGACCGTGTGTTATGTCCCCCATACGATTGTCCTGGGGTCATCATCTTGAACCTTTCTTGGACCGGATGCCAGATGGCCAGGTCTTTGATCTGGTCCAGAAAGGCAGTTCTTGATGCTGACATTGCTGAACTTCTCTCCAAATGCCTCGCGTGTCGCCCAGGTTCATCCACGGCTCTCCTCACTCGTGATGAGCCGGCACCTTCCTTCCCCTGAAGGTCCACACACAAGCCAAAGGGCTTTGCAAGCCAAGCAACCCAACTGCAGCCTTCCATGACTGCAGAAATCGGAACCCCCAGGCGACTCCTGCCCGACTTCAATAGGCATTCTGGCCCCCCCGGGTCAGAGGAACGGAAGGGGGGAAGGAGAGCGGCTTCAAGACGTTCCCAGGAACTCACAGTTGGGCGGAGGTGCCTCATGGTGCTGACCTGATGGGGCTCCATGATGCAGATGGGGCTGCATCTGATGGGGCTGCCCGGAGACCTCCAAGGAATCCAGTACAGGGCAGAAGGGGCACCGTTCGCACCTCTGTGCTTCTCCTGCCCGGCAAAGGGGAGGGAAGGCGGATGGGGCGCTGCCAGGAGACGGACCCAGTCTCGCCCCCTGCACTCTCTGCCCCTTCTCCAAGGTCGGTCTTACGACTCCGGAGATGCAGCCGATGTGGGTCTGTCTGTCCCAGATGTGGGGGGGGGGTGGGAAGGGGGTT
Source organism: Varanus komodoensis (assembly GCF_004798865.1). NCBI lineage: Eukaryota > Metazoa > Chordata > Lepidosauria > Squamata > Varanidae > Varanus > Varanus komodoensis. The sequence goes on from NW_025335440.1 coordinate 5,845,614, forward strand.
CCAAGCCCCACAGCTCTGGGGACGGACCTTTCCCTTGGAGCTCTCTGCAGCTGGGAATCCATGGATCCTGCGCAGACCCCAACACGGAGTCTAGAGGCCATAAGGTTGCCCTGGGAGATGCTATCCAATGGCAGGCATCGCCTGGTATTTCTGCTTCCAATAATTCTGTCCTCAAGATGGACAGTCTCAGATTTTGCTTATGAACCGAGTTTTGCAGCTCCAGGACCTGTATGGAGGCGAGGGGGAATTCGGTTTGTTTGCGAGAAAAGATCGCTGATTCTTTCAAGGCTCTTGCAGTATCGATTTATTTTTAAATGAATCATCTTCAAAGCTAGACTTTGAAGCAGCAGCTCCCAAAGCAATCAGCAGATGCTTGGTGCTCCGATTCCAGATGCTCGCAACATTTCAAGCATCTCTCTTCTTCACTTGCTTCATTCCAGCTCCGGCGGCGTTGTCTTAGCCCACCCCCAGAGGATCTGGTGTGTTATGCCAGATGCCAGCAAGGCCAAGCGCTGAGGATGGGGGTGTCTGAGGGTGGGAATCGGCTGGATTTCCCGGGTCCAGCTGCCTGGACTTCGGTCTGCTTTGCCACAGGCACGAGGCTGAGTTCCGGCAAGCGGCCCTGGGTTCAAGCAGCGCTTGCCATGACTCTGGCCCTGCTGCACCACGGCTGCCCCTTTCCCACAGCCTGTGCTGTGACCTTGAGCGGCTTCACTTGTCGCGGAAGGAGAGTGCCAGTCGCGCAGGCTTCATTACACGATTTTTTGTGGACTTCTCGGCTCAGCTTGCTTTCGGGGACCAGAAAGCAGGAGGGGAAGTCCGCAAACTCTGGAAAGACCAATTCCGTGGAGCATTAATGGGATGCCAGTGAGGAAGCACCTCACCATCCCTGGTCTCTGGAAACTTGGCTTGCCAGGAGTGTCCACTTTTAGCTCTTATGGCGAGAGGTGGTTGTCTCTCCCTGTTACACACAACTGCATTCCAGGACCTCAAGAGGCATGGCCAAGCGTGTCTGGTAGTCATCAAAAAACAGCTGTCCCAAAAATTCTGACCAGGTGGAGTCATCGCATGAGTAACTGGTGAACAGGCTCGGCCAAGCTCAGAACGAGCTCGTTTTCCCCCTGGACTTTTCTCCCAGACTTCTCCGAAGCAGCTTGGGAAGTCCAAGTCTGGCCTTCCCCGCAAGCCCTGCCCACTCAAGACAGATCTTCACCCCCGACTTCATAGAAACATAGAAACAGAGCGAGTCAGAAGGGGCCTCCCGGGCCATCTAGTCTGACCTCCGGCTCCAGCCGGCTCTGCTCACGACATGCCCACCATGTGGATGTCCAGCCTGTCCTTGAACACCCGCACCAATGGGGCCTCAGCCACCTCCCGGGGAAGCCCATTCCTCACCCTGGGGGTCCTGACTGTCAGGAAGTGCTTCCTGGCATCCAAATGGAACCTTGGTTCCCTGAGCTTTGCTCCGTTGCAGCACGTCCTGCCTTCCTCTGCCAAGGAGAACAGGTCTCTCCCCACCTCTGTGTGACACCCCCTCACATACCTGTATGTCGCCAACAGATCTCCTCTGAGTCTCCTCTTCTCCAGGCTGAAGAGACCCAGTTCCCTCAGTCTCACCTCATACAGCTTTCCCTATAAACTGGCCACCAGCCTTGTGGCCCTTCGCTGCACTGATTCTAACCTGGCTATATCCTTTTTGTAATGAGGGGCCCAAAACTGAGCACAATACTCAATTGCGGGCGCGCCAGAGTTGTACAGATTGGTAGTAATACCTCTCTCGATCTGGAAGCCACGCTTCTGGCTATGCAACCACGGGTGGCATTCGCCCTCTTGACCACCGCATCACACGGCTGACTCATGTTTAGCCTGCAGTCGACCAGCACCCCGAGGTCCCTTTCACAAGTGCTGCTCTCCAGCCACTTGTCACCTAACCTGTACTTATGACACATATTCCTATGCCCCAAGTGCAAGGCCTTGCACTTATCCACACTGAACGCCATCCTGTTGTCTCCTGCCCACTTCCATAGTCTGTCCAGATCCTTCTGGATCTGGAGTACCTGCTCCTCAGTTGTGGCCACTGGTCCAGTTTTAGTGTTGTCTGCGAATTTGATCAGCAGACTGTTCACCCCTTCTTCCATGTCGTTAATGAAAAGATTAAACAGGATCGGCCCCCGGACAGAGCCCTGGGGGACCCTGCTTGTCACTGGCCGCCATCCCGATGATTCCCCGCAAATGGTTACCTTCTGCTTTCGGTCAGTCAACCATGCCCTAATCCACCAGACGGTGCTCTGGTGTATCCCAAAACTCCCCAGCTTCTCCACCAGGATATCCTGGGACACTTTGTCAAAGGCCTTGCTGAAATCCAGGTAACCCACATCCACTGCACCCCCTCCATCCAGCCACCTCGAAACCTCGTCAAGCAGATCCGCAAGTCTGCTTCTGAATTACTCTAGGCTGCTTCATCGCCGTTGCAGCTCCCCGAATAAGCTGCGCCCCCTCCTTGCTGGTTGGGTCTCCCCGGTCCTGTACAAGTGGCTGGGCCTCAAGGACAGGGTGGGAGGGGAGGGGAGGGAGGGAGGGAGGGAGGCTCACCCCAGCCGAACAGCATGAACCCCCAGAGGTACTTCTTCTCGGAGAAGAACGCCATGAAGATCAGGCTGTGCAGGTACAGGCCTTCCACCAGAATCCAGTAGTAGTTGGTGGCCAAGAAGTAAAGGAACAGGGTCACGGCCATCTTGCAGCCCACCTGAGGGAGGAGAAAGCGACGTTAACGACGGGGTGCCAGCACCCGACGCACCCTGCTTCAGCACCAAGAAGGATCAGGCCCTGAGACCAGTGAGCTGTTCATCAGCCTGGCTGGCTGGGAAGCACAGGCAGGTGTGATCTGACTGCAGGAAGTTTGGGGGTACGGTTTCCTGGAAACATAGAAGCAGAGCGAGTCAGAAGGGGTCTCCCAGGCCATCTAGTCTGACCCCCGGTTCCAGCCGGCTCTGCTCACGACATGCCCACCATGTGCATGTCCAGCATATCCTTGAGCACCCGCACCGATGGGGCCTCAACCACCTCCCGGGGAAGCCCATTCCACACCCTCGGGGTCCTAACTGCCAGGAAGTGCTTCCTGGCATCCAAATGGAACTTTGGCTCCCTGAGCTTGGCTCCCTTGGAGTGCATTCTACCTTCCTCTGCAGGGAGAACAGGTCTCTACCCACCTCCGTGTGACACCCCCTCACATACCTGTATGTCGCCAACAGATCCCCTCTGAGTCTCCTCTTCTACAGTCTGAAGAGACCCAGTTCCCTCAGTCTCTCCTCATACGGCTTTCCCTGCAAACCAGCCACCAACCTTGTGGCCCTTCGCTGCACCAATTCCAACCTGGCTATATCCCTCTTGTAATGTGGAGCCCAGAACTGAACACAATACTCCAGTTGCGGGTGCACCAAAGTTGTATGTTGTTGTTAGTCGTGAAGTCATGTCCGACCCATCGCGACCCCATGGAGAACATTCCTCCAGGCCTTCCTGTCCTCCACCATCCCCCAGAGTCCACTCAAGCTCACCCCCACTGCTTCAGTGACTCCATCCAGCCCCCTCATCCTCTGCCGTCCCCTTCTTTTGCTATCTATTGTTCCCAGTATTAGGCTCTTCTTCACTGGAGAAAAGTTGTATAGAGGGGTAGTAACACCTCTCTCAATCTGGAAGCCAAGCTTCTGGCTCTGCAACCACGGGTGGCGTTCGCCCTCTTGGCCACCGCATCACACTGCTGGCTCATGTTTATCCTGCAGTCAACCAGCACCCGAGGTCCCTTTCACAAGTGCTGCTCTCCAGCCACTTGTCCCCTAACCTGTACTTATGACACCCATTCCTATCCCCCAAGTGCAAGACCTTGCACTTCTCCACATTGAACGCCATCCTGCCATTCATAAATATCCCAGCCTGTCTCAGGCTAGTTGTGCAGGGAACTGGCTTCACTCCTTTGCCACCCCCTTCATGGCTGCCCCCCCTCCACGTCCATACACTGGGGGCAGAGATCGCAAATTTTCATTCTCTTCTTGGGAGCATCCCATCATTCTCGTTGAATTCATTCATGAACCGACCACATTCCAGTCTTACCTGTTCTGCCTCCAAAGAATCCATCTGGACTAAACTGGCAGCATTAAGCATGTAGCTCAACCGCCATCCTTTCACTTTGGCAAAGGGGCCCAGGCCCCCTGAGCCTGATTGGGACCACCCACCCAGGGGGCAACTTATTGCCCATCCTGTGCACCCTCACTGGGCTGAAGGGGAGGAAAGCAAGAAACCCTGGAGCTTTTTCAAGAGGCAGAAAGCACAGAGGGGGGAACGGCGGGGTGAGACGGCTTCCGCCCTCCCCAGCACCCCACGCCTGGTGCTCCTGACACACACAGGGACCCTGCATGCTGCTATTAAAGTGAAAAAATACCACCTCAGCAATTTGTTATGCATTCCTTAGGATGCCCGGGGGGGGGGGGGGGGTAAAAATGCTGGGTGCAAAATGATAAATAAATGTTTTATTTTGCTTTTTGGCCATCTTCTCCCCTGGAAAAGGTGGGATGTCATTTTAACCAATTGTCATATAAATACTTGATAGGCCGGCAGGATGAGAGGGGTCCTGAAACGATCTTGGATTCAGGAAGAGATGAAGCATGGCCTACAAATTCATGCTGGCAAGAAGGAGGATGCTAATTTCTCGCAGCTGCTTGGATTTTGTCCTCTAAATCCTGGCAGGTCATAAAACATGATTCACAGTTTGTTGGGCCACGAAGATGCGTGCCATTTTTTTCTGGTGCTCCGTTATGTCCAAAAGGCCCTGGGGGAGTGAAGCTCCCATGCCAAAAATGAACTCTGGGATAATCGTTCTGGGCTTCCGCATATCACCAGTCACCTGTCCACACTGGAACGGCTTTGCTGGGACCAGCAGAAGAAGGCTACTGGGCTTGTTCGGCGGGACTGGGATCTCAATGGGGGGCAGCGCCATCTAGTGGCCACGCAGAGCAGCCACTGTGCAGAAGGCGTGTTGTCCTGCCGTCCATCAGTGGGAAAGATAATTCAGCACTGAGTGGAGGCAGCGGGGCCAGGATCGAAGGCCGGGCAACCTCCATGGAACGGACTGGCCTGCCAGGAAACCTCTTGCCGAGCTGCGGGTTGCACCCTTGACAACGTAAGCCCCCGAATCAGAGGCTTCTGGGGGGCAGAGGGGGTTCACCTCCCCACGTGTCTCACTCTGCATTTTCCATATATATTTTCCATACATTGGCCATCTCTCTGGGGTGCCTGTGAATGGGGGGGGGGTGCAGGCTCAGGCCGCGGCTTCTGCCACCCTCTTTATTCCCCTCCCAGGCTGAGTTTCCAGGCTCAGAGAGCAGCGGGGGCAGGTCTTCGTGTGGCTGCCTTGGGGGCTCAGGATGATGGGGTGTGGATTCCCAGCTCAGTGATTCCAGTGTTGGCTGCAAAATCTTGGATCCGAACCCAAAGGATCCCATGGTCTTGCTGCATGATGCCCGAGGCCATAGGATGTCTCCCTCTCTCAGGGCGAGGCACGGGAATTCGGGACTTAGGCCAAAAGCGAGCCGAGTGGGGTGCTGGTCGGACAGCTGGACTAGGGACCCCGCAGGCCTGGGTTCTGGTCCGTACTCGGCCATCACGCCCACCGGGTGCATCTGGGCCAGCCAAGGACGCGCAGACTCACCTACTCACACGGCAGTTGCAATGATAAAACGGAGCTACGCTAGCCCCGTGGGGTCCTACCTGGGCGTAAATGTGGCACAATAAAAGGATGATAAACCAGCACAGAAATAAAAATGCAGTCCTGGACTCGGAAGGGAATTCCAGGAGCAGAGTTCTGGAGATGCCCTGCAGGGCAGGTCCAATGGAGTAAAGCATTATTTTCGTTTCTGTTTTAATGGCTATGCACTAATTTTGCACTTTCCAAGCCATATGCAACCTGGAACTCAGTCATCTGAGAAAATTTCCACTTTTCTGAATTTCTTCAACGGATGATGATGATGATAATAGCATTTTGACATTTGGGGAAAGTCTACACATGACAAATGCGCCTGCCTGTGCAAATAATGTTCATTTGTAGCATGATATAAGGCTGCCACTGTTTCCTTTATGCTCGCGTCATTTTTATACATCCTCTGCTTTTATCACTCCAGAATGGCAAAAATGATGAATGCCACTTGAAAATTGTGGCAGAGCTCAATTCCTTGGCTTTTAATATTCATAATTACCATGTACATTCTGCGTTTTGTGCTAAACACGGCTTCATGGTGGGATGCACCCGTTTTTAAAAATAAAACCACACCACGATGAGACTGGAGACATTAAAGCAGTGAAGGCATCCGAACCTTAGCTACTTATTTTAAAAGACCCAGCTGGTAAGATGTATTTTCATGCCCTCCATAAAGGCCAAGAAATTTTGCTTCCATGAGAACAGCAGAGAAAAACAGGGTCAGTTCCAGGTGGGATGACAGTGGATTGCATCCCTGACCACTAGCCCTGCTGGCTGGGGCTGATGGGATCTGGAGTTCCAAGGATAGCTGCAGGGCGATGGATTCTGCCCTGCTGTGAGAACATGTGGAAGGCGGTCTTCAGGGAGCAGAACAGAGACCTGCCCCAGATGGGGATGCTGGGCTCAGTAGTGGGAGACGGAACGTGCCTCTCGGTGTCTGGAACTGGGACATTGCTGGCACCGCAGGTTGGAAGGCTTGGGCAATGGACACCGTCCCCAGTTTTAGCTCTGGCAGCGGACCGAAGGGACCGTGGCTTGCAAGAGGCACTCCCACCGATCCGCGCTCCAAGAGCCAGGTGTGGCGACCCACCGCTCCAGCCAGCCTCCAGCGGCACCCCGCCGGGGGCCCCCCACCTGGCCGCTAAGGCCACCTTGCTGCTCTCCCCTTCCGCCCACCCCCGTGGCCACAACAGCCTTTCCTGCCGGGGAGAACCCAGGATTTCTCTGGCGGCTGCTCAGATGGAACCTCGCCTTAAAAAGAGACCCGAAGGCACCGGCCGTTCTCTCCCAAGCCGCTGCCTGCCAGCTCGGCTGGGCTACAGCGCCCAAGACCCCCCACCCTGGGGTCCTGGCTGGGAATGATGGGAACTGCAGTCCGGCACATGGGGCAGGAACGCCGTTAGAGAAGACCGTTGCGTGCCCTTGCATCGCGGCAGGGTCATTTCACAGCAGCGGCCTCCGATATAAAGAGGGGTGTTGGAAGTGAGGGCATGTCGAGTCCCCTGGGTTCCTCGTGAGAGGAAGACAGCCAGCAGCTACCCGGAATGATCAGTGCAATAAATGCAATAGAGAAAGAAATATCTCTCTATCTCAGAGCGGAAGACAGAATTCATCACTCAACCTGGTCCTCCTTCCAGCAATGGAGTTTGCAGAACCGGCCTCACAGGTTGGTGGCCGCTTTGCAGGGATGCTGTGTGAGGCGAGGCTGAGGGAACTGGGTCTCTTCAGCCTGGAGAAGAGGAGACTCAGAGGGGATCTGTTGGCGACATACAGGTATGTGAGGGGGTGTCACACGGAGGTGGGGAGAGACCTGTTCTCCCCTGCAGAGGAAGGCAGGACACTCTCCAATGGAGCCAAGCTCCAGGAACCCAGGTTCCATTTAGAAGCCAGGAAGCACTTCCTGACAGTCAGGACCCCCAGGGTGTGGAATGGGCTTCCCCAGGAGGTGGTGAGGCCCCATCTGTGAGGGTGCTCAAAGACAGGCTGGACATGCACATGGTGGGCATGTCGTGAGCGGAGCCGGCTGGAGCCGGGGGTCAGACTAGATGGCCCGGGAGACCCCTTCTGACTCGCTCTGTTTCTACGTTTCTGCCCCAGACGGATACGCACCAGCGAGGACTTGTCCACCAGCGGTTCGTCAGCGATGGACTTGAAGTCCTCCTCGGAGATCCGTTCCATCTCCTCCAGTGCGGAGCCGGAGTAGAGGACCGCATCCTTCACGAAGATGCTGATGGCTCGAAGCATGAAGGAAACGAACAGGTGCATGTGGATGTAATTCCGGGTGCAGTGCAGACGCCTGGATCAGGAAAGGGCGGGGGGAGAGGAAACATTTGGAAAGAGGAAGGGGCGCTGGACATCAAGGTCCGCCACCTCTGCAAGGCCCATCAGCCAGGAACGGAGTCCCATTGCTGAACAACCCCATAAATTACCCAGAGACCGCTTAGGCCAACAGCATCCACAGCCGGCTGCCCGTCAGAAAACCAGCTGGGGTCGGAATCCATGGGAGCGCCCCCCAGCTTGGCCCCCTGCTCGCTGGCACACTTTCTCTCTGCCCCATGCCCACCTCATGCTGAGTGTTCGTGTGGACATCCTGGGCCCCAGTGAATCTATGGGGCTGCCCACATGTCCTCTGTGCAAGCCGAGTTTTGCTTCCACAAACCTGACTTGGGGGCTATGCCCACTTCAGGCAAAGGATTAAGCGCTTTGTGTACTTCGTGCGAAGCGTTTCGTACTTTGTACATTTTGTGTAACGCATTGTGTAGCACTTCTGTGCGTTCACAGCCTTGCTCTCTGTTCAGCTCACTTCCTGGCCAGGGCCCAGAGTGGGAAAGAAGTGAGATCTGGGCTCGATCTTTGCATCGTCTTACTTTAGTGGAGGAAATTCAAACAAGGGACTATTTCCCGAAATGCTTCTCTCCTTTCACTTCACTTCATTCCTACCGAACACTGCTTGGCGTGTGTTAGAGATATGCATTTTGACATGCAGTACTTATATCTCTACATACTCAGTGGCTTACGAAACTGGGTACATGTGAAGATTTGGGATTACATCCAATGTCTTAACCCTCATCCCATTTAATGGATCTATCCAGGCATATTCAGAAGCAGGGAAATCTTGCTCGTTTAAGCTCGATGGATTTCCTGCTCTCTTCCTATCCAATGACCAGGAGTGGGCCAAGTCCGATCATTTTCACATACTTTGCCACTAATGAAATTTGTGCAAATATGCACCCTGAAAAATACACAGTTCTGGTGCAATTTGTGCAAAATCAGCCCATGTCCACAAATTTTAATTTGCACCAAGTACAATTTGCAGAAGTTGGTTGCTTGTTTGCAAATTACACTGGAGCTTCTGAAGTGCTAATTTGAGCAAATTTCGTTAGCAGTTAAAACAACACAGAAGTCGTGGCCTGTCTTAGAGGTGGAAGCCCACAGCCTGGCTCGGCCTTGCACACTGTGAATTTTAGCTGGTGTGGGGCTTAAGATGCAGAATCTGGGATGGGGGGGGTGCACCATGCAAATCCATTGGATTTTCACCCCCCACCCCACACACACACATTAGATTTCTTAGAAATCCCTTGGTATAACATTGGACCAAACCCAATGCTTTTATCCAAGATATGGCTGGTAATTTCAGATCGATATCCCTTCTCACCAGCAACTCTTAAATCTCGCCAATTCTTTTCTGCTCACTGCTTAGTTAATTTCCTTCCACATGCAAAGTGACTCCCTAAATAAATTAAAAAAGCAACGCTAGTGGGCAATTCACCATGTTTCACGGTTTTCTTTTTAGCTTAACTTTTAACTACTTTGAAATGGAGATATTTAACGAAAGTGAAGTTCATTATAAAGGCAGCTAACTTTTCACCTAGCTGAATTTTTCATTAACTTTCCCTAGGACTGCCAAAATCGCTTCACAAGGGATTACAATTAGGGATCTCTCTCTCTCTCTCTCTCTCTCTCTCTCTCTCTCTCTCTCTCTCTCTCACACACACACACACACACACACACGGAAAGCTAAACCGGATGAGAGAGAATGAGCAGAGGATGTTTAAACCAGTTACCTGAAATAGCCTAAGATAAGAACGGCGATCGTCAGGGACCCCAACGAGATGGAATAACCAACAGTGTAAATCAAAAAGAGTCGATGGAAGATTTCCTGTAGCAAATATGCGGTCGGATTAGGAAAAATATATACCCGGTACTAGGAGAACTGCTGGAAAAACGGAATGAATTTGGTCTCTCTGTAATGCCACGGGGGTTAACCCAGAGTTCCAACAGACAGGTAGGCAGAGATGAACTTGTTTAATCAGGTTTCAGGAGATGCATAAAAATATTTCAAATAAAGAAATACATATTTGAAATATTTCACCTGGGAAAATTGTCTTTTTTTAAAACACACACAATTGGTATTTCTAGGGGAATGCCAGCTAAATGAAAGGCCGAATAAGTCTGTGGATTTTCCTCCTCAGGTCAAAATGTCTGAGGAGTTTTGATGGATTCAGGGAAATGCTTTTTGCAAAGCTGGGCAAAATCCCTCAGGGAAGAGGAAGGAGGAGGAAAAGATTTTTATACTGCCCCATAGCTGAAGCTCTCGGTTGCCATTTGCAAGAATCCACAAAACCAAGAAAATACAATGCAATCAAAATACTAAATCAAAGAAACATCGAACATCGAAAACAGCCAGTGCCATTCTGTACATAGCGCTGGCTGGGGATGATGGGACTTGACCTTCCCCACTGTTGCCCTGGGCTTCCAAAGCATCCCTTGTCCTGTTTGTCTCGGCTGTGGTCAAGCAGGGTTTGGATGGATGGGTGCAGGTCCTCCGCGGTTTGGTGAGGAAGCTTCTGGAAGAAAGAAGCTTCCCTTCTGTTAGCTTTTACAACGGCCTTTCCGACGCCTTTTGTTTCGCCCTTCCTTTTTCCAAGAGTGGCTATCCACTGATGGCTGCTTCTTCACTTGTGCCACCGGCTGGTTTGATGCGTTTCTCAAAAGCCATCATGAGCCTAAAACGTTCTTCTGTATGGCTTTAATTATGGCCGTGTGCTTTCTGGAGAGTGCCCTGTCCTGAAAGGCAGAAGGTAATTTCTCCAGCAGACACACCGAAAAGCAAACCAACACTACCTAGCTCTTATCACTCAGAAAAGCCCCCGCCTCTCCATGGTCGTGATCCGTGGTCCCCAGCCTGGGAAAACGTGCGGCTTCCTCTTCCAAGCCAGCGTGAAGCAACCGGGGCTTCTGAATGGTTTTGAATCCGGGCTTGACTGCCTGGCTCTTCTGGAATGCTAACCTCAGCCATATTGCATCAGAAACCCCAACCTGGGAATGTTTTCCTGGCCAGAGACACTGCTGGAACCCTGCGCTTGCCAACATTAATCTATTCAGAAACTAAATAAACAGAAAGGCATCAGCCACGGTGAAAGCAGCCAGTGGGTGTGGACCGAGTGAGAAGGCGCATTTTCCATGCGCAGGTTTCCCACAGGGAAGGGCGGGAGGTCAGCTCCACTCCGGCCTCGCTTCGCAGGGATGGCTCTCCGAAAGGGCAGAGCGCCTCGCCACTGCACCCAGTCGTGGGATGTAGAATGGGGCGACCAGCCCTACAGGGGTGGTTGGATTCCAAAGCCCATCAGTGCCAAGCAGCAGGAGCTGCCATGGGCCCTGGGATGGTCACCCTGGGTTTTATTTATGCATTTATACACACATGTATTTATATGCCACCTATAACTGCCGAGCCTTCCTAGGTGGCTTGCAACACATAAAATATTAAAGTGAAACACATTAAGACCAATTTAAACAGAACGGATTAAAACATCTACAGAAGCAAGACAAAAACGGCCACAGCATTCAGGCTAAGTGTTAACAAATTTCCTGAAACGGTGTGTCTTTGCCTGGTGCCGAAAGGAAACTAGAGATGGCGCCACGCGAATTTCCCTGGGGAGGGAGTCCCAGAGATGGGGAGCAGCAGCGGAAAAGGCCCTTCTCCTGGTTGCCCCCCGCCCCTCATCTCCCTGAGGGGCGGTTCTTGCAGAAGGGCCTCCTGGGCTGATCTAAGGGGGCGGGTGGGTATATACGGGGGCAGACGCTCCTTTAGATAGCCGGGCCCCAAGCCATTGAGGGCTTTCCGTGTCAATACAAGCACCTTGAATTGGGACTGGGCCGCAACTGGTGGCCAGTGAGGTTCTTCCAGCACCGGTTATATGGGCCACTCTGGCAGTACCAGTCACCAGCTGAGCAGCCCGATTCTGCCCGGTTGCGACTGCTGGACCGTCTTCAAGGGCAGCCCCACATAGAGAGCATTACAAGTTTGAAGATTTATGTCCAGGAGAGGAAGCCGCTGGACACGTGCTTTGTACAAAAATGCCGCCATCTTGATATGCATCATCTTCATCAGTGAGCAGAGATGCGGAAAACCTTCCTTCAGTGCCTGAAAAGCGGTTGGCAGGGAGGGCAAGGAGGAGAATCCTTTGGGCTGCAGTTTAATTTACAGAATTCGCAACTTGCGAAGCATCTCATCCACTGAACTGCGGATGGATGTGAATTTCGTTCACGTTGCAACATCCCACAAAAAGCCCCCTTTGCAACCCCAGATGCAAGCATGAATGTGGCCATGATTTCTGCAGGAAGTTTGCACATTCTGGAGCTCGTAATCATATCTGCAAAATGTCTCCTTTTAGAAACACACCTCAAATGTGTGCTTTGAAAAGTGGGCCTTTCCTTGCTCAAAAATGCATGCACTTCTGATTCAAAAAGGAACAAACACTGTTCTCAGATTTGGGAGCAGGAACGAGACAACACAAGCTTCAGAGGAGGAACATAAGCATGTCTGAGAAACTCAAAAATTCCTCGTTCACCTCGTTCTTAAACATAATTCAGTTCTCAAAAATTCATACTTCTCCAAATTCAGAACGGAATCCCCCAATTTAAAATAAATGCCAGGCTTGGGCCGTGAATTTATGTTTTGGAGCAGAGTTTTCTTCCATGAATTATTCTTTAATACATTATAATCATTTAATGATATTTCTTGAATGAATTATCATTATTAATAACGTAATGGAACGATCTATGACTTTCCACAAATGTTGGAAAGCAGTGAATATAAAAGCAATGGCATAAAACAACCCTAAATATAAGAATACAAGCAACACAATACATTCATCAGAGACAAAACTGCACACACGAGTGCGTGCTCAGATCACAGCTGGAAGAGAGGCAGTGTGGTGTAGTGGTTAAGAGCCTGGGACTGGGACTCAGAGGATCTGGGTTCGAGTCCCCGCTCGGCCATGGAGCCAACTGGGTGACTCTGGGCCAGTCACAGACCCTCAGCCCAACCTACCTCACAGGGTTGTTGTTGTGGGGATAAGATGGAGGAGGAGAATGATGTAAGCTGCCTTGAGCCCTTTGTAGGAAAAAGGCAGGATATAAATCGAAATAAATAAATAAATAAATAAAATAAAATGTGCAAAAGCCACAGGGAAAGGCACTGGGAAGAGTTAAGTCTCGAGAGGATGCATGAACGCCAGAGCCGAAGGGACTCCAGCGGTTGGCCAGAGCTTCCAGAGGTTGGGCTCTGAGCACTAAGTGCCCCACAGGAGACCGAGCTTGGGAAGATGCGCCTGGACCCAAACTCGCTCAGGTCAAGGGATGCACGAGGCCCGGCCTGCCCACGACGGGGATGGGGATGGGGAGGGAGCTCACCTTTTCCCTGGTGTCGATGTTGAGGAACTTGGCGCACTCGCTGTAGCTGGCCCAGGTACGATTCTTGCTGGGTACCAGCACCCACGTCCCGTTCAGGTCACACTGACGGTAGGCATGGCCTAGCAAGGGGAAAGAGGAAGGCAGAAAAGCTGATGGACGCCTTAATATTGATTCAGGCAAAGATTTCTAGGCCGCCTTTAAGGATGGAATGCAAGGCCCAAACCACCCAAAACGGATGCAGCAAAATTCCGTCCGTATATATGCCAGAAACATCCGAAAGACAGAGATTGCTAATAAAAGTCTGGAGCAAAGTGAATGTATTTATTCATTTCATTAAAGGGATGTTAGAACATCCTTCAGCCCCCTCCCTCCTTAAAAAGCTCCCACAGAGCTTATCTTTTATTTATTTATAATTTTCTTTTCTATTTTTTCGTATACTGTTCGGCTCAGCCATGTTAGTTCTCCAAACGGTTTATGCTCAATAAAATCCAAACATAACACAATATATTAAAACAGAGTGATAATCAATAAAACAATCCAATATCATAATAAAGAAAACTAAAGAAAACAATTCACAACATAATTAAACAAATGGATAAATGCTAGAGCCCAAGAAAAATAAATGCAAAGAAGAACTAGAACAAAAGTAAGAAAAAGACCTGCCTGTAGGTATCAATAAATATTAAAATGCCAATTGAAACATTTTTGCCTGGCACTGGAACATGTACGGCATCAGTGCCAGCTGTACATCAATTCCATTAATAATAATAATAATAATAATAATAATAATAATAATAATAATAATAATAATTCTATGCCACCCCTTGCCGAAGCCTCGGGGCGGCTTACAACACAACACAATACAATTCAATATAAAAATAAAAATAACCATATAAAATTAAAATTAATAATATAAAATAAATAAAAAATATAAACGATATAAAAGAAGTTATAAAAGAAAAGAAGTCGCCCTGGCCAGATAAGTAAATATTGTTAACAATTAAAATGACATTTAAATAAAAAGGTTTAAATGAGGCACCACTACCAAAAAGACCCTTCCCTGAGCAGCTGCCCTCTGTGTGTCCTCTGAGGGCAGCTTCTGGAGAAGGACCCTCGAACGGGATCTTACAGTGGGGGACGTATATATGGCCGGAGATGCTCCTTCAGATAATCAGGTCCTGAGCCATTTAGGGCTTTATAGGTTCATACAGTGGGGCCTCCCGGTTCGAACAACTCTAACTTCAAACGATCCTAAGTTTGAACATTGAAGTTGAGATGAAACTACTCTGCAGTTCGAAGGATGCTTCGAAGTTCGAACTGCGAGCAAAGTGAACGGGATGGCAGTTGTGGCAAAAACATTCAACTTGATGTGTGCTCAAGTCGAAAAAAAAATCACAGTAAAAGAGACGTTGCCATTAGTCCCACTGAAATACTCTTCCTCGCTTCAAACGCACGCGCCCATTGCTCTTGCCACTTGCTGAAGCCTCCGGGCAGCCATGGCAGCTCAGCTAAAGGCACTCGTGAAAGAGGGGCTTCCTGAAGAGGGTCTGAAGCGAGGGAGAGCATTTTGAGAGGGATTAATGGCACTGTGTCTTTTACTGGAATCATTTTTTCGATTTAAACATTTGTTGCATTTTTTTGATCGCACCCGGTATATCACCTCGAACTTAATTCATTTCAGGAGGCTGTATTTGCTGTTCAAGTTTGCCAAAATGGGTCTGGGAACAGATTAATTCACTTTTCATCGTTTCTAATGGGGAAAGTTGATTCGGACTTTGAACGATTCAGAGTTCAAACAGCCTCCTGAAACAAATTAAGTTCAAAGTACGAGGCACCACTGTACATGCACCTTGAAGCGGGCCCTGACTGGAACTGGTAACCAGCGGAGATTGTACAGGGCTGATGACACACACACACACACACACACACACACACACACACACACACACAATCAATTTGTAAGGCCACAATAAAACTGGTGAACTAAATACAGCTGACCAGCTGCAAGGAACATCCACAAACCCTTGGAGACAAGTTCTGCAACACTGTCAGCCACCGTCTATACTCCATAAGAGAAGAGCTCAGCTTCTTCAAGTGTGCCAGCAAATCTGGGCCAAAATACGGGATTTTACCGTCATGGTTGAAGTCGAAGATGTAATCTGGGCATGGCATGGACACCAGCTCTCCTGGGGCACTTTCCGGCCAACAGATGAGGTTGTCCCACTCAGAGACGCAGAATCCATCTGCAAGAGAAAAGCCAGAAAGGGGGCCATGAGGAACACTCAGGCGTGAATCATGCTGGAGGAATGTCGCCTGTCTTCTCGAGACGCTGCGGTTGATGCTCCTCACAGTCCTCCGGCTGCTTCACCTGGGCAGGGATCTTCACATGTTCCTCAACAGGCCAACCGTGGCAAAACAGGGGGCAACCTAGTCACCTACAGCACCCCACCTTGGAAGGTTTTGCTGGTTCTGCCATAATTCCCCAAGCTGGTTCTGCCATATTTCCCCAAGGTGAAACTCACACCACCATCCCTTCCAAATGGCGATGGCGCAACCCACCGTTTGGGTCATCCTTTCAAGCAAGGAAGTGGGCAGTCTGGTTTGAGGTTCTCATGCTAGCCGGATGCCATATTCCGAGAAAACTTCCTTTGCTGATGGTGGTGGAGGGGAAAAGTGCCTCGTTTAGCTTTATTTCCCACCCACAAGCCCCCGTTGCTTAGAAAAGAGGTGGAAGCTCGCCCAGGAAGACCCTGATTGGGATCAGCTCTGAGGTTTGCAGAAAAGCTACAAACAGCCTTCAGTAAACACTGGGCAACGATGGCTGCTCCCCACAAGGAACGGCTGGCTTGGCAGTCGTCACAGAAGCCCTCTCTTGGCCAACGGGACGGTGGTGTCTGTTGGAATAGAATTCCTGAGGCGGGCACTGCTGTTTTCTGCCATTGCTTGGGACAGACGTTTGCTCTTGCGAACGCTCATTTCTCCTGTGCCATGAAGGCAACCAACGAACAGGAAAGAACGAGTTTTCTCCGTGCATATATACACCCTTCCCCTGTGCATTGCTTCTGATTAGGTGAGAACGTCATTACAACATTGAGAGGGGTGCAAAGTCTGAAGGATAACGGAGAGCTGCTGCGGCAAAGTGGTTGGACTGGGATTCTAGTCCGCCCTCTGCCACAGAATGCACTGGGGGACTTCGGTCACGGGCTCTCAGCCTCACCCACCTCACAGGGTTGGTGTGAGGCTAAAACAAAGAGGGGAAGAACCTTGTGTTCATCCAAGGGGAGGAAAGGGTGGGAACACTTGCAGTGCAATAATAATGACAATTATTTAGGCATGCAAACTGTTTCCCCAGTGTAAAAATCTGTTTTGCTCCTACTGATTAGCAAAAGAAATCAATTTCTTCCTCCATCTTCACCAGCAAGGAGCACAAAGAGCTGGTGATACGGTCACAAGGCTCAAAGTCTTCCCAAATATTAGAGTGGACGGTAGGTCTCTTGAGAGGGGAAAGAACATGCTGCCCTCACTGTTCTTAGCGATGGACACCGGAGAACAACCTCAAGGATAGCTCCTGGCATGTGATCTGGACCACACAGGGAAAGGTGGTCCTTCAGGGAGGGTTGTGTCCCTGAGGAACGTGGTAGGGGTTCCCAGCCGCGTTGGATCCACCTCTTCCAAAAGGGGCTTTGGATCAGGGCTTTGAGGAAGGGGCACAGGCGATCGGGTGCGGGGGCTTCTCAGAAGAGGCAGCAAGGGAAACAAGGATGAAGAGCCGAGGACCTCCGAATCCAGAGTCCCATAAGGTTCAATGCATGTGAGTCTCAAGCAATGCGCACTGGGACAAAGGCACCCTAACTCTGCCTATACATTGATGGAATCACATGGTGCTGCCACTGGGCAAGGAAGAGGTGGAACAAACGTACTGAAATCAACTCTGTGCGCATGTGAGCACAAGGAGCAGATTGTGAGTCAGGAGCGGTTCAGAAAGGGACGGAAAATGAGGCGCTTGTCACAACGGTGAAATCCAGTGCCTGCACAGCGAGGCGCGTGGTTTTATAAGCACTGCCCTGAGTGATGTGCCACTTAAATTGTCCAGCACTGATATCTATTTATAAGATGCATGGGCTCAGTCATGATGAACGACAGGGCGGAGATGCCATCCTTTGGATAAGCGCATTAATTTCTGGCGCAGATGGCTTCAAAGGGGGTCGGAACGATCCACGGGAAAAAGGTTGATCAGCAATATTAGGCATTCTAGCTACTCCAAATGGCCAGCCCGGGTGCAAGATTGCGGGCGAGCAAACAGGGGCAGGCCAGACTGTTATTTCCTGCTGTGCTTTGGAGTAGGGAAGCCGGAGAAGCCTGCAGCGGATTCATCTGCACTCAGAGTCCCTTGAACTCGGCCCGTGGATGCGGCAGGCGAAGGGCTCTTTGGGCTGTGTGGATTTTGCAAACGTGCGGACTCATTTTCACTTGCGGGGCTGATCATGTGAATGCACGCTTGCATTCTTGCATGCTTGCATGCTTGTGCGAATGAGAAAAAAAACCTTGTGCATCCCCACCTCCCCAAATATGATTCTGTCGATGAGTGGAGGATGGAATCAACGGCACTGGGCAACAGCTGGCATGGACTTAGCTGGATCCGTGCCTGAAGCCCTGCATCCAGGTTGGTCGACCACTGTCTAAACTGATGTGGGAGTCCATGGACCATTGTTCTAATCCAGCAGACTCAGCTTATGTCTTTTATCATATCAGATTTAAAATTGAAATACAACTATATAATAGGTTCTGCTAGTGGCAGATGAATTTCTCAACCTCCTTTTTACTCAAGTTCTACTTTCTTCACAGTTCGTTTAATTCAAACTCAGTTTCATTCTGGATTTTTATTTTGGTTGTCTGCACACAAGTGCATACATTTTCATAGATGTTTTCTCAATATTGTGCACATTTTTACAAATGTAGATATTTTTCATAAATTATGTTTCCATGGAAGAAAGCATTTTTCTCGTACAGTTCCCTGAATCTTAGGCATCCTTTGTGGATAGTTTCCTAAATTTGTGGAAATTGTGCACAGCCTTTCTATGTGCACATGTCTCGGTGGCCTGCCTTGCAACTTTGGGAAAAGTGTGGATTGCAGTGCCTGGCTATGTTCGGCTTCATGTTCAGTTGCAGAAGGCAAATCTGTCAAGTGCACACTGAAGTGTGGCTGTGTGACTAGAGTGTTGTGTGAGAATGGAGGATCTGGGTTCAAGTCTCCACACAGCCAGTCACTGAGCCAGTGTGGCGTAGTGGTGAAGAGCATGGGACTGGGACTCAGAGGATCCGGCTTCGAGTCCCCGCTCAGCCATGGAGCCAACTGGGTGACTTTGGGCCAGTCACAGACTCTCGGCCCAACCTACCTCACAGGGCTGTTGTGGGGATAAGATGGAGGAGGAGATGTCAGCTGCCTTGAGCCCTTTGTAGGAAAAAGGCAGGATATAAATCGAAAAATAAACAAATAAAAAATAAAAAAATTGTCGTGAAGATAAAAAGGGAAGAAGGAGGGCTCACGGGTTGCTCCGTGGGCTCCTTTAAGGAAAAAAGGCAGGATACCCGACACAAGATGGGGAACACGTGGCTCAACAGAACGGAAAAGGACAAAGACCTCGGCGTCACTGTGGACAACAGGCTACATGTGAGCCAACAATGCGATGCAGCCGCCAAAAGGGCAAATGCTGTTTTGGGATGCATCAACAAAAGTGCTACTTCCAAACTGTGAGAAGTAGCAGTTCCCCTCTACTCCTCACTAGTCAGACCTCACCTGGAATCCTGTGTCCAGTTCTGGGCACCAAGATTTAAGGAAGATGCAGGTAAATTAGAAAGGGTGCAGAGGAGGGCAACAGAAATGCTCCAGGGTTTGGAGACACTGCCCTGTGAGGAGAGACTGAGGGAACTGGGCACGTTCAGCCTTGAGAAGAGAAGGCTGAGGGGGGACATGAGCTCCCTCCAGAAGGACCTCAAAGGCTGCCACAAAGAGGAAGGCCAAGATCTCTTCTTGCTGATGCCAGAGTGATTGACTGAGTTGACTATTCCAAGTTGCAACAACCCAGGTTCAGGCTGGACATCAGGAAAAGCTTCCTCACTGTCAGAGCAATAGGGCAGTGGGACCAGCTGGCTGGGGAGGTGGGGGGCTCTCCCTCCCTGGGGGCATCCAAAAGGAAACTGGGCTGCCATCTGGGAGGGATGGTTACACTGAGGGTCCTACCCAGTGGTCCTCCTGGTCCCTTCCAGCTCTACTGTTCTACGATCCTATGATTCTATATACACGCTCAGATCAACACATGGAAATAAATTAAACGGGAACCGAACCCGTTCCCCACCCATCCTGACTCCAGGGTGGGATTGTTCTGGTTTGATTGTTTCATTCTCTCTCTCCCGCTGCAGAGAGATTGTATTTGATGCAGCTTCTGCTACATGTGAAGAGCACATTAAAACCATCTGCGCAGCCATTTTGGCAGGCAAACAGAATGCAAACAAGGTCCTAAGGTGTTTATCTAGGAGTGCAGAGTATAAATCATCCCCAGGTTATTCTGGCACGGCGAGCGAGGCACCCGAGACCGCAGCTGGGATATGATGTACAGTTGTGGTCACTCCATTACGGGAAGGACAACCAGCGGCTTGGAAAGAAGCAAGGCACAGCCGACCAACATATTTTAGGAAAGAAAAAATAAAAATAAAGATGACCCACAATTCCGTACATAAGCTCGATCTGTGTGATCCTTCCCCTGCCTCTGAGAAAGATTGTGAGCTTTTCTGTATTGTCTCTTGGCATCGCTAGGATTTTCTGCCCTATCGGGATGCTCAGAACACAGTGTGGATTTGGGTTTGGGAAAAATCTGGCTGCGGTTTGAAACTGGGGGACTGAATACAGGAAAGATGTGATGCTCAGCAAATCGGCGGAAAGAGTTTAGCTGCACACACCACCAGATGCCTACCCCTCTGCAAACCTCTGCGCCACTGCAAATACAGAAGACAGACGTGCGATCTCTGCCAGAAAAGGACCCACCAGGTCAACTCCCCGAGGAGAAGAGGCAGCTCTGCAGGTCATACTCCCGGTAGATTAAGCCACGGGAGCTGTGCCACAGCGCAAGTGCAGGAGGCAGGGACACAGAGGTGCGGTTGCAAAGGACAGAGGGGGAGGCTGGCAAAAGCCGTGGGCGCAACTCAGGTTTTGGGCACCTGCTTTGCATGGCTGGAGGCTGGTGGTCCCGGATTTGATTCCTGGCATCTCCATGCAGGACTGGGAAAGTCTTCTCCCTGAAACCCACAAGGCACTGCACAGCTGCCTTCCCCAGCCTGGTGCACTCGAAATGGCAGGGACCACAGACACCAGTGGTCACCCCACCGGTGCTGATGGGAGCCCAAGTCCAAAGCAGGTGGAGGCAGCGACTCTACGGAGGCCTGGCCCGGGATCGGGCGGCTTCCTACATTCCTCAGGTAGACCTGGACTCCCAATGCATCTCAGGACAAGTTCCGGTGGACTTCCAAGAAATGGTCTCCAGGGGTTCTCTAAGAACGCAGGCCTTGGTGGCTGGCCCGACGGCCCCCTCAGATCCGGACGGGTGGCACAACGACCAAGACCCAGAGCAGCTGCGCAGAATCGCGCTGCAAGGCCCCGTCGCTCCATCAGCGGCTGTCCTCATAGGCCAACCGGACATCCCCGGGGCGCTTCCGCAACAGGAGACGGCCGGCAGAACCGCCCTGCCTCCAAGACACGGAGTCAAGCGGACCGGCTCCTGGGATGCACGGATGCAGCCACCTTTGCCTCGCTCAGTGCGGCGTCCGCCAGATGTTTTGGACTGCAGGTCCCATCAGCACGGGTGGGCACAGCCCACGGCCGGGGATGGTGGGAGCTGCAGTCCAAAGCATCTGGAAGACTACTCAGCCGGACACGGCTCCACCATGGCTCGGGATCCTGGAGAGAGCTTCTCCGCAAATTTGCCCAGCACCCTTGACGGCCACCTCACACTCACACCTTAAATCCGTGGCGGACAGGACGCGGCCAAGTCGGTGCAGGGAGCTGGCCGGAGAGAGCTGTCGGCCACGTGCGAGGTTGCGTGTGCGTGCGGGGAGGGAGGGAGGGGCCGTTCGGGCAATGCTCCCGGGCAGAGGTGTGACGAGCACACCGATGTGTGCCTATTTTAATCCATCTAATGGCCCGGCAAATAAGAGCGGCGTTTATAAGGGCCGTGGGCGCGTGAGGCCGAGCTTGACGCGGGCTGCCCGACAACGCCGAGGACAGCTATTAACGGGCCGTTGTGGACTGCTCGCTCACTCCCCCTTTCTGCAAAATGTCCCCTCTTCTCTTCCAAACGGTGGGTCAACACAGGCTCCCGATTCATGCCGTGGCGTGGGGGGTGCAGCCCCGATGAGTCATGGCTGGGCATTTCTCTTCATCCCCGTCCAGGGCTGGTGTCAGGGTGGGCATCGTCCACACCGCCGTTGTCGAAACGTAATGTTTGCCTACGTCTCAAAGAAAAACTCTTTGGGGTTTCCTGTTCCTTCTGGATGTCTTTCATCCGACGGCTAAATTTAAAAGCAAGCAAGCAAGCAAACCACAAGCTTGTGGGGACCGTTCTCCTTTCTTTCTTTTTAAAAAATATTTCTTTTTTTGGGCTTCCCCTCCCTAGAAACTTGAGCCAAATGCTGCATGTGGGGAATGTATGTAGAGAGCTGATGAGTGGGTAGGATCATTTGGAAAAAAACTTGCTGCGCAGGCAGTTGGCCTCGTGGATTGTAGAGTTGGAAGGGGTCCAAGGAGGCCATCTAGTCCAGCCTCTGTACAAGAAATCTGCTCCCACAACAACTCACACAGGGGGCAGTGGGGGCAACCTATAGATCATTCCACACTAGCCCTCAGGCCATCTTTCATTCCCCTTTGGGCACCTTCTCATTGGCTTTGTGCTTTCTGAAGGCCCACCAGAGTTGGGCATTTATCCGTCTGATTCCTTCTCCTTGGCCAATGGATTTCCATCTTCCTCCTGCTCTTCCTTCAAGAAGTTCAGGGAAACGGCTTAGAGTTCTCCTTGCCCTCCCAGCAATTTTACCTTCACACTAACCCTGCGAGGTAGGCTGGGCTGAGAGAATGCAATTGGCCCGCGGTCAGCTGGTTTCCGGGATGGGCAGTAGGCTGGGGTGAGCCAGGACCTGTAGGCCAAGGCCAGTGAGAAGCGCAGAGCAAGTTGGAACCCGAAGACGGGCCACGAGGCACCACTGGGACCGGTCTGGGGCACGGGCCTTGCCCAAGTTCAGGAGGGCCCAAATGGAACAGCATCTGAGCAGCTCCTGTCAGCAGCGTGGCTGAGGCGGGCTTTGAACCTAGATCTCTCTGGTCCAAAAAACACCCCACTGTCAGAAGAACGCTGGCTGGAAGGAAATGCCCCCTGGGCACTGCTGGTAAAGAAATTTATTGCTGAGCTGCATAAATAGGAGAATTGCATGCATGGTGTAGCTCTTTCAGGCTCCCCCATTTCAGACGAGAAATTAGTATTTCATTTCTATACTGCCGAGTAGTCGAAATCACATGTCTGAGCTGAAAGCTCCTTTTTCTGAGGCCACCAGCTAATTAGGGGCCTTGTTAAGCTACCGCCATTCCACCTGACATGCAAATATTCTGTCTTCAGGATGAAGACAGTTTTGAAGGAACGTCCTGACATGCCAGGCATAGTCTGAAATGGTGCGAAGGATCAAGCGTTAAGCTGCACGGCACTGTGAATTTTCTTTGTCCCTTCTTGGGGACTACACTCTGGAGTTCGCATGAGCAGTATTTTTTCTGGGTGGCACAAAACAGCAAACTAAGGGTCCATCTCCTCTATCATTTTGTGATCTAAATACTTCTCCATAAACATGTTTGACATAGGAGGGGAGCCTTGTCCCCCTCCTAACCTCTTTTAATGCCTGTTTGCGGCTGCTGGGCCCCAGCACTCTTTTCTGGTGCCACTTTCCTTAACTGTAACCTTACTGGTAATGGGATCCTAGCCAATTGGGGATCACAGTAGAAATATCACAACGCTATACCCATTCAGGTAATGGGATCCTAGCCAATTGGGGATCACAGTAGAAATATCACAATGCTACGCCCATTCAGGTAATGGGATCCTAGCCAATTGGGGATCACAGTAGAAATATCACAATGCTATACCCAATCAGGTGTACATCATACCATCAAAAAGACGATCCAGAGAGAGGTCAAGGCTTTCTGCTCTGGATAAGTGAAAATGCCCCATCGCTCCCTCAACTCCCCCCCCCCACACACACATACACTAGAACTCTTTCCTCATCTTGGTGGTGGAGGAAGGAATACTTTCTGCTCAGTTCTGCGCAGACTTTTCCTGCTTGTAGAATATTCTCAGGTGAAACAAGGCAAGGAACACCCATGCCTTGCAGCGAGACAAAGAAAGCCTATAAGGACCAACCTTTAACCTCTTAATCACCTGGATCAGGTTAGTGGATAGCCGGGAGCCTATAGAGACAAAACTGTTTTTGCAGTGCGAAAACTGGACTAAACTTCAGAAGTCATTAGCTGAAGAGTGGGAGATCGAGAGAGATAATAAAAGCACATGAGCTGCTTTCCCGATGGCACTTAACAGGTAATAGACTGGCAGCAACCGCAGCGAGATGAAGCTGGTGCAAGGGGGGGTCGCACCGTATGCCACCCTGCGCGAAGCTTGTCACTAAGAGCTCTGGAAAGCATGAAAAGAGCTCTGTCAGGCTTGCGTTTTGGTGACGCTCGCCTCCTCACTGCTCCCCGTGTTTACACGTGAATTGAAAGGCAGCTGCGTGCCAAACTCTGCACACTTCCAGCTGCTGAGATCAAGTTTGTCAATGAAACAACGCACAGAAATCCGCGTGCCTTCGGAGAACCGCACCTAAAATGCCCACGGGACCAGTAAATCTACACAAAATGACTCTCAACTAGGGAGGAAAAGGCACGGATTTAAGGAAGTGTGTACAAGAATCGGGAAGCGTGCATGGAAAAATATGTACAACCCTTTGCACAGATTGTTGAGAATGCAATGTGCAAGCTGAACTTGGAATTCTGGTTGGAATGAACTTAATGGTGGAGGTCTAACTCAAGTGAAGCAAAGCGAACGGGACGGATTGGCCCATCCTGAGTTTTGCCTCAGGCGGGGAGCTAAAATAAACCAGTTGCTTCTAACCTCTGATGACCTATGACTTAGGAAGGCTTTGCATGAGCTTGTCCTGTGACGGTGTCTGTAGGACTCAGTATTTTCTCCTGTGATGTGCCATCCCTCTTAGCAAATGAAAGTCACGTTTCAGAGATTGATCTCTGGTTTTACTAGGACTGTTCTGCGGTGAAGAAAAAAGCGTTTGAAATAAACAGAGCTTACTTCTGCGTGAAAAGGTACTGCTGCAATGCGCTAGTCTATACGATGAGTAACGAGCAACCGGTGCCCAGAATTTCATAATGCTAGTCGCGTGCTCGAAGCGTGCTAACAGAGCGCCGTGCATCACGCCGCATTCCCTGTGACGAGCGTGTCAAGTTTGGTCAGCATCCTTTCCCCCGAACTTCAGAAGGGGCGCTGCAGCTGAGAGACGGCAGCTCGCGGAAGCCCACCTACCCAATTCACCCTGCAGCGGAGTTTGGAAACGCGGGAAGTGGAAAACCTGCTCGCACGTCCCCTTTGGACTGGAAATGCTGAAGGGGAAGCTGCAGTGCTTCCTGGTGGGCCACGCTGGGAAGGCCCCGATTCCACCCGGTCCCTCCAACACCCACTAGCAGCCTCTGCCTTCTGCCGGACGCTCCCATGCCGGATGCCTCCCCCTTTCCTCCCTCTGCATAGCACACGCCATGTAATATCTCTGTTATATACCGAATATATATCCGAGCCCCCAGGTGCTCAGAAGGAAAAAGTGGGGAGGGGGGTTAGAAAAGCTGCAGCTGAGCTTGCTGTGGCTACGTGCTCCGGGCCACATCCTCAGGTTGGATGCCAAACCGAGAGCTGAGCAAAGGGGTGGGGGGGGGGGGGCAGATGCAGCTGCGATCCCCTGCCTGGCAGAGCCCCTTCCTCCCCTCTCTGCCCTGCTCCACTCCATCCTCCTGGCCGGCCCCTCGGGGATGGAGAGCCGGCTGAGGCTCTCGTTTTGCAGCTTCAGCGCTGCCGCTCACGGCCGGTCCGGGAGGAAATTATGAGCCGGCCACCAGAGTTTTATGGGCAAGCAGAACGGCCTGTCGCATCCACCCACTGGGAGGGTGGAGCTGGCAGCCCATTAACGAGGCCATCGGTGGCTGCCCCACCCCTCTAACGAAGCCGGAATTGATTCCATGTGGCTGTTCTCAAATGGCATTCGGTTTCTGGATCGTTTTCTCGTCTTACGCAAAAAGGTTTTGGTCTCCTTCCTTTCTCTCCCACCAGATCCCTCATTTTAATAGCCCAATCTCGCCCGTGCTTAAATGCTCCCAGTATTTCCCCGCAGCCGCAACCGAGTCCAACAACAGCCACATTAACCTCTTACTAACTGCGTCTGCTTTGGCGACAGGGAGATTGTAAGCCTCCCGGGGCAGGGACTCCTCGTCTGGCTCACGAAGAGTTCAGGACTTCAACGGCTCATTCCTCTCTCTCCTGCTCGCTCGTATTCCTCCCCCACTACATCTCGTCCTGGGCCCAACGGCGGGTTTATTGTGTGTGGGAGCCCCTGAACATCCAACTGCAAGAGGCTGCCGCCTGCCAGGCGGGAATGAGGGTACAGTCAGGCTAGTGCTGCGTGTTCTGACCGGCAGCAGTGTGCCAAGAACCCGGGCAGGGAGTGTTTCCCAGCGTCCTGCCTGAAGGAGGCAGCGAGACAGCCCTGCGGATGCCAAGACGGAGCTCTCCGACAGGCCGGCTCCCGCAGCTCCGCAAGGAGCGATCCTGCAGCAGGGCCGGGTCCGCACACACGCCCTGGAGCGAGTCCGATCGTGCCTCTCGCCCAGGCGGAATATCCTCCCCGGCCGTGCCAGACCACTAACAGTGGGAGATGGCTGGAGTCCGCCTCGTGCAAAGTACGCAGGAGTGGGCCAAGCGGCCCCCCGTCCCATGGCCCCATGGGCAGGCGGCGAGTGGGGGCGGCGCGGGGCGGCTGGGCCTCAGGATTTTCAGAGAGGGGCCCACCCGGTTCGCTCGCTCAGCAGCCCCGGTCGTTGCGGCGTTACTGCTCCGATCTAGTGCAGTGGCCGGGCTCTCATGAGCGCCACCGGGGAGCCCCGGGGGAAGAGCTATATAAGGACTGGCTCTTCCCCCCGGAAGCTGCCTTGGTGTGAGGACTGGGCTGGGGGGGGCAGCGAGGAGGGGCAGCACGCTGGGTCCGGGGTGCGAGCCGGAGCTGAGCTAGCTGAGGGCCAGAGGCTTGCGGCAAGTCGGCAGGTCTGGGTCAAGGAAGGAGGTCTGCGTTTGGGACGCAGAGAGAGAGCGAGAGAGAGAGAGGGAGCAGCAGTGCAGGAGAAAAGGGAGAGGAGGAGAACTTTGTATGCCGCCTTGGAATCCTTGCAAGAAGAGGAAAAGCGGAGTACAAATGTAATGTGGTGATAACAATGATCACATTTCTCAGCAAGGGTGGCCCCCAAGTTCACTTCCCGTAATGTGACGGATTGAGGACTAGAGACACTTCCAACACTTGAGTGGACCTCACTCTCAAATGGACACCTTTGGTCAGCGTCTGTCGAATGGATGCCTACCCATCTCTATTCTTTTTTAGTATTTTATATTGTTTGGTTGAAACTTATACAAAAAATAAATTAAAAAGGAATGGCTGCCATTTTGTTTTCCCCAGAAACCCCTGCTTTGAGGTGCTGCAACATTGAGGAAATCCAAAATGGCTGCCACCATAAAAATGGCAGCCTCATTTGCCATTCGTTGGATTTCTATCAATTTCATTTTTTAAAAATAGGAATATCGTGCAATGTGTCCACCCTCCACGAGTCTTTCTTTGAGAGCAAACAGTGGATTAAAAGGAATCTGCACGCCATTTGATTACTGGCAGGGAGGGCGGGATCCAAGATCCAGAGTGCAACCTTATGCATGTCTACACTGAAGGAAGCCCACCTGGTTCAATAGGGCTTACGGCCAATGAGTACGTTGCAGAATCGGTAAAACCATTTGGGGAAACCGAGCTCAGAGAGAGGCTATTTCACAAAAACTGCTTCTCTTCAAATTACTGGGTTGATTTCACAAAGATTTAGGTCAAATCTGTATTTCTATATGCACACACGCACAC
This sequence comes from Varanus komodoensis, assembly GCF_004798865.1. NCBI lineage: Eukaryota > Metazoa > Chordata > Lepidosauria > Squamata > Varanidae > Varanus > Varanus komodoensis. The sequence goes on from NW_025335440.1 coordinate 5,873,305, forward strand.
GCACCAGCAATGCCAAAATAGCAGCTTTGGAACCCAACTTGTTCAGGTTCATTTGGACCCGATGCTAGAATGATAGAAATGCTTTTCTTTCCCCCGTTTTCTTACTTCATCAAAAGTGCAGCCTGAAAGATCTGACCTTCCCCACTCCAGCGGGAAGCCGTCAAACACCCCATTCTGCTCCCAGTTACAATAAACAGCCTTTTGGAAGAAGCGCCCAATGTGATACTTCGCGATTCTCCCCACCTCTCTGGGAATCATTAATGCGCTTCTCTGCCCAACTTCATTTCCCCTTTGGAACAGTTAATTTCAAGCTCAGCTCTGCCTAGTTAAAAAGAGGATTTTTTTTGGTTTGTGGGAAGACGTTAATATGTACTATACTTGGCCTCCTCAGAAAAATTACATAAAGGACAGCAGATGCTCTCCTTGTGAAACCAATTTTGCTCCTCTGCTTCGCCACGGCTTCAGTCCAAGATAAAGCTCCTTTAGTCCCGTTGACACCAAGGGGCTTAAGACGCTTCAGCAAGAACCCCTTCGCTCAGCTGGGGCAGACTAAAGAAGCACGGCTTCCTTCCAAGAAGCGCTGCCCAGCGGAACGAAAGAATAGCCGAAGGAATAAAACGTAATGCGGGTAGTTAGAAGAATATCCTGCACTGCAAAAAAGGTAAACATACGTACCTGCATAAGAACAAGCCTAAAACACTGAAAAATGGTCTCTAGAATGCCTGGGAGAAGGAGAAAGGCATGGGATGGATCACAGTGTGGGAACCTAGTGGGCCTCTTCAGGGAGGCATCCTAGAAATAGGGGGCCACGACTGAGAAGGTCCTTGTTCTTCTAGCCACCCACCGAACCAGTCACAGAAAGCCATGCACTCAAAGGTGACCTAAAGACACAGTCCTATCCATTGCACTCACTGCCCACAAGGCCCCGAACGGAGAGGTTTACACGCCTCCAATGCAGAGTGGGGACAGAGGAGAAGGGCATCTTCGCTTCCCTGGCCAATTTTGGCCATCCGGCTGGGGTGTGTTGGCCCAGGGGAACGGAGGAAGGCTGCTGTGCCATCCTCTTCAGGTTGCTCCCTCCCCGGCCCTGGAGCAACCCCCTTAACCCCTCTCCATGGGCCTTTCCCCAGCCTCGGAGAGACTGGCTGCAGGGGGCTGGGGGGGGGGGGAGCAGGGATCGGAGGAGAGCTCTGAGGCTGGCGCTCTGTGTCCGAACTCAGAGCTAGGAATCCGAATTATCCTGTGGCGTTCCTGAAGGCGTCTGGGGATGGAGAATCACCTTCTAATGGTCTGAACAGGTGCATATGAGAAAAAAAAATCCCAAGATGTAGAAATTCAGCAGCTCCATTTTGAGCTGGGTCTGAAAACAGCAGGCCGTTGTCAAGTTGGCATCTAAGAGTGGCTGAGAATTTTGGTCCCCTTCAGTTTTGTGAAGTATTTGCCAACATTTGCAAAGCTGTCCATATTCGGAAGAAAAAGAACACGATGTGTTTTTGTGGAAGAAAAATGAATGTGTGAAAAACTGATAACACCTGTTTTGTGACATCATCACCTTTTCCATGTGATCCCTGATTGGCTGTGCTCTGGGTTTGAATTCTAGGAATTCAACTGTGTTCATGGTGTGAATTTGGTTGCCTCCTCCTTTTTTCCTCCTCACCAATATGGCAGGCAGGTATAACATCCTCCTTCCTGTGCTGGGAATAGCAATACCTGTTGAAGCGGGCAGGTGCAACTGGGTGAGAATTTAGTTCCTTTTCGGTAAGGAAAGCTCAGATTCTGGAAAGAGCAAACTTGAGACGCGATGCATATGAACGCAGGAGAAAGTGAAACGGGAAGATCTCCCATCGCTACCAGCACGAGGAGCTCTATCTGGACCTCACTGATGTTTCCAACCCATCTTCAAATATGACATCAGGCATGGGGATGACCAGGCCATGGATAACTGTTGCCTGGTGACCTCCATCCAAATGAATTCACCACTGGCCTCTCAACCGGGCCCTCCTTGCCACCTGGGCCACAAGAAACACACCTGATGGATCCAGAAATACACCTGATCTTTCAAAGGTCAGCTACCCCTTCCAGAACAGGCTGGACATTGCTTAGGTGGGCAGACTGACCACCGGCCAACCACATCTCCATCTTTTCTGGGATATACGTCAGTTCCTTGGGCCTCGTTCGTCCTCTGCTCCAGCACCTATTTAGGGCGGCCACAACCTCACCTGGGTGAGAGGAAGGGGAGGGATACATCGGGGTGCCCTCTACACATGGGTGGGACCTCTGCTCTCCTCTTCTTCCACATGTCCTCCTTTTCTCAAGCAGCAATCCTATAGGGACGGATCCAAGAGGGAACCCACGGAACCCAGAAGTAGAGGTAGAGACAGACGGGGGTAGAATTGCAGGGTGACCTGGTTACTGGCAGAGGTTTCGGTTAACAGATTTAGCCTTTGGTGCTTGGTGAGGCTTTGAGAACTGCTCCACATGTTCCTTAATGGCACAAGACAGATGTCATTTTGGGTTCCACCAATACAGACCTCCCTCCCACACAACGCCAAGGGGAAAGCTTTTAGCCTAGTTCTGCCCCCAATGCAATTATTCTTAAAGTGGAGGGAGGTTTTATTTTAAGCAATGAAAATGAAAATAAAAGCCCAAACAAGCTAGGCTTCATTTAGTTAAAAAGAGCATTTCCTGGTTTCCGGAAGGACAGGCTATAAATACAATCTCGCGTCGGCTGAATATACCCTCTGGTTCCTTCCCGCTATTCAATCTGCTACTGCTTATGGAATGAATCACATGGTGCCCACAGCCAATCAGGGATCACATGGAAAATGTGATAATGTCACAACACAGGTGTTACCAGCCCAAACAGCCTACCTCTTAGGTAAATGCCCTGGGATTAGACCTACACTGGAAATGTCTCATGCCTGTTTGCTAATATTTTTGGCAACATTGAGAAATGTTCCATATTTCATCCTTCCTCCACCTCCAAATCATGCATTATAAACTGTTATATATATTGGTTGCCTGTAATTATGTCCTCAGAGTTTTGTGACACCTCTCTGTTAATGGTGTGATCCCTGATTGGCTGGGATGACTGATATGATTAAATCAGGAAGAGGTTATCACCATGAAGGAGGTCCAGGAAGGGTATCCAAACAGTAGAGAAGGATTTGAAAAAGGGAATGTTTTCACAGTCTGTTTTTCAAGAGCATGCCACCAAAATTGCCGACCTGTTCCTCTGCATGAAGGCTGGAAAATATTTGCAATGGTTGCTTTTGGAATTCTTCTGCTACCTGGGGCAGTCCTTTCATGATCTTCCTAAGATGACAATGCATAATAAAATGGTTGCTTAAAAGAATGTGTGTTTGCATGGCTACATGGGAAAAGATTCAGGAAGGGTCTCCCAGTAAGACTGTTCCATCCTCTTTGGAGCCCTGCAAAGCAAGCCAGAAGGGGAGGTGTCTAGGGCTGGGGAAGGGGGGCCATTTTCAGAAGCTCATGCCAGGAGGAGTCAAACTGTTATCCTCAAAGTGTATGAGTCTGTCTTATGCACATCCCTTTGACATGCACATGGTAGGCAAGTCATGAGCGGAGGTGGCTGGAGCCGGGGGTCAGACTAGATGGCCTGGGGGGTCCCCTTCTGACTCGCTCTATTTCTGTTTCGCTATTTCTACTCATATGCAAGCCACCTGGATCACATTACGAAGAGACACAGGGTTCCATCTGACTTTTGGTAAAAACTATGCTGCAGCAAGCCCTCCAAAGCCACTTCTTAGCATTCTTGTGAAGTGTCGCTGTATTCTTTCAATTAGCAATGACTTCATCCCAGCAACTGATTAATTAATGCTAACAGGAGACAGAAAAACAGCCATTTATTAGGACTCTCTCCCTCTCCCAACTTTCCTTTTGTTCCACTCAGTGCTCGGACTCAGGATTAAGGTGGATTCCACCCCTGCGCTGCCCCAGAGCTGAAATGAGCAGTGGATCCGTTGTTTGCATGGTGATCCGCGTCTCTGGATGGCCAGACCTTCCTGAACTGGAAACTTTCACCTGCCTGAAGGACTTGCGGTGGATCTGGCAACATGCCCAGTTTCGCAGCTCAGGAAATCGCCACGTGCTTCTGAGACCCAGACTTAGGGGGAGGCCCTCTGGGGCCACAGCCCCCTCTCCATTCCGCTGGGGCCCCGAGCCCTGGGAGGCCACGGCCCTGCCGTCCAAGAGCGCTTGCTGAACGCAAGGTGTGGGGCCGCAGCAATCTCTGCCGCTTCAGATCCCCTGCATAGCTCCCCCAGGCTGCGTCTCCTGCTGCTCCAACTCCTCCGCCAAGGAATGGTTCAGCTGCAGCGAGGACCGCCGATCCAGCAAAGGACACCGCCAAACTGAGAACGGTCCTCTGTGGAAAGGACACTCGGCCACCCTGTGCACTGCCAGCGCTTGGTTTTCTACCTGCAAGCACGGTGAACAGCCTCCACGCGTCAAGGGAGTCCTCCAGGCTGCATCCCAAGCGGCCCGACCCGGAGGGCCGAGCCGAGTGCTTCGGATCAAGGTCTCTGCCCCCTGAAACACGGTGGCCCTGAGCGGCCACCGTGGCTGACCGAGTGGTCAAAAGCACTGCACCAGGCCGGGCTTCTTCTCAGTGGAGCAAGCTCCCCACTTAGCTCCAGCATCTTTTTGCCACTTGCTGTTCTGGGTCAGGATCCGACCGAGCCCTGGTCTAGTCCGGCCCGTCTGCTGCTCTGGACCATGACTTGTGCCACGGAGCTCTTGAAGGCACCTCGGCCGAGGTGCGCCAGAGACAGCGCAGGCGACCCTCTGGCCAGAGCGAGCCCCGTTTCTGCAGTTTCCCCCACATGCGGAACGTGGAGAGCGAGAATCCGCCACCGTTTCCTCTTTTGTGCTTCTTGGGAAATGGCTCTGAGATGGAAGGTGGCTGATCATGGGCTTGTGGCCTTGGGGGAGGGCAGCTTTCTTTCTTTCCAGGATCCCCACATTTTACTTCTACACAGCTGGGAGCCGCAGCTCTCTGTGCAGCTCACGGCAACTCGCAAAACATCGGCAACACCCACAATAACAAAAACACGGCACCCTTCCAGCACGCTGCAGTTAAAAACAATCTGACAGCAGAAAAATGTTAGTGCAAAGGGGACCTGTTCAGAAAGCCTGGCAGAAAAGCTCCATCATGCCACGGAAGATGCTAAAACGCCGGGGAGAGGGGGGACCACCTTAACCTGGCCCCCACGAGATGGCAGAGGCTCAACAGCATTCTACAATCGGGGGCCAGCGCTGGCAGGGCTGTTGCTACCCTGGGGGGCTTGCCATTTAGGATGCGATGCGAATCCCTTCAGCAGGCAGAACGGGATGCCTTGTTTTAAAAAAGCCCTTTCGAAAACACTTTTGTTTTCACGGGATTTAGGCTGGGGGCTCTGGTGGGGTTATGCTCCTTGGAGGCCCTTGCTCTCTGGGTGGCGAAAAGTGGTTTTTGCCCTGTAAAGAGCAGCTGTCGGAGCTGACAAGGTACGAGAGCCGACACACCCCCTCCTTCTCGCTCTCTTCGTGCATCTGGTGCCAATTTCTAAAAGCTTGAAATAGAAATTAAGCGGAGCGACTGGGGCAGCCTCTCCCCCGTTGTGGAAAGAGGGGGCTGGTTAATTCGGCGCTCGGTGCACCGGCCCCCATCCCGCAAGAACATTCTCTCTCCCACCCCAGAGGTAGGAAAACACACCTGTGCCCAGGTGGAATGGGCTCGGCAGCAGCATCGTGAGATGCAGAGAGGTCAGGTGGAGGTTTTGTGGGGCTTCGTAGAAGCATGGTGGAACGGGGGCCGCGACGGGAGTTGGGCCCCAAAGCATCTTCCTGGGAAAAGCTACCAAAAGGCACAGGAGCAGGGCTGGCGGAAAGGGCCGGAAAAACCCGTGGTCGAAAGCTGGTGCTTGTGTGGGGCGCACCGTGTGTGCCTCGAACTGGGCAGTGCGGAACGCTGCTGAAAAAACAGCATGCCAGCCAAGAGTTAATTATTCTGCATGCTTCGTTAATATGCATTAATATTATGCATCACTGTTCTTGCTATTTGGTGTTTGGCTCTAGTTTTAGCTGCAGTCCCTTCTTTTGAGCCCTCTGGGCCAGGAGAAGAAATCCTGGCATATTTTGATGGCTGTTGTTCTTCCAAATCGTGTGATGCAATTGTTCTGTTTTTAAAGTTTAGCATTTATTTATTTTTTTGCAAGTTCTGGGCGACATGGTGTTTTGCATGTTAGTGTGTTTATTTTTGTGACAGGAGCCACTGCAAAAGTCTGATCATTTCATTTCACCTTAATTTATGTTTTATTGCATTTTTATTATTTATTTTTATTGATTACTATACTTCTTGATTTTCTTGTTACTAGTAGTTTTACTGTAATGGCAGATTTTATTGGATTGTTGTAAGTTGCACAGAGAAACTTAGGGTTTCTGAGGCAGCACAGAAATCAAATCAAATCAAATCAAATCAAATCAAATCAAATCAAATCTCAATAAATAAACAGTGGCAAAGAAATTACTTTGCATTTATGCTTGTGTTTCTGCCTTCAAGGAGGTTTGCATTGCGTTTCTCCTCTCTGTGCTATTCTCACAACAGCCCCGCAAAGCAGGCTAGGCTGAGAGCCAGGAACTGTTCAAGCATCACCAAGTGAGCCTCAGGGCAGAGTGAGGGCTAGACGCCCGGCTTTCCCAAAACCCAGTCCAAGACTCTAACCACTACACCACACAGCCTTTCAAGATCCCTAGCGAAAACAGAAGATCAGCGGGGAACTGCTAATCCTGTGGCAGCGCGGCCTTCCCTTGGCGCTTCCTGGAGGGCTTCGCTGGGACGGACTCACCCACCTTGTCCCTTGGGTCCTCTGGCTTTCAAGTGCCGCTCACATCTGGCCTTGGCTTTTAGCAGCAGGAAAATCTGCTCCTCTTTTGTCAACACATCATCAGCATCCACCTGCAGGGGAACAGAGCGGCTGAGATTAAAATCACGGAGAGATTCACTGCCAGGTTGACAAAGATGGGCTCAGGGAACGGTGCAACCAAGGAAGGGCGCTCAGCTTTGTATGAGCCAGCGTGGAGCATTGGTTAGGAGCGCAGGGCTGGGACTCAGGAGATCCGGGTCCGGGTCCCCACTCAGCCATGGAGACCACTGGGTCACTCACTCTCAGCTCAGCCTACCTCACAGGGTTGCTGTTGTGGGGATAAGATGAAGAACAGCAGGAAGAGGCACTTTGGCATCAGCAAGAAGAGATCTTGACCCTCCTCTTGGTGACAGCCTTTGAGATCCTTATAGAGGGATCTCATGTTCCCCCTCAGCCTTCTCTTCTCAAGGCTGAACATGCCCAGTTCTCCCAATCTCTCCTCACAGGGCAGTTTCCAAACCCTGGATCGTTTTTGTTGTCCTCCGCTGGACCCTTTCTAATTTACCTGCATCTTTCTCAAATCTTGGTGCCCAGCCTTGCAAGCCAAGAGGGAGTCTGAAAATGCTCATGGAATGAAGCTTGTGCAACCGGCAAACCTTCTTCCGCCTCAGGTGCGGCAGCAAGAGAGACCTGCTGCCCGCGGCACGGAAGAGGGCTTCCAGTCACGCCAGGCATGGGGCTTGATCCCCGGCCCAGCAGGTGCTGGGTGCCCCCACCGGGAACATGGGCTCAGGGCCGTGACAACGTGGCCTGGGATCCAGGGAGCAGAGAGCCCAGGGAATCCGACAGGTTCCCAGCACCAATATGGATTCCTCCAGACCTGGCTATTTTAGCGCACCTGCGCATTTGTGCAGTAAGGCTGAGATAGGCCCCATCATGCTGGGTTTTTCTTCTATAGAATTTTACGAAATGATACACAAATTATGCTTCTGTTGACAGTTCCCCCCAGCCCCTCGCAACCCCTATTAAGGTGCGGGTCACATGCAAATCTGTCCCAAAGCTGACAGCAATCAAACAGGGAAAGGGCAGATAAGCAATCAACCATAATGCTTTAATTGAATGGCAGTCCTTCATGAATATTTATAAATCATGTTAATGAGAGAGGAGCCTGCCCTCCTTCCACCTGGTCACCCCTACCTCGCACGGAGCTAAACGGGCATCTTATGCCTTGGTGAACAACGCAGAAGTTGCCAGAAGCGGGAATTAACTTCCCGAACTGGAGGCAAATGGTGCGGAGTCGAAGGGGAGGTTGGGAAGGGCTCCTTGCAAAGCGCTTCTCATATCGGCGATCCTTTGGGATGCACAAGGAGACAAGATCACAACACCTGCTTTGGGGATGGTCTGCCATGGGGGGAAACCTGAGAAGGGGCAGAGCAGGCCATCACCCCACTGAGGTTTGTGTCCGGGGGTGCTTCGTCAGCTGATTGTTCATGCAACACCGGCTTTCTGCGAGATGCTCGTCCGGGCCCCACAGGAAATCCCACAGAGCTCTTGCAGAAGAAAGGAAGGCACGCTTGCAAAATCGTTCCGGGCCGCACCTTGCAGTGAGCTCCGGGGGAGGGCAGCCCTTCCCGCGAGGGCACGATTCGCAGCTCTCCGATCCCCTCGGGGGCTCAGAGGGGCGCGTGTGCAGTGGCCCATTTCCCTCGCAACGACTCCGGGAGCCACGCTGGATTCAACGGAGGTCCAGTCCCAGTCCAGTACTCCTGGGCTCAGCTCCTGGCCCGGCGCGTCGTCTGCCGCGCAGCATCCCGGTTTTATTTGCAGAAGAATGGGGGAAGACTCTAAAGCTACAGCACACTGCAGAGGCAGGGGTAGTGATGAGCCCTTGGGCTGAGGACCCACATCTTTCATGGGTGGGGGAGGCGCTCGGATTGCTGAGAGGCCACCTCCCTCACCTAGCTGCCCATGGGACCTACAGAAACCAAGGTACGGGCCCCTGAGGGTCTCTGGCTGTATCTCAGCCCTGGGTGAGCTGTGCCCCTGGGTGCGTCCTTCTGCCTGAGGCTTTATCCTGAAACGAAGGGCCACCCTCTCTGTCCCTTTTGCAGAGGGGTGTCCTAGCGAGACCTGCTCCTTTGGGACGCCAGGGAGAGACTGGGCAATGTCTGAAAACTAGCATGGCCACCTTTGCATGCCCTTCCTTGTGGGCTGGATTCCCAGGCCTTCTGGGCACCCAGCACGGCCCCAACCGCTCGTGCGTGTAGGGTCCATCGGCCTGCAGGGTCCTGGAAGGCCCCCATTAAGTAATAGCCGCCTCTCTCGTTTGCTGCCACGGGGAGCCCTTTTAATAGCCGCTCGGATAAATATAGCCCAAGGCAACAGCTGAAGCTGGTGGCTTCTGAGGGCCACCTCTCTTTTCTGCCGCCTCCAAAATACCAGTGGGGGTAAAAATATGAGGCCCCCGTGCCTTGAAATCGGCCCGTCTGCCACTAGAAATTCCGTCTTCCATATGGCCTCTTCCCTCCATCAACAGCACCCCAGCTAATTCCCAAAACAAACATTGTCCTTCGGATGCTGGAGAAGGAGGGTCCCTGCCAGATCCAGTCCTTCTGAGAGCGAGGAGCTGGGGGGGGGGGTTATGCGGCCCACCCGGGGAAAGCGTCTGAGCCGATCTGGCCCTTCCTGGACCGAAACGCCGGGTGAATTTCACCGCGGGGATTTTGTGACGGGGTGCTAGGCTCAAGAAGCAGCCCTTTTAGGCGAAGACGCATTCAAAAATGGGACCTTGGGGAGAAAGCAGTTGAGCAAGGCATATTTTAAAGGCAAAGGCAAAGGCATGCATGCATAAATAAATAAAATGCACATCCAGAACTGGTGCTGGGCAGAGAGCAAAGTGTTGGCCTGGGCTTTGGTGCCTCTGGCTTTCTCCTGTAACCCCCTGCAATCTATGATTATTATAGTATTTTGCATTTATTTATTGATTATTTATTTAAAACTTTTTCTAGACCGTCCCATTACCGAAGTCTCAGGATGGTTTAACAATACAAAATGTAATTTTTAAAATAAAACACAGTGTCCTAAAATGCAACTCATAATAAAGCCCCACTTAAAACAGTCAGGTCTTAAAACTTTGGGAAAATAAAAAGGTTTTGGCCTGGCGCCGAAAAGAATAAAGTGACAGCGCCAGGCGAAACTTTCTAGGAAGCGAATTCCATGATTGGGGGCCACCACAGAGAAGGCCCTTCTCTGGGTAGCCACCCTCCTAATCTCCTTCAAGGAGGGCACCCGGAGAAGGGCGTCTGCCCCAGATCTTAAGGGCCGGGCAGGCACATATGGAAGGAGATGATCCTTCAGGTAACCAGGTCCTAAGACATTTAGGGCTTCCCAGGTCATCACCAGTACCTTAAACTGGGCCCGGGCTTCGACTGGGAGCCAGTGTAGGTGGAAAAGGACCGGCGTTGTGTGTTCATACTGCCGGTCCCTGTTAACAACCTGGCAGCTATGCTGGACCAGCTGAAGTATCCGGACCGTCTTTAAGGGCAGCCCCATAGAGCGCATTACAGCAGTCCGATCGGGAAGTTACCAGAGCATATCCCACCTCCTTCCTTCTTATGAAGAAAAGGACTTCTGTTGTCTTTCAATCCCTTTTTTGCCTCACAACAACCCTGTGAGGTAGGCTAGGCTGAGAGCGAGTGCCTGGCCCAAAGTCCCCCAGTGAACTTCAAGGCCGAGGAGAGATTTGAACCAGCATCTCCCAGATCCCAAGCCCCACTCCGACTGCCAAGCTCCTCTCACCCCGAAGCCATTCCAAGCTCGCTTAGGCTGCTGCTGAGAGGATAAAGTAAGGAGGAACAGAAGTTTTACAACTGTGTGGCTTTGATTACTGGCTTTTCAAATTTTATTGCTCTCTCAATTGTCATTTTTAGTGGTATTTTCACTGTGTATTTCTAAACTTCGCAACCCACCCAGAGAGCCTTAAGGCTAATGGGGCGGGATAAAAATCTAATAAATAAATATAAAGAAGCCTTGTGAACCAGCCTGGATTCTTGCAAAAGGGGAAAAAAGCTGGCCCGAAATGTAGCATAGCCAGACTGCTGCTGATAACACTTCAAACATGCAGTCAAAGGCACCTTTAATTGTGTGCATGAATAAGACTTCGTGCCTCGATTAAAGAAAATCACAGACTGAAGCTGAAGCACGAAGGAACAGATTTAAACATGAACAGATCCAAAAGTGATGGAGCAACGAGACTGACAGACCAGTCCTGTCCTACGTGCTGGAGATGACCCAGCCCCCCGGAGTCCACCTAAGCTCACACCGACTGCCCCAGGGACCCCATCCAGCCCCCTCATCCTCTGCCGTCCCCTCCTTCTTTTGCCATCTATTGCTCCCAGCATCAGGCTCTTCTCCAGGGAGTCCTTCCTTCTCATTAGGGGGCCAAAGCATTTGAGCTTCAGCTTCAGGATCTGGCCTTCTAAAGAGCAGTCGGGGTTGATCTCCTCTAGGACTGACCGGTTTGGTCGCCTTGCGGTCCAAGGGACTCGCAGAGTCTCCTCCAGCACCACAATCCAAAGGCCTCAATCCTTCGGCGCTCAGCCTTCCTCATGGTCCAGCTTTCACAGCCATACATTGTAACTGGGAAAACCATAGCCTTGACTATACGCATTTTTGTCGGCAGGGTGATGTCTCTGCTTTTTAGTGTGCTGTCTAGATTTGCCATAGCTTTCCTCCCCAGGAGCGTCGTTTAATTTCTTGGCTGCAGTCCCCATCTGCGGTGATCTTGGAGTCCAGGAAAATAAAATCTGTCACTACCTCCCATTGCTACAAAGATAATTAATTGGCCACTGACACATGCATTTGGACATATGAGAGAGCCAGTGTGGCGTAGTGGTTAAGAGCAAGGGACTGGGACTCAGGCGATCCGGGTTCGAGTCCCCGCTCAGCCATGGAGCCAACTGGGTGACTTTGGGCCAGTCACAGACTCTCAGCCCTACCTACCTCACAGGGTTGTTGTTGTGGGGATAAGAAGGAGGAGGAGAATGATGTAAGCTGCCTTGAGCCCTTTGTAGGAAAAAGGCAGGATATAAATCCAAAAATAAATAAATAAAAACATGCTATTCCGAGCCCATTGTTTCTGAATCGGAAGCTCTGCGAACGACAGACTGAGAATTCCCATGGGAGCTCCTATTCTAGGCTCTGCTGCAGTGAAGATCAATCCGAAGAGTAGCATCAGTGAAACTAATTCTCAGCAACACTGAGCCGGCTTCACTGCCAGGGTTCCCCTGGGTTTCATCAGAGCCCCTGCTGGCAAGCACTGGATTCCTGGTTTTGAGCTGTGCATTTCGGTGGAAAATGTAGCCCTCCGCTCGTGCTTTTGTGGCTTCTGGCTACAGGTCAGTTAGCCTACTCTGAACACTTCCTTGCTTTTGCTACAGGCCCCAAGAAGCTCTGGAAATGCCCAAGGTACTTGGCTGCACTGAAACATGGGCTTTGAAGTTCAGAGGATGAAGCCTTGTACAAGAATGCAAGAATGAAGACGGTTTGTAGCAGAATGCATTTTTAAAGAAAGACATGCTGTAAACATGCTACCACCCTGGTCGAAGATGGCAGGAAATTTACAAATCCACCGAGCAACTATTGCTTTTCTCTTTTCTGGCTAAGTGCTGTTGATTCCAGCTGCCTCTCTTATCTACGGCTTCAGGTTGCTATTTCTCAGTCTCCCTGCCTCTCTCACGCACGTTAGCGGAGTCCTTCCTTTGAAAACCGCCAGGCAAAATGTCAACTTCTGTTCCAAAAGCCTCATCTCTGCCTGTGATTCACTAATGACACCATTATTATCTGGACTCAAGGAGAGGAGGAGCTGAGGAAAATCCACCAGGACCTTGTTCATTTCCACCCCACCATCCGCCTGAACCTAGAGCAATCCATGTGACAGGTTCTCCTTCTGGATACAACAGTGCCAATACTCTAGGACATTGAAGAAATATTCTGTCTCAGAAACCTAAAGACCACTACAATATTCACTTGCTTCCAGCTTTCACCTAACACACACCCCAACATCCATTGCCTGGGTTCAGATAACGCAACATGTTGCGTTTTTTTACAACTGGTGTAAAAAAATTTGGGTGGTTTTTTTGGTTTTTTTTACCATTGTTGTTCTGGGATGCTGTCTGAACCTATTCATGGTATGTCACCATGGTAAGCCTGGTCTTTAGAAACTATGATAAGAAACAATGGTTTGTTCTGTGGTTTCTCTGCACCACCATGGCTGAACCCAAGGTCCTGGTTTCCTTGGTCCTGGTGTTCCACTACCACAGAGTCCTCTGGCAAGAGTGGCAACTGCTTGAGCCGCTCTAGTCCTCCAGCCTCTATGTTTGGACCAACCAGTTGTTATGGGAATGCAATACTTTAATTCAGTTCCCTGGCCTGCGGGGACCAGAATGAGGCTTGATGCCACTTTTCCTAAAGGCCAAGAAATGTTGCAAAGCTAAGAGCGGCCCTAGAGATCACCCCTTTTATATGACTTACTGGAGCTGCCTAGAGGGCATGTGACCAGGGGCTGTAGGATGAGGCATCTGAATTTGGAAGTCAGGAAGGGGCACAAACAGGGACAGTGAAGGTTGCCCTAGATTCAGATGGGGACTGGTCTATCTAACTCACCCCAGGCCACATGAAGAGTTGCGTACGAGTTGGGTGTGGACTGTGGCTGAACTTGCTAAAACATGGCTTACTGTATTGTCAGAACCCAGCTCTGCTGAGAAGCCATGGCTTGCTAACCAGGAACCCATAAAGCCAACCTGTGGTTGGCCGTTCAGTTGTGAACTATGGGTCGTGCGCCACAGTTTGTTATATTGGTGAATCCAGGCAACTTGAGCATCTACCCTGGTTCCTCGAAAATAAGACCTAACTGGAAAATAAGCCCTAGCATGATTTTTCAGGATGCTTGTAATATAAGCCCTACCCCGCAAATAAGCCCGTTAAGATCATCAACCAGGCAGACACATTTCGTATGTCCCTTGCAAAACAATTTAGGATTTGGAAAGTTATGACCATGATCCAGAAGATGACATGACTGTATTTGAATAAATGTAGACTTTTGTACATGAATAAATGTAGACTTTTGTACATGAATAAAGTAAGACAGCACCTGAAAATAAGCCCTAGTGTGTCTTTTGGAGCAAAAATTAATAGAAGACTCGGTCTTATTTTTGGGGAAACACGGTATATATTGCATCAACATAGTTCAACAGTAACCCACTCAGCCCCTTCTTAGCTCTGGAGTTAGTTACCGTGTCATCTGCACCGACTTACTGAACCCCAGCCGCTTTGCACATTCAGCCAGGGGTTTTCCCCGGTGCGTACCTGGAAATGCTGGGATGGACCTTGAAGCATCTCTGACATGCAAATCAGATGCTTTTGCCACGGAAGGGATAAATCATTGCTAGCTATGTAATGTATTAGGGTCGCATTTTTACTGCTCGGGAGGGAAGAGGTGCGTGTGAGATTTTCTGCTTCAGGTGCTAACTTGGGCAGCTGTGCAGCTCAGCTCAGCTGTGTGTGTGGACTCTTGTCCTGCTCCCGATGACAAATGTCTTGGGCCGGGCCTGCAGGAATGATTTGCGGCCAGGACTCCCACCTGCACTGTGGCCTCTTTGCTACTGTGCTGCGTGACTCGGCCTCCTCCGGCCTGGTGGCCTCCAGGGGCAATCGGACCACCGTTCCCAGTGGCCCTGCTGGGTGGGAGTTCTGGGAGGCGCAGTCCAAGCGTCTCTGGAAGGCACAAGGCTGCGGAAGGCTGACACTAGCACTGAGTGTCCAGAAACTGATTCTGTGGCTCTGGATAGCGTCCAGCCATGAGGACTAGCAGCCAGGGGTAGCGTTACCCTCCGTGATGCATTGCAGCCCGATTTTGGCGATCTGAGTCCGTGGGCACCAGTCCTTCCCGGGGAAGCGCTGGGTGAGGAAGTCCTTCTTTTGGCTGCCCTGACTCTTAGGGGGTTGTGTCCCTGTGACAGTCGAGTCTTCCTTTCCCAGCCATGGTGGGAGACGTCTCGGGCCAGTCGCCCACTGCCTCACGTGACACGGATACGCCGAAGGAGCGGAAGTTAGCGGCATGCGCTTTCTTCTGCATCGCGTCTGCCGTCACCGTCTCACGTGGACTTCATGGAAACCGCACCCCCACCCTCCCATGCCGGTGGCTGCTGACGCCGGGCTTTAAACCTTTGCTCCCTTCCTGGCAAAGCAATTTGCAAAAGAGCATCTCAAAGACCGATTCTCCCCTACGTGACACAACACAGAGACACACAGCGGGGCCAGGGCGAAGACCGCGGGATGGTGATTCTGTCCAGGGCGGGCCAAATCGGCTGTGCAGACCACCGTTCCCCCTCCTCTCTTCCGGCGTCCCGTCCCATCGGCAGGAGGTCCTGAGATAATTCCGAGAATCGCTTTCGGCACTTCCATCTCCCTGGCCATTCTCGTGGCCGTGAGCGTAACTCCCAAGTCTCTAAGCAGAGGTCAGATGTGATCTTGTTTACGGGGCTTTTTCTCCAGAACAAGACTGGCTTTTTTGCCAGGCTCTTTGGCAATGTGTCAGGCACAGCAAAACGCAAACACAGCCGATGAAAGAACGAGAATTCCCTTGCCTACCTATTGCAGTTGCTCAAAGCAGTTGCATCAGGAGAAGATTTTTGACAGACATCCTTGCTATTTCTGAGAAGAGTGCAGGACACCCTAAAATGGCTTACTGGAAGAGAGCCTGGTGTACCTCGTAGACGGCGTGTGTTGTCGGAAGAGAAGGTGGAAGACTCCACCTTCTGCTCCCTGGAAGTCTCTCAGCTCTCAGCATCCAACTGCCGCAAAGCAACGCAACGCAACACAACGCAACGCACGCGCGCGTGCACATACACACGCTAGGAATGGGACCTGTGCTTTCTGCCATTGAAGTCTCATTCCCAGAGGACCCTAGAATTTCCTACGGCGGCCTGTCCTTCCTTGGAAAACTCATGTCATGCAGCTGGGTCTTTGCACCATCTAATCCACTCCCCTCGCCGAGAGGTGAGGATGTGAGCCGAGATAATCTGAGTCCAGGGGAACTGCGGCCTCCAAGGTTGGAGGTCTGTGTCTGGCTTGGAGGAGCAACTCCACTGCTTCCTAAGGTCCCTCAGGCACCACGGAATTGCTCTCGATGGGCACAGCACTGGAAGACTTCCTGACTCAGTATGCATAGCACCGTGCCCAGAGACAGCGGAAAAATAAGAATCAACGTTCGGACTCACGGAGAAGGCTATCACAACAGCATCACTGAGCCTCCACGTTCAGGGACAGTCTACCCCTGTGTGCCTCCTGGAGGCCTTCATGCTCTGCCCCGAGTGCCCACAGAGGCACCCTGATCACAGTCCACAGCAGGATGTTGGATCAAAGCAGCCTTTCTCCAACTACCTGCCCTCCAGAGGTGCTGGAATGCAGAACTCCACCTCCCCCGGCCAGCATGGTGAATGGCCCAGGATGATGGGAGTTGGAGGGCTGGAAGGACTCCAGCCTGACCCGGCAAGCAGGTCTTACTCAGACCTGCTTGCTGGGTCAGAACTCCATGTGAGATGGACCTGGTCCAGACGCAGCGTTGGCTGAGATGGGCCGGCTCCGTCGTGTGAACATGGCTTTGCCGACCAGCAACACTTTGCAACCACGCACGCTGCACAACCGACCCCGGGCTCTCTTCATGCTTTCTGAGCAAGGCTGGCCTCACACAACACAGCCTACAGTTCAGCCACAACCCACGCTCGTACCCTCCCACACCCGGATCCCAACCCAGCGCCAACTCCGGCCTTCACACGCGTGAGCCGATGACCAATTTTGCATCGCCATCGTGACGAGGCCTGGGCCTTCGCCCGGCCAGGGGGCGAACTGTGCCCTGCTCGGCCCCGCGCACCCCGACTTCTGATCCCTCGGCACGCTTTCTCCTCCCCGTCTCCCAGCCCCTTCCTTCCCCAGGAATCTTTGCTTGCTCCTGGCTTGGCATGCGGGCCCAAGTTCCCTTTCAGTTCCAGGCAGCCGGGTGCGCATTTCCCACTCCCGGTTTCGCTACTGTCGTTCCAGCCAGTCCAGCTGGCACAGGGAAGCTTGTTTATTTTAACATCTTTCCAGCCTTAACCTTACAGGAAATCAGTTGCAAACCACCCTTTTAAAATGATGAAAATAATGTCTATTCATTCTTTTTAAAGTGCAGCTGCAGAGATAGGGGCGCGCATATTTTGAACGGTTGATCCTTCCTCTGTACTGCTGAGCAGAAAAAGCACCTAGGCAGTTTGGACAGAAGAAAGACCTACAACTGCCATAGGACTGTGCCCTTTTAAAAACATTTTTCCAGTATGGATGTTCTCGTTTTAAATCCCAATTTTGGCATGTTAGACACCCCTGCTGCATGCAAACATTCACCTTTCCCAACCTAATTTGCAGGCCCGGTTTCTACCCATGGTGGGTGCTTTGCTGCTGGCTTCTTTCTCCTTTTTGGAACTGTCACATGGGTGATCTCACCCTGTCAGGGATCCTGTGCCAGTAAGATTACATCACGGTGCTACATAGCCAATAGCATTTGGACATGTGATGACATCACTTGTGGGAAGTGAATCAGCGGAGACTGAGAATAAGTGAGCCAATCCAAAATAACTGCATGTTTTTGATTGTGAAAATTCATTGCAAAACGGAGCTTAATAAAACTAAAACAAAATGCCTCAAAACAAGAACCTCTGCTGAAAACATTAAAAAAGCCCAGTAAACAGTTTTGGCTTAACCCTAAATACATAATTGGACTCTTTCTATTTAATTTCCCACTGTCTCTGTTTCTGATTGACTTCTAATAGCCTTCTGAAGTATTTTAATGCCTGGATAAATATTTCTCTACTTGCTTTCCGGCAAATTCAGGTTGATTTGCAGCCAGTGCAATCTGGCATCATGCAGCTTCTTAAGCTGCGCCTTGGAACGACGCTGCCCGCGACAATTCCTCGCCCAGGGACTCAGTACCTGCAAAACGGCCACTGGTCTCCCTAGGCCAGTGATGGCGAACCTTTGAGAGACCGAGTGTCCAAACTGCAACCTAAAACCCACTTATTGATTGCAAAGCGCCAACTCTGCAATAAAACCTGAATACTGAGGTTTTTGTTTAGAAAAAACACCTCACAGCCAGCCCAAGCAAATATATATCTATCTTTAGCAGCACACTGACTGGCCGTGCAAAAGCTCGGAAGAGTTGCGGCTCGTGACGTCATCGGCTGGCGCCGCTACTCCTTTCCAAGCATGCGCATGACCCCTATGTGCGCTGTTATCCGATGCTCGGCTGCTGGGGCGATGCTGGGGCGACTGGGCTTACGTGCCGACAGAGAGGGCTCTGCATACCCGCTGTGGCAGGAATGCCAGAGGTTTGCCACCACTGCCCTAGACTCTTAACCCCTTGTTTCTCCTGGCATATAGAAACACAGAAACAGAGCGAGTCAGAAGGGGTCTCCCAGGCCATCTAGTCTGACCCCCGGCTCCAGCCGGCTCCGCTCATGACATGCCCACCATGTGCATGTCCAGCCTATCTTTGAACACCCTCACCGATGGGGCCTCAATGACCTCCCGTATGTGTGAAACCATCTCAACTGAGAGGATGTCTGAATGGGGAGATGTGGGGTCTGATCTGGGGGAAATCTGCACTCTTACCTATTATTATCCTCAGTATGATTTCATAGCTGAAGCTTTCTGAGCAGTTTCCAATGATCTATAAAAACTATATAATGCAAATATCACAAAAGTAAAGGCACATTAAACATTAAAAACAGTTAAAAACATACAGCAAAGCATGATCCTGTTCAAAAACAAAAACAAAAAAAACAAAAATTGTGATGGGCAATTCTCTCAAGCCTCCGGGGGATAAATCTTTAAAAATCTTGCCAAAAGGGCTCTCGTAACCTGTTGCCAAAAAGAGGACACAGTTGCCGCCGGGTGGGCTGCATTGGGAAGGCTGCTGCAGAAATCGGGGTGGGGGGAGCTGCTTTGTATGGGGAAGCCCCACAGTTGCCATGGTAGTTGTGCAAAATGCATTCGTCAAAGCTGGGTGCAGGCTAAAGAAAGCAGCGGTTTCCACTGTGCAGAAAATGGATCTTGGCGTCGCTCACAAAAGCCATCGCTGAAGAAGCAGCAAAAGCTGGAAAGGGCATGCTGTGACCCATAGGCAAGCAGAAGTGTGAAGGAGCAATTTTTGTTAAGAAAGGGGAAAAGAAAACAGCTTCTTTGGACCCTTCCGTAAAAAAAAAAATGCAGAGAAGAAGGGGAGAGGCCACTGCGAAGCTGGCCTTCATGGCTGCTCTCTTCCCACGCGAAAAGCTACGAGGACCAGCATTCCTGGCCTCCTTCACCCAAAATTACACCAGCGCAACTCCTTTCCCATGCAAACCTCCTCGCAAGAAAGCGCCATGGAAGATCATCTGATTTACTGCCGAGTAGACATGCATTTCAGCTAGTTGTTCTTTGAGCGATCCAGAAGGCTCGAAAAGACATTGCAAGACTGAATGGTTGGAAGGACAAGGACTCTCCGGTTCACTGGGCTGGTTGGGGAAGGGAAGGGGGGAGGAGGGGAGGGGAGGCAGGGAAGCCACGGAAGAGAAATAGACATTTCCTCTTGCAGGCCGCTTCCCGTCCTCCGCCCACGCCTCCCCCCTTGTGCAACGGTACCACAAGTTTAGCACATACCGAAATATGTCCCGTGGGAAAAAAGCAGCACACAACAAGGTTGTGACACAATTGGTCTGAAGCTATCCAGGGTATCATGGCGGAAACAGAATGAAGCGGGTGGCTTGGGGTGGGGACAGGGGTCTGGGTGGGGACAGGGGTCTGCAATCCCCAGTGAAGACCGGGCCCCGATCCCTCGCCTCTTCTTGTTCCAGCCCCATCTCGTTCGTGCCACGACTCTCCCCGCTGCCTCGCTCGGCATTTTGGGTCAGGTGCTGAAGGGCCTCCGGACGAGCCCAGCCTCTCCCGGCACCAAGGGCGGGAGGTGAAAGGATGGCTCGGGGTTCATGCTTGGGGGTGCAATTCCACCTGTTGATGGCACATCAGCATTTACAGCCTCCTCCGCCGCCTGTGGAAACAGCAGGATGTGCTGCGGCGACGGTTGTACTTGCCGATCCGTGAGACAAGCAAAGCCAACGAACCTGCATTTCTGGGAACGTCATGTGGACGACGTGATGGTATCCAGGCTGGAGAACTAGGGGGGCGCTTCCAGGAGGGCTCAGGTGGGCACCATCTACGCCAGGGGCTTCTGGGATGTCCATCTTTGCACTCTGTAAGGTTTTTATCTCAAAACTGGGCTTGGGCTGGACAACTGGAGGAGGAGGAGAATTTCAAAGATGCTTGCTTTTTCTTTTAATCTCTCTCTCTCTCTAGAAGTCTGCATGTTGGACTGGAACTCAGGAGCGTGTTGAGCTAACACTGCTTGGCCATGAAACTCGCGATGGCTTTGGGCCAGTCATGGGCTCTCCAACTCTCTCCCTGAGGGGCTGGAGGAAGAGTATGCAAGCCACCCTGGATTCCTTGCAGGACAAATGGTGGGATATCAATAGAATCGGCACAGAAACAGACCAGTGCTTCTGAAGGGGCAAGTTTCTGCGTCACAGTGGGAGATGGCATTTGCCCCTTGTGGAATACGGATCTTTGAAAAGGAGATCTGGTTCGCCACTGGACTTTCTATGGCAGGTGGTCTGACGGAGGCACCTGATGGAAGGCCAACTTCTGTGTCTGGCGGTGTCTCTTGCAGGACTGATGTGGTCAAACACCCAGCAGAGTCCGTGATGCCATAGGGGCTCCCTGACAGGGGGCTGCTGGAGTTGCTCCTCCTCTTCCTCCCTGCTCGTTCACCGGCCCCTGGCCCTGGCCCAGAGAAGGGTGGTGGGGCTGGCGAGGAGCAGGGGATGCCATGGACAACCCACCCAATGGCTCAAGTGGCATCAGTGATGACCAGGAGGAGGAGCCGGCGCAGCTGGTGACCGTGGTGGTGAGATGGTGGACTGACCGAGCGAGGAGATCTGTTGAAGGGATCTGCTCAAGGGCCATCCCAAATCTGGAGCCAGCGCTGATGATGGAAGGCTCCGCCACGCTCCGCCGGCAACCTTGGGTTGGATCCAGATTTGCACCAGAGCAACTTCACTGACGGAAGTGGCATTCCTTGCCCTCTCCTTCCCTTGGCAGCCCCTCCCTCAGCCCCATGAAAAACGCCACGCTGGCCCTACGGAATGGGTTGAGCTTGGATGTGGAGACAATGGCAGGTCTAACCCTAACCCTAACCCTAACCCCCAGCCAGGAGTTCCTTCTGCTAAAAGAACCTTCTTCCCATGGAATCTTGCCCTGCATCCCATGGAAAGCAGAGCCAGGATTCTGGAACCAGGATCTTTCCCACTGTGGTCAGATGTTGTGGAGTTCCTTGTTAAATGACCACACAAAATATTAAAGCAGTCCCCTTGACCTTCCACTAAACTGCATTAGAGGTAACTGAATAACTATCAAGTGCGTTAGGGTACGTTATGTGACTTCATGGAAGCGACCCTACTTGCAACCTTCTAATTGGCTAAGGTGGTGGTGGGGAAGCAGGTCATCCTAAAGGTGATGAACCCCGATCATCATATTGCACCTGCCCTCTTGACTTTGTTATTATGACAACCATCTGGATTATCCAGCCAAGAAACAGGTAAGCACATGAAGATGGAGCCGGGGGTCAGACTAGATGGCCCAGGAGACCCCTTCTGTCTGATTTGCTCTGTTCCTATGTTTCTGTCTCTAAGCGGAAAAGCAAGCATCTTTAGAAAGCCAGGAGCCGGTCTCCGAAGCAACAGAAAATGGGAAACTTTGCCTCGGTGTCCATACACATTCTTGGGTTCACTGATTCCTGGTAGTCAGGGCTGGATGAAGGTAATCCAGAAAGAAGCCAAGTCTGGAATTATTTAAGGAGGGTCAGTATCTGCTTAAGCAGATGCCGATAACACAAGCACCTGGTCCTCATTGACTTTTAACAACCTCATTGAATTTCACTTGCGGAGCCTTTCTCCTGGTGCGACTATGATACATTATCTCTATTGTCTGTTACCAGCATCGCCAGATTTTATGGGCTTGTTTTCACCAGGGAGCATTTGAGAAACCTTCTCCGCTAGGATGTCTTTGTAGTCAAACATCTGGAGACGCTCCTCTCCAGGAGAGAAGATCAACTAGCTGTTGGCAAGGGGATGTAAACACTGCAGTTATCCAAAGGAAATCAAGCTCCGCTTTCTCAGTCCTTCCCGTTAGTAACCTTGTCTTCCCTTTGCGCCATTCTGAGAACCAGGAGATTATGGGAAAAGGGCTGGAATGAAACAGGCCATTTGATCAGCCGCATGGAAGAGGTGGTGAATTGCATGCCGGGGTGTCCATGGAGAGCACTGCATACATTGAGGGGCGTGGGATATATGGATGAAAGATGACCTTTGGGGGCTTTTGGGAATGCAAACTCTCTCATCTTCCAGCATCTCTGACCTGTCCAGATTCTGTCCGTTTTGTTATTGGAAACAAAAGATTCCCAGCAGGAATTTCAATGGCGAACGCTTGGTACAGGGCCGTGTGAGCTGACGCTTCTAGGTGGTGGAACTGTCGGGATATGCAAGAGCTTAGTTAAAACTCCTTGCAAATCTTTTGCAAACACCTTCAGCGGCATAAAAGAATCTTACTCCATTCAGATTTTTTTTGGGGGGGGGGGAGCACCCTGGAAAAAAAGTCCACTGCCTTCTCTGGTATTTGTCCTTCCCAGTTTACTTTTCTCACAGACACAGCTTGGGTAGCTGCACTGAGCCACATTCTGTCTGCTCTGGGATCCTTGATTGGCCAGGATCTTATAAGAGAGGTTTGGGCATATTTGCATACAGAGTTTTTCCCGGAAGAAGGTTCTCCTCTCCCAAAATCATGGATTTTCCTGAATTCCAAAACACGAAAGGCATCACTTTGGGATGACTTCCCCGCAAAAGTGGGAGTTCACAGGCTATAATCATATCATGCATCTGTACTGAAATAGGGCAACCCTGATTGTTTGGACCGTGTCTCCAATAATTGGCCATCTCTCCTTTGTTTCTAAATTTGTTTTGATGGAGTGGACAGTGTTCCCAGCCTGGGATCCCCAGATGCCACTGGACTACACCTCCAATCAGCCTAAGCATTGGGCCCACTGGCTGGGGATGATGGGATATACATCACACCACAGGGAAGCCAAAGTTGGGAGTCACGGCAGCAGTAAATGAATGTCCAGAAATCCTTTGCTCAGAAATAAACCACACTGAAAGGACAAAGCCTTCTCTCTGAGTCAAACTATAATCTGCTCTTTATTTGTTAAATTCATTATTGCCTTTATATCCACTTGCCCTCCTCCAAGGAATTTTATTGCATTTATATGCCACCTGTCCTCCTCCCCAACTTAGTCTCTCAAAAGTAGGTCAGGCTGAGAGTCAGTGACCAGCCCGAAGTCACTCCTGACTTGCATGGCCGAGTGGGGCTTGAACCTGGCCCTCCTGAGTCCCACTTCAGCACTCTAACCACTAGGCCACACAGTCTACAACAACTATGCTGGAGTTATACTACAGTGCTCATTATTTGAGACCGAAAGAGTGATCGCAGGAAGCGCCCCGCTGGACCAGCCTCAAGGTCTGAACATCATGCTCAGGGTCCCAACCCCCCGACGGCTGAGCCCCCTTGCCCTGACCCTGCTCCTTTCCCTTCATCTGGGGGTCCTGCAGCTTCATGGCAGCTTCTCCTGCTGTTCCAGACAGTTGCAATGCCTCTCGTGGTGCTTCACTCCGGGCATTAGGAGCTTTAAATGGAGATACACTGGGTCATCTCCCCTGCTGTTTTGCTCCCAGGTCAGCCCTGCTTTGCCTCTGCCTCTCCTCCCACTCAAATCCAGAGCTTCTCTGAGTTTTCATCCTTCCGGACAAGATGCTTCCCCTCCCCTGGGCAATGCAGGGAAGCATTCCGCACACCGTTGTGGAAACCCACAAAGCGGGACAAGACTCCAACTGCCCAAGTTCCCCAGCAACTCGGATACTGGAGGTAGCATACAACCATGAGGACTACAGCCTTGTCCTGCATGAATGCATCTGATCTCTGTTGTGTACCATTCCAGGGGCTGGCCACTGTTACAAGTTGGGGTGGCTGATTCCACAGTGGAGCATTGTGCTGTGCAAAGGAGCAATATTGGGGACTACGACCTCCAAAATCCCCAGCCAGCTTGCATCGCCAGCTGTGGGTAACATACTGCAGACAATGTGCTTTTGCTGTGCGGCGTTTCCCAGCTCTCTGCTTTTCTGTGAGCATCAGCGAGGAGAGCACGATGTGGTGGGAGCATCAGAACCCGGTCTACGGAATAAGTGTATTGAGGGAAGGGAAGGGGGCCTCTGGAATCAGGCTGATGCGGAAACAGGCACGGCGCTCGCACATCGCTCTGCTCCACTCGCAAGATGCCGGCGGGCACAGCATGTCCTGCGACAGTCCTGGCTTTCCGCTGGAGCTCACCGCCCGGGCCCCCGAAGCGCAATTCCCCAGAACTGCTGGAGTGGCACGGCCCCCTCCGGAATTCTTTCAAGGTGTCACATGAGTCCCGTTTTAGGGCGAAGGTCTGGCCGGCCAGAAATGGAGCCGAACTCCCGCCGAACAGCTGTGAGATAACAAAGCCTTTGGGTCATCCCCAAAGCTGGAGCCGCACCAGTGACCGAGAGGTGAACATTCCCCGCAGCTCCCGGCCGGCCCAGCGGAGCTCCTCGCCTTTCTGGCGCACGGCCGCCGCCGGCTGCGCACGAATCCTGCGGGCCCGGGGTCGTCTGCAGCCAGCCGGCGTTTCTCCTTCGGCATGCAGGCGCAGTCACCTGCCTATTATAGCCGCGGGGTCAGAGGCCCGCGATGGACACGGCTGGGAAGCACAAAGGCCTTTGGGAATGTGCTCATGTAACAGGCATCTCGTGGCCGAGACGCTGCCGGAGCGGCTGCGGAGCCCCTCCGACCCCCCAGTGCAAGTGGGTGCCCGACTTGCTCTCCTTCGGAGGTGGTGGGGGGCGTTCGGCCGCTGCCCCGAAAACCCACCTGTGCCGCAGGGCTCCCGGACTCCGGCCAAGATGGGAAAGCGAGGCTCCGCGGCGGCTTCCCCAATCTGGTGCCTTCCAGATGTGTTGGACTTCAACCCCCATGATCCCCAGCCAGCAAGTCTCTGGTAAAACATCCCAAGAGCCCAAAGCCTCTGTAGAGCGCCAGGTTGGGGAAGGCTGCCGTAACCCTGTCCCAAGCCCGCCCCTATCCGTTGCCTCTTGCCAAGCTCTTGAGAAAGCCGCACATTTTTATATTATGCATTTTGTGAAGTGGTGGATGCAGACTTGGGATTTGGAGACATTGGGGGCAATGTGGACTCAAACAACTTTCTCGTCTGTGTGGAGGGGAAGTTTCATTTCCCCCCGCTTGGAACAGCGCTGGTGGGGGGGAATCTAAACTCCGGTGCCCAAGTTTGCTTTCTTTCCTTCTCCTGCACGATCGCTTTTCCTTTTGTGCCGTGCCTTTAAACAGCACCCCTGCAGGCAGGGACCGAATCCCTGCCGTTCTCCACAACCCTCTTCAAGATCCGTTTTTCCGCTGCAGAGCAGGGTGAAAACACTTAAAATAAATCAGAAATAGGCAGAGGTTGGACTTGATGGTCTCTTACGAAGATTCAATAGGGCTCTGGTTACAGTCTTCATTTTCTGCTCTGCCTATAAAAATGGGTTTGGGGTGTTCTTGGGACAGCAGAGAAGCGAATGCTGGCCATGAAAAACAAAGAGAAATTTATATCTCCATTTTCCCGTAAAGCCATGCTCTCTGCTCTCCAAGGCTGTTCTTGCTGTTTTTGCAGGACTACTTTGGGTTGGGTTTTTTTTTTTTTTTTTGGTCAAGAAAAATCACTGACAGGAACTCTTGCGCTCGTTATTAATCAAAGGAGGAGGTTGCTTTTCGCAACGGGAGCGTCGCAGGGGCGTGCTGTCACCACCCGGCCTAATGGCTTTCCCTCCTTCCCGTGCCTCCGTGAATAAATGCGTCCATTCATTTGTCTCCGAGAAGCCTCTCCATGGAGGATGGGGCATCCCACTCCGTGTGGATACGGAATAATCTGGCATTATATCTGGTGCCAGGAGAAATCCCCAGAATGGAGCAGGCATGCCCAGTCCGGAAACGGCCCCTGGGAACTTCTGCAGCCCGGGGGAGATTTCGTGGTGCGGAGGGCCACAGCGGCAGGTCGACTGGGGGGGGGGGCGTCAGGCTGAGGGTTCAGGTGACTGTGCATAGGTGACTACAGGTGAGGGCCGAAGGACCCAGTGCAGTGGAGGGGGTAAGACGTGGGACGGGGACTCGGGCGATCCGGTCCAGCCTACCTCACAGGGTCGTTGTGGGCAATCCTGTGAGCTGCTTTGCGTTCTCCATCAGGATTTTTTAAATAAGGAACCTTTTAAAGAAATTCTTTAATCTCAAAGCCTGTTGTGAGTGCTGAGGGACCTTTACTGGTTTTATTAAACTGTATTATTTTTATATATTATTTTTGGCGGAGGACAGGAAGGCCTGGAGGAATGTTGTCCATGGGGTCGCGATGGGTCGGATGCAACTTTGCGGCCAGCAATAATTATTTTTATGTATTACGATTTTATTTTCTAACTGCTTTACGTTGTTTTATTGTGTGAGCTGCCTAAGGAGGCTGTTCTGGCAGTTATAGGTGGCATATAAATATGTGAATAAATAAACTAAAAAATAAAAAGGGGGGATATGAATCTAATAAATAAATAGGGAGAGATCCCTGGAAACTCCTGCCAGCTGGGGGTGCTGGCTAAAGCGCTGGAGAGCAAAGCCGTGTTTGTCATGCTAGGGCAAATGCTGGGGCCCACCCCAAACAGGCCCTGCCTTTCTTTTACAGCCTGCTCTTGCGTCTTCACTACCCATGATTTGGAACATGTGAAGAATCCATTTTGCACAGCAAATCTGTTGGATTCCACCCCCCCCCCTGCCCACTTTTTTGCTTCCTTAAAGCTGGGAAGAAGGTTGATCCCCAGGACCTCCCAGTTTTGCATCCTGCAGCCACTCCTAGCCGGGGGCCCCGTGAGTGTTTGCAGACTTCCTCTTGGCTCAGCTCACGTTTCAGGACTGGGCCGAGAGCACAAAATCGTTGGACGCTGAAGGGACGGATTCGAACAGGGTTTGTCCAAGTCCTGGCACCTTGTCCTGGCGTGCCCCCAAAATTGGTGCCCACCTGGAGCCCATGGGGGGGGGTGCTCAGGTGGGCCCCGTTCCTTATTTCAAGGATCTGTTCCTGACTTAGCCAGGTGAAACATTAAAACGAAATGACCAGCCGTTCCTTGAAACAGGGGGCAGGTGGCCAGGGTGGTGGAGACACACATCCACTTCATTCCAGTTTGCTCTGCAAAGGGCACCCGGAGCACAATTATGTGGCAACGAGCAGAGAAGCGGTAAAAACAGGAAACATTCAAAAACAGGAAAGCAGCCTCCCCCCCCGTCCTCCACCAAGGATGGCAGCTGAAGACACAGTGGCATCTTAATTGTGGAAACTAGCAGAGTCAGAAGGACCTGCAGGAAATGGGCTGCGGGTGGCAGAGAGGACGCCCATGTCCGGGGACAGGAGGGCACCAAAAGGCCACCCAGCCTGATGCCCGGCTGCGGAGGGCTGGACTGAGTGGCCACCCGGTGCTGGCTTCTGCCGGCCTTGCCCAACAGGGTTCTGCGGCTTCCGGCATTCCGGACCGCTAGCCGGGCCGGCTGCTCTGGTGGAAGCCGAGGCCCAGAATGCAAGCCCAGAGGATGCCAAGCTGGCCTTCGCTCACAGAAGCGAGATCGAGTGTAATAGTTCCAGCAGAGCAGTTCGGCCGCAAGGGCTCCAGGGTCACTGAGGCCCGGGCTGGGCAATCCAGTGTTCTCCAGGCATACTGAAATGCCACTGCCGTATTTCCTGACTACTGGCCATGCTGGCTGGGGTGAAAGGGGATTGTAATCCAAAGCCACTGGAGGCTGCCGAAACCACGGTGCCTAAAGCATCCCTAGACCATCAGGGAAACTGGGCGCTGTGGCCAAGCTGCTTCAGTTTCTCCTTCTTCCAGCCTTAAGTTGAGTTTCGTTCACCATTAGTGTGACTGCCCATAACCGGCTGGGGCTGGGGTCAGACTAGATGGCTCAGAGACCCCTTCTGACTCGTGCTGTTTCTCTGTTTCTATATCCCTCCCTACTGGGACGAAACTCACCAGAAAGCGAGCTGAGCGGAGAAGGCGGCTGCAAAGAATCCCCACCAGAACACAGCCTTTAGGAACAAGGGGAGCAATGCCATGCGCCCCTTCCCCTGCCTCTAAATGCGACATTCCCCTGAAGAGGTGGCTTGATTCAGCTGCATCACATCCTGATGCCATTGCGCACCACAGAGCCAATACTATCGGCCACGGCTGCAGGTCGACCACCACATGTCATAACTTCAGTGTGAACTCTCCCAGACCGGCAAATCCAATCTTTTAAGCAACTTCAAGGTCCGAGGCTTGCAAGCCAAGCATCACAAACTCTTCAGGCCCACCGCACGCCAGCTAATCAAATGTCAAACAGAGGTATCAAATATTCCTGCTTAGAACGCATATTCCATGTAAACACGCACAGAGAGTTTTGGGGGAGTGATTCCACTCCTGCTCTGCATCCCAAGACATCTGCAAACGAAGCCAAAGTGGATCTCTCAGTTGTTGTGTTGTTTCCCTGGAGCTGCCGGAGAAACGACCGTGCTTGTTCCAGGGGGAATTAAAGAAAGCAAGCTGATAACACAGCTGCATCTGGCTTTGCTCAGTTCGGGCACTCCTCCAAGGGCTTTGGAGCATTCCTGAGCCAAATACTTTGGCAATCGGCACTGCCAATTTGGGCTTATCCGTTTGTCTGTGAGCTCGCAATTTTTTCTCAATGACTGTTTCAGAATATGCGCCCGGCACATCTCAGTGGCACCAGCCGTGTCGAGAAGGCGAGTTGCGCGCAAACATCCAGCTTCAAGCAATGTTTCACAATCGAGACTGGGGTACGAACGGTGTCAGCTTGGCCATGGCCCTGCGTCTAGAGAGCTGAACCTGCCCCTGCGCAAAGGACACAGGAAGTTCTGCTTGCCTTCGCCTGGTTTCGGAGACTCTTCCACCTTTCCCTCTGCAGCCATAAAAGTGCATCTGTCCTCTTTATTGGTGAATTCACTTTTAAAACATGCCTCTCTCCTTGGCTGAGACAGAGGAAAGGAAAAATGCAGGACTGCAAGTAGCATATTAACCCTTGTAGTAGTAGTAAGTTTATTGTATTTAGCCATAGGCCATTACAAATATATAAAGCAAAACAATGGATTAACAATAAAATCACGAATCAGGCGTAGCAAGACATAATACTAGAAACAACAACGTTCAGCCATAAATCAGGGCTGGGCCCCCTTCACAGCTGCCCTGGCTCTTATCTTTCCAGCTGCCAGAGCAAAAAGAGCAACTCTGTAAGACACATATGCATCAGCACCTGGTAACACCTTGGAGAGCCAGGGTGGCGCAGTGGTTAAGAGCCTGCGAATGGGACTCAGAGGATCCGGGTTCGAGTCCCCGCTCGGCCATGGAGCCAGCTGGGTGCCTTTGGGCCAGTCCCAGACTCTCGGCCCAGCCTACCTCACAGGGTTGTTGTTGTGGGGATAAGACGGAGGAGGAGAAGGATGTAAGCTGCCTTGAGCCCTTTGTAGAAAAAAGGCAGGATATAAATCGCAATATAAATAAATAAATAAATAACAAGAACACGAATTTCTCGGAATCAGAATAAGCATTAAAAACAGGTAGCATGCTAGTCAATTTTTTCCCTCAGGGTTCACAGGATAAAGAACAGCGAAAGATATAAAGCAAGGCATTGGGGAAGGGCCTTTTTGGTGGTGGCACCCCGACTGTGGAACACGAGCCCCAGGGAGGTTTGCCTGGGGCCATCACGCTATTCTTTTCAGCATCAGGCAAAGACCTTCTTATTTTCCCAACATTTTAACAGTTAATTAGTTTTACCCTTGTTTTTATCATCATTTATCGGATGCAGTGTGTGGTGTGTTGTTTGTTGTCTATGGTTGCTTTGCTTTTTGTTTTTTTTGAAGAGACCTGTAGTATTGGGACGGCATATAAAAACTTTAAATAAATAAAATAACTAAATAATCCAAGAGGTTCTCCACGTCAAGTGAGGCACAGATGCAGATGCACTGCTCCACTGGGACATGAGAATAACGACCCGAAACGAGGGCTGTACATGCGGTTTGGACGCGAAGGGCTGTCAAGGCCTCCCTAAGGCTATAATTAGGGATGCTAACTAAGTAATTAGCTCTTAAATGGTCATGTTTAAATAATTTAAACCAAAGAGCAGCCTTGGAATTCAGAACTGAAAGCCGGTGGATTAGGGCTTCTGAGTGGTATATCCAGTCCCTAAGATAGGAATGATCAACTGTAGCCCCTAGGAACGTGGGGAGCGGAATATCTATCAGTGACGGGATTAAGGAACCTGGGGTTGTTTAGGGACTTTTGGTAGTAAGAGATTGAAGGATTTATGCCCTAATGAATAGAGGCTGGGGGGACTGTTCCTGTTCTGATACTTTATTATAGCAAAATGTGCACTAGTCCTAAGAGAAGGGACCCCCCATTTCTGCTCTTAGCAGAGCAGCCGGGGTCCCCCTGGGTAGGGCATTAACCTTTGCAGGCTGAAAGTATCAAACAGTGCGAGAAGTTCTAATGAGAAGACAGAACTGTTATCCTACCAAAGGGGCCAGCAGCATCCCGGAGATGGGCTTCACTGGAGGCCAAGTCATTGCCACTGCAGCTCTGACCCTGTGTCTGGGGGGGAAAGCTGGACAGGGAGAAAGGGGACAAGGAGACAAACGGACGTGCTGGAAACATTGTGCTGGAGGAGAGCTGTGCAGAGGCCCTGGACCGATGGAAGGATGAATGCACGAGTCCTCGAGCAAAGCAAGCCAGAGATTGCCCTGGAAGCAAAACTGACAAGACAAATGACTTCAAGCACATTGTGAGAAGGCAAGCTTGCTGGAGAAGACCTCCATTCGAGGGAAAGTCAAAGGTAGAAGAAGAAAGAGAAGACCAACTATCTATCTATCTATCTATCTATCTATCTATCTATCTACCTACCTACCTACCTACCTACCTACCTATCTATCTATCTATCTGAAGCTTTTGCATGCCGTCCTAGTATACAAGATCGCAGGACGGCTTACAGTATTTAAAAAGACAATTAAAACAACAATGTCAATACATAATAAAACAGAACAAAATGATAAATCACAAAACAAACAGAGTAACTAAACTTAAAAACTATTACATTTTAAAATACTGTTTAAATAAAAAGGTTTTGGCCTGGCGCCGAAAAGAGTATAAACTTGGGATGGATGGACGCCATCAAGGAAGCGATTTACCTCAGAACGCTTTTTGGAACAAGGTTACATCATGGCAAAGCCTAATTTGGAGGAATCGGGGAGGGACTGTGGCTCTAGACTTCACATACCAGACTTTACATACTCCATAAAGGTGAAGGTAAAGGTTTCCCCTTGACGTTAAGTCCCGTCATGCCTGACTCTCGGGGGCGGTGCTCATCTCCGTTTCCTGGCCGAGGGAGCCAGCATTTGTCCGCAGATGGTCTCCGTGCTCATGTGGCCGGCATGGCTAAACACCGAGGTGCAAGAACGGTGATACCCGCCCACCGAAGGGGTACCTTTTCACCTACTTGCGTTTGCATGCTTTCGAGCTGCAAGGTGGGCAGGAGCTGGGACGGAGCAGCAGGACCTCACCCCGTTGTGCAGATTCGAACCGGCGACCTTTCGATCTACCAGCCCAGCAGCACAGCAGTTTAAACCACTGCGCCATCTGCAGTCCCTTAACAGACTCCATACATCCACTCAAAGGGAGACTGTAGCCAAGAAATCTGAAGACGTCTGAGCTTTGAAGGAACTGGGTGAGATCTTCAAGTGTAAGACCAAAGCCAAGATCATCCGCACTCTTGCATTCCCCATCACTATGGATGGGTGTAAAAGCTGGACTGTGAAGGAAGTGGACAGGAAGAAAATGGACCATTCCAAAATGGTGCTGGAGAAGAGCTTGGCAAATGCCCCAGGGCCAATCGAAAGATGAGCAGATGTGTCCTGGAGCCAGAGCTTTCCCTAGAAATAAGAACGACAAAACTGAGGCTGCCGTTCCTTGGAGACATCAAGAGAAGGCAAGACTTCCCCGAGAAGACATCACGCCAGGGGAAGTTAAAGGCAGAAGAGGAGGAGGCAGTCCAAACAGGAGATGGGTGGACTCCACCAAGGAAGCCCCAGCCTTGGGTTTGCGAGAGCTAAGCAGGGCTGTCCTGGACAGAGCGTTTTGGGGGTCTCCTTCGTGGGGTCACCAAGGTCAGAGATGACTTGATGGCACAAACCAGCAGCAACAAGGAGAACGGTAAGAGAAATGCTCGATAAAATGAGGAACCTCCATGTGTGTGCTGCAAACTTCTCCCTGCCGTCTGAGGAGCAGAAGCAAGAACATTGTGCAGCTCAGGACGGGGGAGAAATGAGCTCTCGCTGCATTTTAAGACAAGACCATTTAATTACCCTTCCTGAATCAAGCCGTGAACCAAAACTCAGCTCTGCGTCAATAGCCACACTTTCAAAAAACGTGCACACACGTGTCTTTGAACATTGTATTTCCATTTATATGCCGCCTTCACAAGAACAAACCTTTTGGGGGAGAACAGTGCACAAATGCAGGTTCCATCAGGGAAAGCTGCTTGCAGAACAAATGTGTATGTATATTAGGAGACACGCTCCATGCAGGCTTCCTTCGAGAACAACTTGCAAATTGAGCAAAGAAATTTCAGCAGGGGATTAGAGGGAGAGAGTGCTGGGTTGGAATCCATCAGCAGGTTTAATTTCATCACCAGAGGCTTAAACGAGGAGAAAATATTTCTTCTCATCGCTCCATGTGTGTTAATTGAACAGTTTGCTTCCAGGGTTATTACTGGGAACCCGCACTGCTGATCATGTGATTGACTCTTCCCGGGGTTGATTTTCTTCTCATTTCACTTTTCGGTAATTCCTTCCTCACTGCTTTCCTATTTACTTGTATAAGCCTGAAGTTCTCCATCATATGCCATGCATCAGACAAGTTGGCCCTGGCCTCCGAAGCGCATGCCAGAATAAATTTGTTTGCTTTTAAGGTACCGCAAGATTCTTGGTTGTTTTTCCTCCAATAAAGTAACAGGCCATCCCTCTGAAAATGCGCATTGTTGGCATCACAACAACAACAGAGGATTCGCGATCGCAAATGCTGGGACATTTTTCTACGTGAGTTTCAAGGCAAAACATTGGAAGAGCCAATGAGAATGCGGAGAGGTGAAAGGAGCCGGAGCAGGCCTTCGGTTATATCCAGCGACGGACCGATCCCCCTCTGCGAAATCTGGAATCCACTCAGCGTTTGTGTGTTTTTGCCAGCAAGCATCCAGAAAAAGCTCTTCTGTTTCTCAAGAGCTGCCTTTCCCAAGCCTGTGAAGTTTGGTGCACGCATTCTCGGGAAACCACCAAGAAGCTCAGCTCGAATACTAACGGCTGTGCCCAGACAGTCTTTGGCGTTCAGTTCCCACTTCCGTTTCTGCCAAAAAGTGCACAGGGGCTTTTCAACTGCCCCCGTGAATAGATTCTGTTCTGCTCCCCCGCCTCTCTTTTTCAGAGACTGTGCAAATACCCCAGCCAGTTCATTTCCACGGCTCCCTGACTCTCAGTCCTTAGTGCTCTATCGCAGGAAGTTCCTGGCATGAAGTGGTTCAGCCCTTGCATTTCTCAGCTCTAGTGCAGGGACACTCTCTGCCCCAAATGAACAGCCTTGTAGGGTATCCCCCTTTATGTGGCTTCTGCAATTCCTCCCTGGAGCCCATGTGGCTGGTCAGATGCTCTCTGCTAGCCTGCATCAGACCCACTGGCATCCGAGCTTCGTCACATGCGCTCAGCGGACGAAGGCCTGTGGTGACGGCTGCTTTCATATTATTTATGCGGGCAGCTCCTTCCTGGCTGCTCTCAAGTGGCTGTTCATAAATATATTTCATCGGGTGACTCCGTGGAAAAGAGGGACGCAGGGCCTAAATCCTGGGCCGTTTCTCCAAAAGCCAGCCTCACGGACAGACGATTGTGTCCTTCCCATATGGGTGACCAGGACATGCTCAGTCCTGCACCCCTGCGCGTTTGTGGGCAAAGCTCACGCCCACTGGGGGTCGGCAGGACTCGCCTGCAAAAGGCACGCTTGGAAAAAACCAGCAGCTTAAAAATGCACATTATGAAAAACAAGCATTTTCACACTGCGGCTGACATGGGGGAATATGCATTTCAAAACGGCTCCCAAATGCGTGGTTTTTCCCTTAAAAAGTCGGGGGGAGGGGGGCTGGGCAAGCCGACATTTGGGAAGGGAAATGAATCAGAGTGAGCTCTGAGTAGAGACACGGGAGAAATTCAGCACAGATCCAAAGGAGTTTGGGCTTCCCTGAATCTGCCCTGTGGATGTCTGAGCTGTGTGGTTTCTGCCACAGTTGTGCAGGGAAGCTTTTCACTTCTGGGGACATTTTGCACCCGTGCTAATGCACACCTGCGCGAATGTGCTCTTCCACATTTTATTTATGTATTTATTTAACGTTTTTATATGCCATCCCAATATTAAAAGTCTCTGGATGGCTTACTAAAAAAAACGTACTGCAAATTAATGAAGGAAAATCAATGCTGAAACTACAGAGCCCAAGCAGAATGAAATTCTTTTTCTTTTTTAATGGATTCCATCAATCAGCCGAGGAGGGAATCAAAGGTGACCCGCCAATCTACGAAACACGAGCAGAAAGGGCTTAACAACATCCAACCATCCCTGGTTTTGCGACGAAACTCAAAAAGCTCGCAAAACTCGAGTCATGCTGATTCTTCCATTCTCGCCGCTCAGTTCTGACCCCGCTACCACAAGCCGAAGTGCGAGGAGCTGGTTTTGCAAAATGAAAACAGAGGTTCTGCTAGCAGATTCCGTCTCTGCTGCCAGCCTACACGTCTGTCCGCATCCAGTGGCGATCACGGGTTAAATCTCGCACGCAGCCAAATAAAACCGCTCCCCCCTCTGTTACATCCCCTTGCAGTTTGAATGTGGTGCGAAAAGCCGAGAAAGCAGGGAGCAGGGGCAGGTGGAGCTGCAGTGCTCTGCTTGTCCTTAAGCCCACACTTTCCTTAATTGGAACCACATGCCTGCTCTCTCTTTTCCAGCAACCTGGTTTTATACCATCTTGCAATTAAGCTTGCAGCCTCCTTCCCTTCCAGCACCACCGATCTGGGCCTAATTACAGGGGGAGCCTCACATATGGGAACCACAAACATTCTTGCACCATAATGGAGGAGAAGAAGCGGAGAGAAATGGGTCGCCGGAGAGCAAATTCGGTTCCTGTCCTCCCCCCCCACCGCCTCCTCTTCAGCCTTCTCAAGTCACCGTCTTTTGCTCAAGCAATAATTAGAGGCCGCTTTCACATCGAGAGGCGAGTTTGGTCTGGCTGGAAAAATGCAAAACCCCAGAGATGGATGTCAGAGGAGGAGGAAGAGAAAAATGAAAGTGTGGAATAAAGGCAGGGAAGAGGCGGCAGGAGGAACGGAAGGGCAGGTCTTCAAGGATGCCGTTCTCGCTGTGCGGAGGAGTGGATTCAAGAGCGGGATCTTGTCTCGGTGTGCAAAGCAGAAAGCGCCCTTGCTTCAGCTTAGTGGCTCCTCCACTGGTTTAATTCTGCGAAGCGGCAAACTGAAGGCC
The DNA here is from genome assembly GCF_004798865.1 of Varanus komodoensis. Lineage (NCBI taxonomy): Eukaryota > Metazoa > Chordata > Lepidosauria > Squamata > Varanidae > Varanus > Varanus komodoensis. The sequence goes on from NW_025335440.1 coordinate 5,909,060, forward strand.
TCCCACCCACCTGTGGTCTGATTCTTTTGGGGGGCACATCGGGGTCCTTTAATGGGATACAGCAGCGACGGAGTCTGCACCTGCTGGCTGCAACCCTCATCTTCTGCCCCGAGTTAGGAAAGACACTTCCGTATCACCAAAAAGAGGACAAACACGGGCATGGCTTGGCACGGCATCTGCAAATGCTTACTCCTAAGTGACAATTTAGAAATATTCCTAGTTTGGCTAGAAATGGAGCACTCCTCGCCGTGGCGCAGGGGACGAAGGACTGGATCCCGTCTCAGCCATACTTAGAGTGCCCAGTTTGGTCCAACGTGGCCGCTGCAAAGGGGGACCCATGCCCAGGCGGCTGGAGTGCCGGGCAGGCCAGCATGTTTTCTGGGTGCCATCCACACGGGGGCAACTTCACGAGCCCCCACCCCACTGTTACGTAGCTTTATCTTTATGCAGGGCATGGACGGAAATGTCCTTCCTGCCTTTGGAAAGAGGACTGGCAGCTCTACCCCCCTGCAAAAGGGGACACATGGCCACCTGTCGAGGCCTCGCTTTCCGTCCCGTCGGCAGGCAGAACCCTTGCATGCTCGGTGGCTACCTTGGCTGGGGCTGTCGCGCCCTGCCCTGCCTCCCCCTCCCCACCGTGATTTGGGATGGGCCAGCATGTCCAACTGAGCCCCCCATGGGGTGGCAGCCCCCGTGGGGAAACAGACTGCAGGCAAGGGGCTGTCCATGAGAGATCTCAGTTGGCAAGCTTTACTACCGTGTGTGCATGAAGTCAGGGGTGGGAAATCGCACCTCTGCAGGTCTGGAAAAGGCCCCCAAATAAGGGACAGATTTCTAGGGAGTTGGCATGGATGCATGAGAAAATCTAAGCACAGATTAGAGGGGTGGTCACTGTGTGTGTGCGCGTGCGTGCGTGCGTGGGCGCATGTGTCCTCGTGGCGGGTGCCGTGGTGCTGGGAGCTGCCGCTGCCACGTGCCCTGCTCCTCCCCAGAACAGGCGGGTGGTCCGAAGGGAGTGCTGTGAGCCCCTCGCACGCCCCTGGTGCAAGAGCACGCGGACACAGCCCCGTGCCGAACGGCCCAAGGCCACGTGGGAAGGGCCCCTTCGGCGGGTCCTCAACCCTGCCCAGCTCAGCCATCTGCCTGGGGGACATTTCCGCGGCACAGGCCCACGAAAGGCGGCTCTGACTTCCGCAGACCAAGCAGGTGCAGAGCCTCACAGATCTGCCCATCTTGGGGTCCCAAACTGGGCCTCCATGCCCCCCCCCCCGGGCACTCCCCCGTCATCCCAGAGCCACCCCTCCCCCCCACGGCCAGTCGTTTTGTGGCTCTGCGATTTTTGTGGGCTTTGCTTCCCTCCTGCAAAAGGTGGGAAGACCTCTCCTAAGTCACTGGGCCATAAGAGGCTGAAGCAAAAATCCTCTGGTTCTTTGGATCCGGTCCTTTCCCCTTCAGCCCTGCCCAGCCCCGGGCCCTGCAGTCCTTGCCAAAATTCACTTGCCAAAACCCTGCTTTAAAAAGAGTTTCTCTTCTTGTGCGATCCCATCAACTGAGCACAAAGAACGGAGGAAAGTCCCATGGCCTGGAACGGGTCAGTGCCAAGCCCCGCAGAATCTGGCCAGCTCTCCGCCAGGGCACAGAGATCACCCCCAGTCCTATGCAGGGCAGAAATGTGGGCATTCCCATTATTTTCCCTGTCCCCGTCCCCCCCCCCCCAGATTTGCAGCACATGTAGATAGCAGTTCATGGAATACGAACTATGAAACACCACTGAGGCAACTCGGTGCGGAGGGACCATCCCTTTTTAGCTCGCACGAAGATCGCCAAGAAACGGAGGTGAGGTTAGCAGGAAAATGAGTCTGGGAGGAGGAAGAGGTGGGCTTGCTGCAGGCGAAAATGCAAGAAAGCAGAGATTCCCCAGCAGGAGGACGATTCTGTTGAGCTCCGGAGAGAGGAAGGAACAATTCTTATAACTGGGGGTGTAGGTTTTGCCCCACAATTCCCATTTGCATTTGGAATCGCTGCTCGGTTTGCTCGGACTGGAAAGCTATGCAAACACTGGAAGACCCTGAAATCAAGCTGACTGGCAGTAGTCAAGGGATGCATCGGATGATTATGATCATTGCGGAGGGGGATAATTGTGTTATCCTATGCTAAAAGCATCCTCTGGGCTCCCAAGGACTTGCCTGCGTTCCATCTGTTGGAGAAATGCCAGCTATCACCTCCACGCACTGCTTGACGTCTTTCCAGAGCCGACGGGCATCATGGCTCAAGGCTACACTATTTAATACATGATTATGTCGTCCAAACCAGGGACGACGGAGGCAGGGCCCAGGCACTGTGCTCCTTGCAGGGAGAGGGAACTGTGGGGCAGACAGAACTGTGGGTCCGATCACGGCTGCCTGCGGGACTCCTCCGTCGATGTCTGGAAGGAGAACTGCAGCTTATCAGTCGGAGCAAAGGGCCAATTCCAGCAGCTACTTGCCGGGCTCCTGAACCCTGAAGCGCCGGCTTCTGGCCGTGCCAGAATGGCTAGCGAGCGGTGAGTCCAGGTTTCGCCAGGCTGCTGGCCAGTGGCCGTCCCGATCAGCTTTTATTTTGGTCCTCATCTCTCTACACTGCTATTGCATACCAAATTGCGACATTTTTAGTACTTTGGAAGTCCAACGCCGGGTGATGTCATGGCGCAGATGTTTTGTGGTACAGAGAAGATAAAAATAAAAACAAAAGAAATAACACGTTGCACTCGAGTGCATAGTTTGAAGTTAGCATTTCGGAATCCCTCAAGGGAAGGGGCCCCGTGCCAGTTATGCACAGACTCGCACATGCTGCGTCCAGAGCGATCGCAAAAGCCCCACCACTCCCTTCTTCTTGCCAGATGAGCCATTAGCTCACTTAACACAAAGTTAATACGCTTCATGTGTCAAGCGATGGAGCCCTGCATTATTCCTGCTCTGCACATGGTGCTCCGATAAACAAGACACCGAGTGACCTCATCATCGTCACGCTAGAAATCTGGGGCAAAGCCACGAGCTGAACGCAGGATGCTCGAACGTGTCAATCAGTCTCTCCCTTTTCCAATAGTACGCGTGGGCCATCCTGAACGCCGAGTTATTTTTTTTAATTGCATGCTGTGTTACCAAGCGCACCTGCTTTCTGCAAGCACTTGTCCTCGCATAATGAGTCTTCAGCATTGCGTTCACAAATCAAAGCATTTTGTACACACTGTTTTGACTGGAGGATTCTAATCCAACAAGTGGAGAAGGGTATATTGTGAAGCGTTCGCCCAGATGGTGCTCTGCAAATGAGCCACAAGCTTTGTTTGCATGGAACTGTGAACAGAATTAATTCATCCTTAGCTGAGGACAGGGCTGGCATGACTTGATTGGTTCGCCAAAAGCTTGGGCAGCCTTATGTGTGTCTGCTTGGGATGACTGAAAGCCGTTTGGGGCTGTTTTAGCTTGCTGATCTTGACGTCCTTTGGAAAACAGTGAGGGAGAAAATCAATAATTGACAGGTACTGGCATTGGCTGAATTTGTATTACTCCCTGTTTGAGGAGGCTCAAAGTGCTGGTCCCATGCTAGGAAGCCGTTGCTCAAACTAACGAACCTTGGCAAGTGGCCACTGGGGTTCACAGCTAGCTTTCGTGGTCCTGGTACCACGTCACTGGCAGGCCACCCTTTTTATTATAACCGAAGACAACACGCAACCCATTGTTGTGAAATAAAAGCACCACCTTTCGTGTGTGAAATGCTGAAGGCCCTGCAGACTTGGCAGATCTGGGCTTGCTCCACCTGACCTCCGAAAACCCCTCGTGTTTTCTGCATTGACCTCCAATATGGGAGAAACCGGGGCATAAAACAGGTGTTAATTTGTTGTCTTAGCCGTGTCACTCACTGGTAGTTTTAATCCACTTCGGTTGCTTCTTAGTGTTTCATCTGCTGCTTTGGAAACATCCGGTTTATGTTGAAGGTGCGGGACAGAAAGCATGGAAATAAAATGCATTTTTCAGGAATGCTGGCAAAGCCATTTGCAGCCTCCAAGAGCACTCTGGTCATATAAAGATTTACTGGCGCTTGGGCCCTGGGGCAGAAGAGACGGTTCCAGCATCCCACTGGTTCCTGCAGCTCTTGCTCACCAGCTTCCTTTCCCCCGCCTGGCAGAAGACAGTCTGGCTGCCGTCAGAAAGACTCATGCTGTTGCGGTGATCTGAGCAGGGAGGGGAACCCTTTGCTGTGCTATTCCTACAGGTCCGGTCCCAGCCTTGCAAGCCCTGCACCAGGCTGCTTTCTCTTGCTGGCCACTGGGGGAGCTGCAGTGCTCCCCGGGGGAGCCGATCCTGACATGGCATCCCATGGAATCCAGGCTGGGCGGCTGTGTCAGATGCAAACCTCTGTGTTGGTACTGCAACCTCGGTGTTGGAATTCCAAATGACAAGCTCCTGCACTGCCCCTTGCACAAAGGGCATGGGAAAAATTACACTTGCTGGCTGGCTGCCTCTCCGAGGTCTCAAGCCAAGCTGGAGTGGAGGAAAACGGGTGTGGATGGCTGCCTCTCCGAGGTCTCGAGCCAACCCTGGAGTGGAGGAAAATGGGTGTGCTGGGGGCAATGGCTTATCCTACCCCCAGATGGCACCTCAGGCTCTTTCCCTTCCTCTCTGTGATGCTTCACCTGCTGAAAATGGCAGTCTGGGTGAAATGCAGGGTTCGGGTATGTCAATGGCAAAAATCCCTGCTACTTCCATACCATACAGTTGAGGTGAGAGTGACTGTCTCCCTTTGCCTGAGCAGAATTTATTAGCAAGCAGTAGATAAGCAGCATTAATGAATGAACAGTCTTTTTTAACTTCTGCTGAGAACCATTCTTTTCCTGACACCTATTTATTCCCCAATTTGGAACGATGACTTAGCATTATCGCTTCATTTTCAATTGTACTGAATAATATAACCACATATTCTTCAATATAATCCACTGCTTTGGAGACCGCAAGTTAAAAATTAATCTGCTTCTCTGTGCGGTTGCCTTTGCCACCCTGTATCTGCCTGTGCCCGTGTCCATGCGCATGTGGAAGGGTCATTTCCTGGTTGCCAGGCAACCCCACGATGCCCTCTGCATGCGAGAAGCGGCCTGCGGTCCTCTCCATCGCAAAATCCACGCGTCCGACGTGCGTGAGGCTGCATTCGCTGTTCCCCTGCTCCTTGGCGGAAAGATTTTTCCAGCCACGATGCCTGCCGCAAACAGCCCAGCCGGTCATCGGGCGGCTGTTTGCTCTGGCAGTGCCCTGGCCAGGTTGTGAAGCCCTGAAGCCGTTCGAGCTGCATAAACTTTCCTCTTGGGGTCAGGTTTCAGAGGTATGCAAGCGAAGCCGTCCCTGGCTCATACTTCCAGTCCTCCCCCTGCCCATAAGCTTCCCAGATAAGTTCTGAATGGAGGGAGAACTAAACCTGCGGCTGAGAGCAATCCATAGCTGCCGTCAGCCCTTCTCCCCCGCACCCACAGGCCGGGTACTCTGTTACGGGCCTCTGCAAGAGTGAGGTTTGCATCCCTGTGCAAAACAGCCCTGGAGAGCAACGCCTCTAAATTGCTGAATGAAGGCTAAATTGCTTAATGGAGGCTGCCGTGGAGGAAGAAGTGGTGGACACCCACCCAGAGAAGAGAGGGGCTTGGAGGAGGCCCATCCTGAGGTCTTCCAATCGCGTGGTCCCATGTGGAAGAGCGGAAAAACTACAAGTGCAGGTGGACCCTGCGCAGCTCCCGATGGCCTGCGGAAGCTGAGAGAGAGGACTTCCGAACGGGGGGACGTCCAGGAGGCGCATATCTGCCCACTTTGAACGAAAGAGATGCGCTTCCTTCTCCTGTCCTTCAAGGTTTGGGAGGCATCAACTTTGCAGGGGTTTTCTTTGTGGCTTGTCTCATCGATCCCAGAAAGTCAACCAGTCTGCGCGTACCCTGTGCTGGGGTCCTCCCCCCGGCACCCCTGTGGACCTCCAGGGGTGCCCACTAAGCTCCCCGTAGTTAGCTAGGCATGGGAATGCCCTTCCGCAAGCCAACATCTCTCCAAGCGCTCACAGCAGATGGGGCCCCACAGCTGCCTTGCTCCCGTCGTGAGCATCACCGAGGACGCCGGCTGGGAAAGAGTGGGACTTTGCTCTGCCGTGCTCATGGATCCTGGTTGCACCACCAGGTAATGACGCTGCGCGACCACACGCAGAAAGAGCTTATGCAAGAGAACTTCGACGAAGTACGGTCCAGCCAACTGGCGCACCTTTACGACGCATCTGCTTTCCTGGAACTGTACAGGGAGAAGGCAGGAGGCCCAGGGCAAGCCGAAGAAAGCGCCACACGCCACCGGTGACCTCTTGGTACAACCTCCGCGAAGCGTGCCATGTGGCCGACCACTGAAAATGGCCCGGAGGGTCCTGTCAGAGCGCATTCGTCTAACTGGGGGAGAACCACGTGTCCTCTTTCTGCCGCCTGCCAGTGGCGCGGTGGAGCCATGGGTCAAAGAGCCGGGACGTGCTGACCAGCAGGGTCTAGGACATCACCGCCACCCCCCGCAGGGGTCCCTGTTCCCTCCGAGCTGAGACGCAACCTCACAGGAGCTGGGGGTGAAACTGATTTCCCCGCTGCAGAGTATGGGTGCGAACTATCCCATGTTGTAATGCAGTGTGCGCACATGCATGCGCTCGAGAGCGTGCGTGGGTGTGTGGAGGGGCTTGGTCCCTGCCTAACTGATGGTTTGCTGGCATGGCTCCATGCAGCGGCTGGAAGCGCTGGAGTTTCCCAACGACCTCTGGACTTTGGAGACGGTTGGGATGGGCACCTCGGGACGTCTCTGTTTGGAGGTGAGACTCCATGGGGTTCCCAGAGGACGCCCTGGACTCCAGTGCTCCTTGCAGAGCCCCAAGTATTCAGGAACGTCTCAGCGCACCCAGATGGCTGCCTCAAGCGGCACAGACGAGGGAGGCTGCCGGGGGCGATGTGGGACTGTTCGGGCTGCTGCTCCCGGGGCAGAAGAAGTCTGCTGGCTGCACGACCTTCGTTCCACGAGCGTTTGCAGACCTCCTTTCAGTCTGCAGCTTGGCCTGCTTTGCAAGACCAGGCTGCGCATGAGAGGTCTGCAAAATGCGTGAGTGAAGACTCCACCAGAGTCTGTCCCGACCTTACGAGCGCTTGCACAACAGAAAAGGTTGCTTGTGGCCAGGGCCACAATTTCGGCAATCAGATGTGTTCCTTTTGCTGTGCTACAGATTAAGTTTTGCCTGTTTCTTTTGCTAGGACTTAGAATGATGGTTTGAGCTTAGTGGGGCCATTCGTCTTACTGTATACTTATTAACGGGAAGCGTTTAGCTTAGTTTTCAGCTCGGATATGCTTCAATTGTTAGTGCCTTTCTGAAATCATTGCCTGTTGTTATTATGTGCCCTTTCCCTGATGTTGCCTTCAGTTGCTTTGAGAGCAGTTTCTTCTTGGAAAAGCGAGCGGTGCACATCTAAATGGAAGGATCACCTCAGAAGGAATGAAATTCGCACCCACAGTCCCCTTTGGTTCGGTGCCCATTCCAAATGGGCCCATGCCCCGTTTCTTGTCCGAGAAATGGCAGCATGCACATGGCAGGGTTTTCAGCTGCTGCCACGGAGGCATCCCTCCTGCTCCGCACCAGGCCACCAGAGCTTTTGCTGCCAGACGTTCGAACAAACCCAGTGAGCGACGGGCTCTCTGGAGTGCAGAGGAGGGCGGAAACCCCCTGGGCTGCTGGGCACTCCAGCGCCGACCCCCCGCTCCGCACACTCGCAGTAGCAGGGCGACCTCCGAAAAGAGGCATCCCACCTCTGTCCTCGGGAGCTGATGCGTAGCCCCCTCACCGGCCCCCTGGAAAGAGGGCCGAGCGGGGCTTTAATCAGCAGTGCTGGGTTTTATGACCCCAGAGATATTTTTCTCTTCTGGCTCGCCCCCAAGCCACAGGTATCTGACCCCAGTCTCAAGGCCTATAACTTTGATTAATGTCTCCATTCATTGGCCACCTTCTCTAAACACGGCCCGACGCAGCCGGAGCCGTGGAGCAGGGCCATCTGATGTGGCCGGCGGTGTCCCGTGCCCCCGCTCTCCTCGGCTCGGCATTTCTGCAGCGGCTGCCCCCACTGCCCCGAGGGGAGGGGGGGCCGCTGTGCTGCGGAGCCTCGCGAGGGAGATGTGGGGCGGGGGAAGCTCCGGGATCCGCTCGGAGCAACAAGGCGGGCTCTGTGCAGGCTTCACTGCGCTGCAGACGCCGGCCGGCGAGGTCTCCGCTCGCAGCCAGGCCGCTCCCGGGCCGGCCAACGCGGGGCGTGAGCGCAAACAGCCGAGGGCGGGGGAGACGGGGGGCGGCGGAGGGGGAGGTAGACTGGCACAGCGTTTGGTCACAGGGTGGCCGGGTGTCCCACTGTGCAGACGACAGTCCTCTCCTTGAGGGGGTCCTCTGTTTGAAGGCCAAGTCCAGTTTAAAGAGAAAGATCCAGCGGCACCTGGAGAAACCACGGCCTGGACATGCATACATAAATTAAAAGCATGTCTACCCCATCTTTTACCGAGGTTTCAGGACAGCAGTACCACAATAAAAAGTAGCATCAATGCATAACAAAATAAAATCCATATGAAAAGCACATGAGATCTTAAAATATTGGGAAAATAAAACGGTCTTGGTCTGGCACTGAAATGAATAGAGCATTGGCACCAGGCGGGCCTCTCTGGGGAGCGAATTCCACAACCGGGGCGCCACCACAGAGAAGGCCCTTCTCCTGGTAGCCCCTCTCCTGATCTCCTTCAAGGGGGGCTCCCGAAGAAGGACCTCCGTCTCAGGCTGGCACATAGGGAAGGACATGCTCCTTCAGAGACCCAGACCTTAGGGTTTTGTAAGTCATCATCAACACCTTATATTGGGCCTGGGCTTCACCTGGAAGCCAGCACAGGTGATAAAGGACCGGCGTGTTGCCCTGCACCTTGAGTTAAGTCACGCGCTCAGTCCTCCCTGCATTGATGAAATGCGTTTTCTTTCTAGGACCATCTGCATTTCTCATTCCTCAGTTTGCATTCACAGGAAGAGATGAGCTGATCCAGAGGCTGCACACTGGGAATCTCTTTCTGGATGCTGCGTCCCCCTTTCTGGGAGAGCAATGGGATGATGAAGCTCCTGACCCTGAGAGTCTTTTTTTCTGTGCTTTTCCCAATACTGTATATATTGGCCCATTTTCATGCAATGAAATTTGCATGGCATCCCAGGACTAAGCATCTCCACAACCCAGAAAGTGCCATTCCACGGGTTCGATGCACGGAAATCCGTGCCACACAGAGGGGCCCAGGCTCAGTGCCTCCACCCCATGCTGGCATGATGCGCTCTGAGGTGGGCATGCTCGTCACCGGGGGTCCCCTTAGCTGTGTCCTCCCGGAGAGTCAGGAATGGCGGCCAGCAGATCTAGGAGGTTTCATTTCCACCAGGAGAAGGGCTTTTGGAAGGCAAATGGGTCTTGGCGGGCCATCTGGGACTAGGCCATTGTGACAGTGCGGGGTAGTGGTTAGTGTGTTGGACTGGGCTAGGTCTGGGTTCTAGTTCTCACTCAGCCATGAAGTTCAGTGGGTGGCTTTGGGCCAGTCACTGACACTCAGTTTAACCTGCCTTACAGGGTTGTTGTTGTGAGGATGAAACGGAGAGGAGGTGGAGAATTATGCAGGCTGCCTGGAGTTCCTTGGGAGAGGAAAAAGGGTGGGAATACAGGTATAACGTCAACATTATGCTTTGCACTACAGGAGTTTGTTGCTGAGAAAATTATGCCCGAGCCTCAGTTACTGGCTGGCTGGACACCACATGACCACGTGACAGTGTGTGGGTTCTTGTTGGACCATGGACAGTTGCATTGTCTGAACCCAGCTGCGCTAACAAACCATGGTTAGTTAAGCACAGATACATATGAAGAGAACACAGGACTTGTTCCTGGGTCCATAAAATCATAGAATGGTAGAGGTGGAAGGGCCATGAAGGCTATCGGACCCAACCCCGTTGTTGCAAGACACGAAGTTACACCATCCCACGGTATGCTGTGGGTCGTTCATAGTTTAGCAAGCACTGTCTGTTTGCACAAAGTAACAACTCACGATTCAGCAACAACCCGCGTTCAAGCTTCCCTGTGGGTTAGTGCGTTTTATGAGCCAAGGCAGTGGGTGGGTTGCAGCTAAGTCCAGAGAACAGGGACTCCCGAGCCTGGCAGGGCAGGAGACATCAGCATCCTGGCTAATCTGCAAGCGTTGGGGCCACAGCCAGCAAGTCCCTGCCCGACTCCACCACCGTTGGCATCCAGTCAGAAGCGACGGGAAAGATCTGCTCTGCCATGAGACCCTGAGGAATACAGGGCTACTGAAACCAGCAGGAATGTTGCCTTGGTCAAAATGCGACAGCAATTCAGAGCTCTGTATGTACACATGTATGAATCAAAGGGGTATAATAGTATAATGGTTTAAATATATATATTTTAAACCATTATACCCCTCCCAAGCTGGTTCTCTGCGGCTTATCATAACTACTTACAATAACAACAGCAATTTTAAGATTTAAAAACCTGTCTAACATGCAAAATTCCTTAAAAGCCAAACAAGCATTTAAACCTCTGGAAAGCCACTTGCGCTCTTGAAGTGGAAGGCTTGCCCAAGGCTTTGGAATGCCGTTGGGGGGGGGGAGCGCAACCCCGAGGAGAGACGTCGGAGCCAGTTTCTCCCACGGCGGGACTCCCGATGGATCCTGCCCACATCCCATGCCTGCCTTTGCCCAGTTCGTGGGATGTTGCTTTGGAGAGTTTCTGTTCAGAAGAGCAGCATCACACAGCTCATCAGATCCGAAGGCCAAACAACGCTAGTTCTGAGCGAGGACAGTGCCCGCTTTTATTTATTTATTTATTTATTTAAAACATTTCTATGCCGCCCCCATCGCAACAAAGTCTCGGGGCGGCTCACAAAAAATACAACCCCCCCCCCCCATTTAAAACCCCCGGTGCATGCTCGGCTAATTTAAAATCCTAATAAATACAATAATTTAGCAATTAAAATAAGTTTTAAATAAAAAGGTCTCAGCCTGGCACCGAAAAACAAATAATGATGGCTTTCCAACCCCCCCCCCCAAAAAAAACCCCCATTACCTGCACATTGAAGATTTTGAATCTGATTGACTTTCTGAGGGTATTGCTATTACTATTATGGGCTATTTTTTTCAAACAGTGAGTGCTGAAGCGGAGCGGTTTGGCCTGCAATTGGCAGGGAACTGGTGCTAAAACCTCCAGTGGGAAGCTCAGCGAATCCAAAGAGGGACGAAGCCGCCTTCCTCTAGCATGTCTTGGCTTTGCACAACTGCCTTCAAAAACTCTCCCATTTCCACATTGATCTGCATTTAAAAAACTGCACAAAAATGGAATTCATGTGTGTTCTGCCACAAATTATACATTTCTAAATATCTTTTGTCTTGAAACATGATTTTTAAAAATACACTATTCATTGTATTTTTTGCGTCAAGAGCTGCATCACAGTTTAGAGAAGTATGAAATCTAACGGTTAAACGTGTTTGGTTCTGGAGATTAGTGAGGAGGCACAGATCTTTGAAACGCAGGCCAGATGAAATCCTCCAACAGCCCCCGGCAAACCCTATTAACATTATCTTTCCTTCCCACAATTTTTCATTTTTTTTTAAAGAGATGCAGGGTTTCTCATCCTACTCAGGGAAATTCACCTTGAATTTTGTTTCTTGCAACTGTTGGCAGCCCTTTTGAAGTGAGGGTGCTCCTTCATTAAAATCCAGTTTGTACCAAAATAAATGCGAGACTATCGCAGATCATGGCCCTTTAGGACCAGCAAATGTGCGCCAACATCTTCCAGTACCAAACGGCTCCAAGGAAGAAGAATCTGGGATGGAGGAGAGGCAGTTTCCCCCTTGCAATGGATGGAACTTTACTTCCATCGTCCCCCCCTTGTCAGATCCAAGCTTGTTTTCTTGACCCCAAGGTTGGCAGAAAGCCAGGGAGCTGTCAGCTTGTTGTTTGACCCGCATTTTGCTTACTTGACTGTCCTTGGCATCTTTTATCTCTCAGACCTTCTGGAAAGTGCCAACTCAGCCCCTGGGTGAATAAGGGATTCTATTTGCCCCCTCTGATCCTCTGCAACACGGATTCTGCACAGAGAGGCAGAGATAAGCAAACGGCGAGATGGAGAAAGCGGCACGCAGTGTTCCGGCTGGCTCTCTCGTCAGTCAGGACGAGAAATCCAACACTGCCCGTGCTGAAAGGTTAGCAACGGAGCGTGTGATTTCCATGCGGGAGGCCTCAGCGCCACCCCTCCGCATCCTCGAAAGCTCTCGAGTCACAGGTCTGTCCCATCGTTCTGGGCTGGATGGGGGTGCCAAGCCTCTTCCAGCCCAGCGGTGACGTGAAGCTTCGGAGAAGCCCCCTGCAGCCCCGTTTCGGCGGCTGGCCAGGCTGAAGGTGACAGGCAGCCCCAGCAACCTGCCTGTCTGGAACTGGGCTTCCCCCTCGCACTTTCAAAGCAACAGGCCTCCCTCCCTTGGGCAAAAGCTCTTGGTTCTCCAGTGTGCATCCAGCAAACCATAACCAGCGAGAGAGCATCTCTGAGCATGCACAGAGCAGTTGCTGAACCCACGCTGGAAACGACCTCCGAGAAAGCTCCCTTTTGGTAACCCTGGGCCTTTTGCGAGTGGGAAAGCCTTCTGGCTGCATGCTGCCCCTCTCGGTGGCTAGCCCTCCCTTCCCAGCGCCATGCCATGGGGTCACACCCCTCCCGTCACTCCGTGGGGCTGCCCCGTGCCCCCCTGGTGGCTGCAGGCTCCAGCTACTCTCACAGTCCACCTGGACCCCTGGAGACGGCGCCTTGAGAGAAGAAACCCTTCCGCCATCTCAGGATCTGGAGGTCCCGTTTCCCAGGGCCAATTCCCCCCACATCTGAGAAGTCCTCCTCTCCCTGGCCCTGAAACCCGCACCAAGAACAGCTGCCTCCTCCAAATGCCACCTTATTCTACGTTTTCTGGCTGCGAGTAGCTATGCACAAAGCATTTCAGCCTTTAGAATGGGGGGGGGGGACATGCAGCAGCCGAGACACCCCCAACCAGCAGGAAAATGGAAGGTGCATGGGTACCGGTGGAATCGCAAAGGGCCCGGCTGAGCAGGCAGGATTTGGCACGTGGGGCTGGCGCTCTGCACTCTGGTCTGAGGGCAAAGGCGGTTCCCATTTCATACGCCCTTGCACAAAAGACCAACATCGCCTCCACCCACGGCCTCTCCTCTCCCTCACCTGCTGCAACACCCAGGCCTGCGGCCGCCGAGATCTGACCGCCCCCCCGCCCCGGTGAAACCCCTCGCCACTTTTTCACAGCCCCTAGCAGCCGCGGTTTTCCCACTTGTCTCTCCTGGCCACCATCCGGGGAATGGAACGTGCCGTAAGTAGCAGAGCTAATCGAGGCGCTGGCCCCGTGGGTAGTGAGTGACGGAAGCCCCCTGTCCAGGGAGGCGGGGGTCCCCCTGGAGAAACAAGCAGCCACCACGTTTTGGGGCCAATGATCTGCTACCGTCGCCTCTTGAACACTTTTCTGGGCCATCGCTGGGTCCGCTCCCCCGTTGGGTTTGGCAGTTCAACAAATGCGCGGACACAGCAAAACGCTGAGAGCAGAGCCGTGCAAATCGGGACTCCCCATCCATGCCCGGGAGCACCTCCAGCGGCCTTTCAAAAACGGACATTAAAAAACCGGGGAAATGACAGGGCTTCCCAGTCCAGCTCCCGAACTGCCGCTGATCAGCTTTCTGAGGGCGGGAGGAGGAGAGGGTGGGGGCTTGGCCCTGCCCAACCTCTCCTCCTCGAGCGGAAGCTCTCGCCTCTTCTCCCTCTCCCCTCCTCGCCTATAACCCCCCTCCTCTCTCAGCCCCCCGCCTCCTCTCATCCCTCGACTCCACCAGCTTGTGATTCCCCTCTGCCTCCAGCCTTGGGGCTTCTCTCCCCACACTTCTTCCCTGCCTCGTTTCCCGCAAGCCTTGCTTGTCCTCTCCTCTCCCTTCCTGGCCACCGGCTGTTCTTCTGGCTCACACAGGCAGAGGAGCAGATGGGCCTGGGGTGGTGGTAGAAAAAAAATTTCCTTTCCGTGGAGGGGCTCACAGGAATGCCTCCAACTCCCAGGTGTGCCCCCTGGTCCCAAAAGGCGGAGCCCCCCACCCGAAATCAACCCCGCTCCGTTCCCGGTGCACCGTCCAGCTCAGGCTGGCCAGCTGCCCCATCCCCAAAACGAGGACGGAGTGACACGACCCATCGCACAGCTGCAGCATTGCTGGCTCGCTCGGCTGGGCTGCGGTTTCTGCCGGGACATTAGCACGAAAGCCCCGGAGCAAAGAACGATCTTAGGAATGCAATACATGCACACGTAAACAAACATAAGCAAACTTAATTGTGGCAAGTGGTGAAAGACCGATGCGAAAGTCAAAATAATGACTGGAAACAAGGCAGAGAGCGCACTCGCATGAGGGGATAATGAATGCTGATTCATGCGCCACACCATGTGACCTGGGGCAGCAGGAGCGTAAACAGTGGGGAGAGAAGAGTCCTGCTCGGCAGCAGGCGCGGGGCCAAGCGAGTCTGGGGCGCACAGAGGCTTCTGAGGGATGTGCCCTGGACTGGCAGGAGGGCCTCTCGCCTGCCCCTCGCTTCAATGGGGTGGCTTGATTACACGGATCGGGGAAAACTCGAGCCAACGTCGTACTTGTACAGAGAAGGAGTCCCAGATTATGGCTCGCGCGATGCAGGAGGCAATTCTGGAGGCACCTGCCCTGGGCGAGTGTCCGCCTCCTGCCTCCGGTTGGTGGCCCTCCGTGGCGCAAGAGGCTGCTGCTGTGGCGCGCCGTCATGGCCTCCCCGTGAAAGGAAGTCCTCCAGAGTGACTTGTCCTGACTCCCGGGCCAGCTGTTCCACCGAGGAAGAGCCATGCAGAATCTAGTCCGTGTTCCAGGAGGGGCTGGACTGGGACCAAGTCCTAGGAAGGGGGTGCCTCTGCTGTGCATGTGGATGGTCCCAGATTTGATCTGCAGCATCTCGAGAGAGAGCTAGGAACAATCTGGTCTGAAAAGCTTTGTCTTCTCGCTGATGCCAGAGTGCAGGACACGGAATAATCAAGTCAAGCTGCGACAACCCAGATGCAGGCTGGACATCAGGAGAAGCTCCCTCAGCGCCAGGGCAATGTAACCGTGGACCAGCTGCCTGGAGAGGTGGGGGGCTCTCCCTCCCTGGGGACATTCAAGGAGAAACTGGGCAGCCACACAATTTCTGAGTCTGCCAAATGTATTGGTAAGACCCAGTCAAGTGCAAAACTAAGTCACAGATTCGTAGAATCATAGAAGAGTTGGAAGGGGCCAGGAAGGCCATCCAGTCCACCCGCTGCTGTGGCAGGACCCCAAGTCACACCATCCCACTCAGAAGGCTGTCCAGTTTCTTCTTGAATGTCCCCAGTGTGGGAGAGCCCCCCACCTCCCCAGGCAGCTGGTCCCACTGCCGTCTTGCTCTGACAGAGAGGAAGCTTTTCCTGATGTCCTGCCTGAATCTGGGTTGTCACAGCTTGACTTGATTATTCCGTGTCCCACACTCCGGCATCAGCAAGAAGAGATCTTGTCCTTCCTCTTTGTGACAGCCTTTCAGGTCCTTCTAGAGGGGTCTCATGTCCCCCCTCAGCCTTCTCTTCTCAAGGCCGAACATGCCCAGTTCTCCCAGTCTCCCCTCATGGGGCAGTGTCTCCAAACCCTGGAGCATTTCTGTTGCCCTCCGCTGGACCCTTTCTAATTTACCTGATCTTTCTTAAATCTTGGTACTGGACACAGTATTCCAGGTGGGGTCTGACTAGTGAGGAGTATAGGGGAAATCCTCCTTTTCGTGATATGGAAGTAACACTTCTATTAATGCATCCCAAAATAGCATTTGTCCTTTTGGCGGCTGCATCACATTTCACATACGCCTTGCAATCTATGAGGTTTTTTTTTTGAGGGGTGCCTCCTTTGCTCGTAGATTGTTTGATGACTTAAAGAACAGGCAGAATGTGATGTACCAGTGGAAGTTCCATAAATCCCGACAGATTTATTTTTGGTGTCCTTTTCTTGAGGGTGCGTGTGTGATAACGTGCCAAATGAGTCCTGGCAATCTGCACGGCAGGAACGGAGTGGCTTTTGCAAGATCCTCGCATCCCGACTCCTCGGTCCCAAGGGTGGCTGCGGAGCTCAGGGCAGCCTTCTGAAACGTGACCTCCCTGACCCCTCCATACGCTTTATTCCAAGGCATGGCTGAGTGCCTTCCCCCAAAGAGAGACAGGTACAATTAACGCGGCTCTCCCCAGTAGCAATTGTGTAAAACGCAGCTGCTATTTCTGAATCCAGTGAAATGACTCAGCAACCAGAGGACGGGAGCACGTTAAGTCTCTCGCCGGTCCCACTGCAAGACTGCATGGTCCACGTCACCAGAGACACAAACCTCACCAATTATGTGCACAGAAGGCGGCTTTGCCTCTTTCATCCAACTAAATTTAAGGCATCAGCAAATCAGCGGCTGGTTTTCTCCAAGGCGCTGAGCTGATCAGCGGAGAGTATGGCTGATGCTTGTATTTTGTGTTCGAAGCTGATCCTATGATGAGGGCTAGAAACTTGTTACTCATTCTAAAACGAGGGGCTTTTCAGCATTCCCCTTGCCCAAGGGCATTGGAAACACACTGCAAGAGCACAAGAAAACAAAACAATCACCCCCACCCCCATATTGATGCAACTAGGGGACCGGCTGTATCCAAGTTGCTTTTGTGTGGTGTGTGAACGATGAAATGCGTCGGATGGGATGAAGGAAAGATGAGAATGGGCTGAAAGCTGCAGCAGTCCCAGGTACGTGCCGGCGCTGAAATCCATTTGAGCAATTCTCCTATTTCAACTGGAATTTGGGACAGAACAAGCTCACAGAATGGTACAGGTGCAATGCCATGGCTGTTTAAAATTTCTGATTGCTGTGGAAATCTTTTTGTGGTCTGTTTGTTTACATGTGCAATGTCTCATGTCCTAGAGAAATTACAGAATGGAAGCACTGGAGTCTTCCTTGAGGTCATCTAGACCAACCCCCTGCACAATGCAGGGCCTGCAAGGTGGGAAGCAGGGACAGCATCCATGAGAGACGTCCAGCTGAACGCTCAGGGACCCCCCTCTTAAGCAGAGCCCACCCCTTCCTGAGGCAGCCCGTGGAAGAGCTCCCACCAGCAGAGAACATTTATGTATCTAAAGCTTTTATAGACGGTCCCATGACTAGCGTCTCAGGGCAGTTCACAACAAGCACAGATAAAAATGGCACAGCATCCAGCGATAAATATAAAAACCACACTTAAGACCAATTAACAATTAGAATAATGGGAAAATAAAACGGGTTTCACCTGGCGCCAAAAAGAAAAAAGCGCTGGCGCCAGGGGAACCTTTCTGGGCAGTGTATTCCACAATCGGGGTGCCAACACAGAGAAGGCCCTCCTCCGGGTAGCCACCCTCCTAATCTCTTTCAAGGAGGGCTCCCAAAGAAGGACCTCCATCTCAGATCTCAAGGGGCGGGAGGGCATGTAGAGAAGGAGGCGCTCCTTCAGGTATCACAACATCCCACCATTAGGCTGGAGCCGAGGTCAGACTAGATGGCACAGGAGGTCCCTCCTGACTTGCTCTGTTTCTATGCTTCTGTGTTTCTATTAGGACGCTGAGCTGCAATGCATCGCCCTGGAGCATCCACTAATGCTTTGAGTCCTGTCCCCCTGGAGCCACGGGGAATGAGCAGCTCCGTGTCCAAATGCCAGAGTGGATCTGGGCCAATTCATTCCTCCGCACTTTGAGTAAGAGCTGTCCGTCTAAGGGAGCCGTCCGACGGGCCCTAGAGAGCCACCGAGAGATTTCAGGAAGAGTCGGTCCCCGCCCCAAGGTCAGACGCAGCACTCCAATGCCTGAGCTGGGAATTGGATTCTGGCCCCTCTTCCTCGCGCATGCGAGCTGGCTGCGTCTCCGAGTTCCAGCGCACAACCTCGGAGAGGGAGGGAAGGAGAGGTCTGGCAGGAGCGGAGGGTGCAGAGAGGATAGAAGCATAGGAACAGAGCGAGTCAGAAGGGGCCTCCCGGGCCATCTAGTCTGACCCCCGGCTCCAGCCGGCTCCACTCACGACATGCCCACCACGTGCATGTCCAGCCTATCTTTGAACACCCTTTGACGGGGGTCTGCTCGCTTCCGCTCCGAAATGCAGCAGATGGAAAAGCCCGTCGAGCAAAAGTGCAGGGTTTGAGTGAGGCCGGGGAGGCCAATGCCAGACCTTCTGTCCAGCATAGGCTGCTTGGAAGCCCCCAAGTTCTGGGGCAGATGAGCGAAGAAGCGCAACCTGTAGGATTGCTCTTAAGGTGCTGCGAAGCAATCCAGACACAGGTGGTACCAGGCCAGGGTGGAGAAGCAATTCCGGCCGAAGCGCAGAGTTTGCAGGCGCAGGAGGGGGGAGACCATCTGGTGCTCTGCAGGAACAAGGGGCCAACACCTGGAGTCTGGCGCTTTTCCTGCTGGTGACCCAGTCCAAGCAGAGGTGTTGGACGGGGGGGGGGGGGGGTTTGGGGGAGTGAGCCCAGCCAGGAAAATGCTGAACAGTGGAGGGCTGGCAGAAAGCTGCGGGGTATATGGCCCTGGGGAGAATTCCGGTGGGCCAGATGTGAAGCCCAGGAGGACTGGATCTGCCCCGTGGCATTCCCCATTTCTGCACCAGGCCCTCGTAACTCAGGGACAGACATGTGCGAAGAATCCGTCTTGTATGGGAAATCGGCCGGATTCCCTTGCTTCACTTCCCAGAGTCTGAGTTCCTGGTCAGGAAGAAGGTTGGCCACTGGGACTGGAAGCTGGCACACCTGATCAGTGCACCCTCACCAGGCACTCTGCACATGCTCAGCCGCACTCTGTTCAGCATGAGGAGAAGCCACTGTTTGAAGGACTGCTCTGATGCACACGGGGGAGCTGTTTTCCTTCCCAGAGTCCCCACTGACCCTGCGGGTGCCCCAAGACACCGCTGCCCCTTCTCTTGGGGGGGGGGGCTTCTCTCCAGGGTTGAGATCCCAGCCCTAGAGGTCCAGACTAGCGCTGCGATAAAACCAGTCTTAGAAAGCGAGTTGTTCTAAGGGGATGCCTCGAATGCTCGCAGAATGAAGGTCTGTGCAATTTCCCCCACATCACACGTGGCAGAACAAACACCGGCTGGGTGCGTTCGCCAGGAACGTGGATGCTTGACTGCGGGGAAGAGGGGAAGAGTCTGGGGATCTAAGCCCAGAGACCATGGTATCCTTCTGGATAGACTTGCGGGATTGGGGGTTGGAGGCACTGCTTTGCAGTGGTTCCGCTCCTATCTCAACGGTCGATTCCAGAAGGTGGTGCTGGGGGACCATGTCTCTGCGTCATGGCAGCTATGCCATGGAGTACCACAGGGCTCCATTCTAGCCCCTCTGCTATTTAACATCTATACGAAACCGCTGGGAGAGGTCATCAGGAGGTGTGGGCTGCGGAATCATCAGTACGCTGATGATACCCAGCTCTACCTCTCGTTTTCCACTAATCCAGGTGAGGCAGTGGCTGTGCTGAACCGGTGCTTGGCTGAGGTAAGGGAATGGATGAGGGCCAATAAACTGAAATTCAACCCAGACAAGACGGAGGTCCTGTTGGTTGGCGGATTGGGCTTCAGAGAGGGTGAATTGAACCTAGTCCTGAATGGGGTTGCGCTCCCTCTTAGGGACAAGGTCCGCAGCTTAGAAGTACTCCTCGACCCGGAGCTTTCTTTGGAAGCTCAGGTGACAGCGGTGGCGAGGAGCGCCTTCCTTCAGCTTCGGCTGATTAATCAGCTGCGCCCCTACCTGGAGGACGCCTGCCTGGCGACGGTGAGACACGCGCTGGTGATTTCCCGCCTAGACTTCTGTAACGTGCTTTACGTGGGGCTTCCCCTGAAGACGGTCCGAACACTTCAATTGGTGCAAAATAGAGCTGCCAGGTTGCTGACGGGGACGGGGCGTTATGCTCAAATGACTCCAGTCCTCCGTCAGCTTCACTGGCTTCCCATTGAAGCCCGGGCCCAATTCAAGGTGTTGGCTATGACCTATAAAGCCCTAAATGGCTTGGGTCCTGGCTACCTGAACGAGCCCTAATGTCCGTATATGCCCGAACGCCCCTTGAGATCTGCGGGAGAGTCCCTTCTCCGGGAACCCTCCATGAAAGAAATTAGGAGAGTAAGTACCCGGAGGAGGG
>NW_025335440.1:5929479-5945676 GCF_004798865.1 Varanus komodoensis
GGAACCCTCCATGAAAGAAATTAGGAGAGTAAGTACCCGGAGGAGGGCTTTCTCTGCGGTGGCGCCCAACCTATGGAATTCACTCCCCAAAGAGGTCCGCCTGGCACCGTCGTTACTGGTTTTTCGGCGCCAGGTAAAGACCTTTTTATTTAAACATCATTTCAATTGTTAAAACATATGATCTGGCCGGGGCAACTTCTTCTTCCTTCTCTTTCTCCTCCTATATTTTTATTTTATACTGATAATTTTAATTTTGTATTTGTAAATCAATGTATTTTTTTGTATTTTTATATTTAATGGTAATTTATTATGTACTATTGTATTTCAATGTATTTTATCATGTTGTAAGCCACCCCGAGGTTTCGGCAAGGGGCGGCATAGAAATGTTATAATAATAATAATAATCCAGTAGATTCCTCACCCATCCCTGCTCCAGACATCCCCAGATTCCTGCACCCCACACGTGTTACGAGAAACCAGCCGGCAGGAGCTAGAATGGCTTGTCCCCTTGATTCGGGGGTTTGATGTTGACACTCCAAGAATCACAGTTAATCCCCAAACGGGACAACCAAAGGGGCTTATCTTCTCTGGATATAATTTATAAGCTGCCTATGGAAACAAAGAGTCTGGCTTTGCTAGGCAGATCAGATGGGAGAGCTCTCTTTCCTCCTCTTGCTTTGTCATTGTCTTATCTTCCTAATCCCAGATAAGCCAGGGCCAGAGGTCTATGGTAAAAAGGGCCATAGAACTCTTTCACCTTCTAGCCCCAGATATCTGAAGGGGGAGCAAAAGTCAGGAAAGTTGCTCAGAGAGGTGGAGGAGGAAGAGCAAGAGGAGGAAGGCTCCAACAGGAGTGATACGCTGTCATCTCATTCCAAAAACTGATTTTCATGCAGTGGGTTTACAGTTCAGGGATGGAGGCGGGGATGTATAAACCTGAGCATGCCCAGCTCTAAACCCGGAGGCCGTCGTGAGCACGCCAAGCTCTCCCGTGGCCAGACACAAGCTTGTGTTGGATTTGCACAACTTTCCCAGGATGCTTTTGGGCTGATTTCCCCAACGGGCTGAAGCAGCCTCACTTTGGCCGGGGGACGGAAGTCACACAAAGTTGGGGAAATGGGCAGAAATGCCCCGTTCGACCGCGGCTCACTTCGCACAATTGCCCCCGCTGTTGAAGGGCGAGAAGGAAACTGGGAATTGGGCATGTAAAGGGTGGCGTGAACATTCAGACAACGGCTCTGCATTGTTCTGGCTGTTTGGGCCCTCCTCCGGGAGCCCTCCGTGAAGGACATTAGGAGGGTGAGCACCCGGAGGAGGGCTTTCTCTGCGGTGGTACCCAATCTATGGAATGCGCTCCCCAGAGACGACCGCCTGGCGCCGTCGTTATTTGTTTTTCGGCACCAGCCTAAGACCTTTTTATTTAAATGATATTTTAACAACATTTAATATTATCTAGGTTTTAATTTGCAGCCAGAATGAATTGGGGTTTTTAATTCGTATTATATGTATTATATTTGTTTATGTTATGTAAGCCGTCCCAAGGCTTTAAGCGATGGGACGACATACAAAAATCCTAAATAAATAAATAAATAAATGCTATTTTATTTATTTTATATTATTTATTTTATTTTATATTTTATTTTATATTTATATTTTATATTTTATTTTATTTATTGAATTCAGATCCTTACGTATGCAAAGCAAATCCTCTAGCAGCGAGCCTCAGAGAAGACTCCGAGGAAGATCATCAAGGGTGACACCCGATGGGTGAACGACCAACGTTATTATTATTATTGTTATTGTTATTATTATAACATTTCTATGCCGCCCCTTGCCGAAGCCTCGGGGCGGCTTACAACACAATAAGATACATTGAAATACAAGAGAACATAATAAATTATGTTCTATCCTTGGACAGTTCATCAAGCTGCTCCGTCAGGCTCATCTCCCCGTGGCCTCACTCCTGTGTGCAGTTACCTTTCCTTCTTTGGAAAAGTGCACAGGAGCGAACGTGCGGATGTGCATTTGGCACACGGGTGCCCCCAAACGCACAGCTTTCCCCACGGTGTGAAAATGCAGCTCTTCAAGCGCAACGTGAGATTCCTTTTGGAAGTCCACCCTTTCGAACAGGGTCATTAAGCACACCGAGGGAGTCATTTCTGCAGTCGCAAACAAGACATGCCTGCATGATTTGCAGACGGGAACAAACGATCTGCTATCTCTCAGGATGATAAATGGAGCAATGGAAGAAAGGTATAACCACCTTTCATTTAAAAATGGAAAGCAGGATACGATCACTTCCCAGGGCTATAGTGTATATACTCCAACGTATACTCTATAATGTATATTTGCTCCAACGGAGCCAAGCTCAGGGAGCCAAGGCTCAGTTTGGATGCCAGGAAGCACTTCCTGACAGTCAGGACCCCCAGGGTGTGGAATGGGCTTCCCCGGGAGGTGGGTGAGGCCCCACCGGTGAGGGTGTTCAAGGATAGGCTGGACATTCACACGGTGGGCATGTCGTGAGCGGAGCCAGCTGGAACCGGGGGTCAGACTAGATGGCCCGGGAGGCCCTTCTGACTCGCTCTGTTTCTATGTTTCTAATAATATGTAATCATAATACAAATCACATAGCTAAAGAGGGGGCTTTTGCTCCCCCTCCCGCCACACTGCTGATGCCTGTTCTCCCCTGCGGAGGAAGGCAGGGCGCGCTCCAGCGGAGCAAGCTCAGGGAACCCAGGTTCAGTTTGGATGCCAGGAAGCACTTCCTGCACTTCCTGACAGTCAGGACCCCGAGGGGGTGGAATGGGCTTCCCCGGGAGGTGGTGGTGGCCCCATCCGAGAGGGTGTTCAAGGACAGGCTGGACGTCCACATGGCGGGCATGTCATGAGCGGAGCTGGCTGGTGCCGGAGGTCAGACTAGATGGCCCGGGAGGCCCCTTCTGACTCGCTCTGTTTCTGTGCTTCTATGTATGAAAGCCGGTGTACAAGATACAGCAATAAAGAAAGATTGCAAGGGACGGAGGGAGGTGGAAAGAAGGGGGATCGTGGTCCTCTCCTGGCCCACCCAGGATATTTCATACCCTCTCCGAACCACAATCCACCTGGATGCGACACTGAACACCTCCAAGGCAGGATCAGTTGGGGACGACGACACAGAGGCCTTCTCCGTGTGGCCCCCGAATGGTGGAGCAAGTACCGCACCGAGGCTCTCAGGCCTTTCAGCATCAGGTCAAGAGGGCCTTCTATGCCAGGGCATTGAGCCGCTGTAAACGGCAGGTGCGCGTGTGCGTAAGGGGGGGTGCATTGTGCCAGGGTGTTTTAGGGCTAGTTCTAGTCACTTGTTTCTACTGTCTAAAACGTTGGCTTTTAAATCTCTGCAGTGAAATGTTTATTGTTCTTGTTATTTGTAGGTTATTCTGTATTTTATTGCATTTATGAATAGCTGCACACTGCCCAGAGGCACAGAAATAATATAATTAACAACAGCAACTATAAAAGGAACAATCAGGATAGACTCATCAGCAGCAACTCCACTGCCTGTTATTTGGCAGAAATAATAAAGTAGAATATTGGCAAGGAATCCGAGTCGGGGAATTTGCAGTCATCTCTAGTGCCGTTCCGAGAGCCAAATTGGCTACGGAGGATGGAAAAGTGTGGATAAATAAATAAATAGAAAATTGGGGCCGAAGCATCACCGGAATCTCAAATGCAAAAAGGATGCTTTCCCTGGAGGTGTGAATTCTCACAGAGTCGCTCCTTCACCAAAGATTGCATCGCAAGCATCGCTGCTTAGATTTGGAATCCTTCATCCCGCTCTGTGCTAAGAACGAATCGGACAAGGTGTGTGATCCTAATTAGTTTAGTTTTGTTTGTGTAAACACACTGAGAAATGCAAAACACCAACAAATCTTGATGGAGTGATTTCCCAGAACGTGAAAGCCAAGCTCCAGGCTGGGCAGGCCTGGGAAGCGATGCCAGAGAGGCAGTGACGATATTTAACACCGCAAAAACGATCGCACACGCCACTGAGAGTCCACGGATGCTTCGCTGCCGATTTCCTCAAGGGACACTTTCAAAGTCCCTGGTTCTAATTCAATTACTGGCAGCCTGTGGGAACCCTTTGAATCCTAGGAAGGTACTTATTCCTTCAAAGGTTCAATTTTATCAGTCCACCAGCTCCACAGATAGATAGATAAACACCCCCGCTTGCTCTTTTCAGGTTCAAGGCTCTTATCCTCAGAAGCACCCATTTCAAAGAAGTGTTTTAATTTGCCTTTTAAATAACAACTCTAGTGAGGTACATTTAGGGCAAGAGTTGACAAATTTGGGGTGTCAGGGCTAATTCTCTCCCCCTGGAACCTGCTGGGGGTGACACCCCTACCAACAAAACTCACCAGTGAAGCAAGATAACTTTCCTTTGAAAATTGCCCTTTTTCTTGCCAGAGACCCATTTTCATGGGCAAATAGCATGTTTTTCATTTCTTTCAAAGGTGGGAAAGTATCATTTGCTGGAATGGCACTGAGTTCTTATAGTGGATTTGGCGGAGGGGCCCCAAAAAGCGCTGGGCCCCACAGAGAGTCCGTGGCTACCAGTTGCCTGCCATGGCTTCACGGAATGATAGAAGGGGATTCTATGGAAGAGGAAGGGGCCATCGGGTCCAAGCCCTGCGGTTGCAGGACGCAAGTACAGAGGCAGAGCGGGGAGCTTGTGTCTGGGCCACCTCTTAACCCAATGCCTTGGCACGCTATTTCCCTCCTCTGTTATTACTTACGGAGCCCCAAGCCCCAACCTTAAGTCCTTTACATTTCTTCAGAGCACCCTCCCCGAATTCACCCCTGCTCGGCACGTTCCTCTGTGTCCTTCAGCCCGTTCTCCACCAAGGCTCCTTGCCCCGCTTTCCGCGGGGGCTGCTTCCCCCTTCCTGCGCCTGGGCTCCTTCCGTCCTCTGGGACTCCATCCCAGCCTGCTCATGCCAGAGGTTCATCCCAGCTCAGTGAACTGCTTCCCCGGCCCTCGCACAAGCCGAGCGTCGAACGGTGTTGCACCCTTGCGGGCCCTCCGAGCCGTGCCCACAGGCTCAGTCACCCCTTGCTGAAGGATTCGCTGCCCCCAACACAGCGGGTCAGTTCACAGAATCACAGAAGAGCCGAGCTGGAAGGGGCCAGGAAGGCTATTAGGACCAACCCCTGCTGTTGCGGGTCACCAAGTCACACCACCCCACTCAAGTGACTATCCAGGTTCCTCTTGAATGTCCCCAGGGAGGGAGAGCCCCCCACCTCCCCAGCCAGCCGGTTCCACTGCCGTCTTGCTCTGACCGTGAGGAAGGTTTTCCTGATGTCCAGCCTGGATCTGGGTTGTCACAACTTGAATTGATTATTCCGCGTCCTACACTCTGGCATCAGCAGGAAGAGATCTTGGCCTTCCTCTTTGTGGCAGCCTTTGAGGTCCTTCTAGAGGGAGCTCATGTCCCCACTCAGCCTTCTCTTCTCAAGGCTGAACATGCCCAGTTCTCCCAGTCTCCCCTCACGGGGCAGTGTCTCCAAACCCTGGATCATTTCTGTTGCCCTCCTCTGCACCCTTTCTAATTTACCTGCATCTTTCTTAAATCTTGGTACTGGACACAGTATTCCAGTATTCCAGTCCCTTTGGGCATCCGTCCCTTTGGGCAACCCTTCCCAGCCTCTCGGACCGTTACCTCCACTCTGCAGAGGTTTAGATAGAAGCTCTTCTGAAAGCTTTGCAACTTGTGAGCTGTTAGAATCCTAGAAGAGTAGAGCCGGAAGGGGCCAGGAAGGCCATGGGGTCCAGCCCCCTGCTGTTGCGGGCTCAAACAGGGGAGGTGCCAGAACAGGGGTCTGAAGCATGGTTTGCAACTGCCGGCCCACCCACCGTTCCCGCCAGTCCATGAAAGAGCCGCTGGGCAGGCGCCCGAATCCGGGCTGGGAAGGGAAATGCTGAGACGGATTCGTGCTGAGCGTGTTTTCTCAGCCAATCCGTGCAGGTGTGTATGGAGGACTGAGTGGATGGGCTTCGCTGTATTTCATTATTTAACATTATGAATACTATGGCATTAAGTCACTCTGTTTGATTTGGTCTTGCTCTGCTATTAATATTGTATTTGAAATTGCATTTGCTATGAGTATTGCATTTATATTGATTCTGTATTTTGCTGCTGCGAATTTTGATCAAGTATTCTTGAAAAGAAGCAACTGCAGAATTCACACTAGCCTTATTTGAATTATATACTGCCCTCTAAAAATTTCAACTGTATTTGATTACATTTAATTTCAATATTTTATTTTTATCAGCATTTTACTGCTTGGTTTCTGGTTATTTAAAAGCATTTTCTCTTTTTTGGTATTATATTTAAAAATGAATGCACAAAATGTTATATTATGTATATAATGCTTTTTATTTCTGCCTCAGCGGTTCCTGAAATAATTTCCCCATTTTTGCCAGTGCCCAACTGTAAAAGGGTTGAAAACCAACTGCTCTAGAGCATTCTGTAAAGTAGGACAAGGACATGCTCGACAGGGTAGGTGAGGGGGAATCATAAATGCAGAAAAGACGGCTTAGGACATTCCCAAGCATGAGGAAGAGCAAGTACAACCATCGAAATAGAGGGGCACTAAGCCCCTCTGTCCAGTGTAAAGTTAGATGCTCGTGATACTGGAAGTGATACACACACACACACACACACACACACACACTCCTCTTAGGTGGGTGCGAAAGCAGGACATGGAAAACAATGGACAGGAGAACAATGGATATGTTCAAAGCACGGCGCTGGAGAGCTTTGTGAATACCCTGGATCGAGAGCCGGTGTGGCGCAGTGGTCAAGAGCGTGGGACTGGGACTCAGAGGATCCGGGTTCGAGTCCCCGCTCGGCCATGGAGCCAACTGGGTGACTTTGGGCCAGTCACAGACTCTCGGCCCAGCCTACCTCACAGGGTTGTTGTTGTGGGGATAAGATGGAGGAGGAGAAGGATGTAAGCTGCCTTGAGCCCTTTGTAGGAAAAAGGCAGGATAGAAATCGGAAAATAAATACAAATAAAATAAATAAATAAAAATCAACAGAAAGATGAACAAGGGGGTCCTAGTTCGAATCAAGCCAGAACCTTCCCAGGAAGCAAAACATGGGAAAAATGGGTCCATCGTACTTTGGGCACACGGTGAGAAAGACGACCCACCGGAGAAGCCAATCCCGCTAGGAGGAGTCAAAGGCAGAAGAGGAAAAGGAAGGCCAAACCGGAGAAGGGCTGACTCCGTGAGGAAGCCGCAGCCTCGAACTCAGCACTGAGCGCACCTGGGGCGCACAGGACGTCTCGTTCATGGGCTGCCATACGTCGGAGGCGGCCTGGTGGCACACAACAACAACAACACAGCCAGCTAGCTAGCTGGGTGGGTGGGTGGAGGGATGGGACGCATTTGTTGGCACAGATGGTGCCAATGCACAAAGAAGTGTGCAAAACTCTCCCTGGGGCCCCGCACGGACCCATGGCCCCACCGGTGTCCCCCAGGAGAGGAGCCTTCGGTGTGGCATGGAATTCCTACGCCCGAGGCCAAGAGGACCTCGACGCTCGGCTATCAGGACTTTGCATCAACCTTCTGAGATCCTCCATGGACTGAATTTAGCCGTGGGCGAACTTGTGTCTCATGATGAGCCGCCTGGGCAAAGTGAATCATGTCTGGAGTGTCAGAAGACGTGGGAGCGAACAGAGCCAAGCAAGCCTGATTGTCTCATCCGGCTGCTGAACGGATGCCCACCGGCTTCCAGGTAAGACGGTCCCTGAGTAATTCCGGGAAGAGAGAGTGAGCACAAGTAATCATTAACAGCGAACACCAGGGTGGCCAAACCGAGCCCCAGGAGCCGCACGTGGCTCTTCAGGTTTATTTTGCAACCTGCCACCTGTGGGCACCCACTTGCTGCAGGCACCTGCGGGTGCCCACCTGCCACCTGTGCCCACGGCGCCCCCTTGTGGCTCTCTAGCACCTGACATCTACCGTCCGTGGCTCTTCCGTTGGGTCCGTCGGGTGCCCTGGCACACAGCTTCTGCCCAGTAGGAAAACTGGAGAAAGCGTCTGAAGCACTGAATTGAAAGAATGGTACCTTGAGGGCGTGATCTGTACTTCCCTGCCCTTCCTGCGGGTAAGTCCCTGAATTTGGAGGGGGAGTTCTCCTAGCCAAGATGCATTTGTGACCTCACGAAGGAGGTCAAAGCTTCAAAGAGAAAATCAGGAGAGAAATGGAAAATCAGCCCAGAGGTGCAGATCCCTCCCATTCTGAAAACGGGAGAGTGAAGGAAAGAAAGAAAGAGAAAAGGGGCAGGAAGGCAGATTGAAGAAAGCAAAGGTCATGAAGGTGACCCAAACTTCCAAGCGGAGTTCGGATAATCTCGGGGAGCTTGCGTCTCCCTGCTTCTCTCAAGTTTTTGCCCTCTCATTAATGAAGAAATGATGCTAATTCTGGAGAGTAATTCCTCTCTTTTTGAAACATTTAACTGAACTCAAGCCTGTCTTTTCCAAACAGGTCAGGCCATGTAGAGCAAAAGATTCTATACAAAGGAGAGGAAAACTCCCTTAAGGAGCAATTCCATGCAAATCTGGGCATTAAGAAGGCCTGCGACTCATTGCAATCCTATGTGAAGTTAGATAGAAAAAGGCCCTTTCTGTTTCTTTCGAAAAAGGCCCACTAGGAGATGGTTCCCAAGACTCCGTGCTGGGAACTCAGATTTGCTGTTGTGTACCCACATATTTGATGAACATTTCAGTGCTGCGGGTGAAGACATATAGAATATATTTATTTACGGGGAACTTGGACTTGCAGCCCA
Organism: Varanus komodoensis; assembly: GCF_004798865.1. NCBI lineage: Eukaryota > Metazoa > Chordata > Lepidosauria > Squamata > Varanidae > Varanus > Varanus komodoensis. Next base: position 5,938,312 of record NW_025335440.1, read on the forward strand.
GAATGATGCGCCAATGCCTGTATTTCCTTCCGTGTTTGCTTTTCTTCCCACCATGTCATGTAAGTGGGTGGAGAGGCGTGATTTGATGTGACATTCCTAGGCTGTTAAAAGATTAGCACTAGCTCTCATGAACTCTGCCGGTGCTAATGTATGTGATATGCGAACGTGGAAATAATTACTAGGATTTGCTTAATTTTCTCTGGAAGTGAATCCAGGCAATTCCATTGTCATCCAACTCTGCTCAAAGTGAAATCCGTCTAGTCATCCTGACAGAGTCATTCCAAACCAACTCAGAAAGGCCGTTTCACCTCAATTTAGAGTTCGGACGTCTCGATTGGGCCTTCAGTGCCTGTAAGTCTTGGACTGTGAGAAAAGTGACTTCTTGCCCTCAGAGATGTGCCAGGTATGGCTCCTTTTGCAGGGGTTGGAGGGCAGAGCCCCTCTCCAAGCTGTTTCCCACCTTGGATTTGGAAATCCGAAGCATCCTCCGGCACCCAGGGGCTGTCAGGGGGGCCACAGGACCGATCTCTTAATTGCCATTCAGGGAAAGAGCTTCGGGTGGCGTTGCAGCACAGGGGATTTCAACTTTCCACCCCCTGCTTCAATCGCCCTTGAAAATTGCCCTGGGCCTCACGATTAAGCTGAGAACAGAACCTTTCACCAGCACCGATGTCCACTCAGAAACGATGGGACTGACGGTAGATCTCCCTCCAATCGTTATGTTTCAACTGCAAAAAGTGGTCACGGGAAAGGAGAGAGCGCAGGTATGCCAAGAGGTGAGGGGGGGGGATGCTGGTGGGCCCCCAGGATGCCTCCTCTACTCTGCACTGCCTGAAATGTGCTCTACCCTTTTCCGAGGTCGGTCATAGGACCGCGGAAGAGCAATCGGTGTATTTTTTCCTGCACTGGCGCGCGCGCGCGCTCTCTCTCTCTCTCTCTCTCCCCCTCCCTCCCTCCCTCCCTCCCTCCGTGTGTGCGAGGAGCAGGGATCGGAGGGCAGGTCCCCAGCTCTGAGCTCAGAACCCTTTTCCAATCTCAGATCTGGGAACCCCAAAATCTTATGGCTGTCTGGGGGACGCAGAATTATTTGACCTGCCAAGAGGATAGGATGCTGGCTGCAAATCAACACGCCGGTGTTTCCATTTCCTCTGACATTCTCTGATGAGGTTAGTTGCACCCCCTGAAAGTCCATGCAGATTTATTTAAGTATCTGAATGTTTGGGCTACATTTAGTCCTTGCATTTGTAAACAGAAGACTAACAGTTATATTTTCATATTACTCCTTAAAATGATGTTGATTCTTATGCTGTTTTACATCTTGCATGGATTTCTATTTATGATATTCACCACTTGAAAGCCATTGGTGGACAAAGGCCCGGTTTATTATTCTTGAAATAAAGCACATCCTATTCAATACAAGGTATGTCTATAATAAAGAAAACTATACCTACTGCAAGAAATTATTCCAAAAAACCCCAAAAAGCCAAAGCAAAAACAAAACATACATCCCAATACCTTAAAAATAGAATCTGCTGTTCTTCAAATGGATTAGACAATCTTCTCTCTCTTCCACCCCACCTTCTCTCTCTAATATCTCTTGAAATGAACAAATAAACCCTAAGATGTTGTGCAAAAGAAAAAAATAACGATTTGACGGAGAGGTTTAGAATGCTTCTATACATTGGCACTGCTTGCAAATGAAGGTGAAGGTGTTAATAAAGCTGTGAGAACAGGAGGGTATCTACAGCAGATGCACACACTGTGAAAAACCTTGAAGCAGATCAAGTAGATAACAGGTATATTCCAACAAAGAAAGAGAGTGAATGAGAGAGAGAGAGAGAGAGGTGGCAGGTTCCAGAATTAGCAACAGCTTATTGATTTCTGTCTGAATGCATTTGGATGCAGTTTGAGAATAAAGAAGAAACTAGAATACTGCCCAGATGATGAAAACAAACACTTTACTTATGTACAGTGCAATCTTTTCCATGTCCGTTCAGAAGCAAGTCCCACTGAAATCAACTCCCAGTAAGCATGCATAACATACCAGCCTAAATGGATTTACTACTGGAGAGAGAAAAGGGTAGGAATTCATAAACAGGTTTATGTTTATGAGAATGTAGGATGTTATCCACAGCCATGGAATATAATCTTTTGGGCTGACTTGTAGCTGCAGGTATTGTTGTCTATTACAGATGTGCATTGCCATTTTCTGTATCTGTAAAAACGCCATGCAACTTTCTAGAGAGGTCACACGTGCTAATCCAGCGAGGACTTACGGCATAGTCAAACCCCACACCCAGAAGCCACAAATGCTTTGCAACTGCATGACTCTGTGCATTCAGGGGACCAAAGGGTTCCCGGGCATCTGTACGCTCACAGCATCACTGTCACGTACCTGGAGCATTGCCGTTAAACCCCGAATTTCAGCGATGCCAACGGCATACAAGGAGAATTTTTCCCTGTGTGGTGCAGCCATGGGTACTGCACAGAAACCATACCCAGAGTTAAACTCCCTATGTGCTAAGAAACACACGGATCCCAAACCGGAGCCGCAGTTCAGATGGAGCCACCTGGGTGTTCTGGAGCTGTTCCGTGCTGCTCCTCAGGATCGAGGCACAACCATGCAATGGGGCAATGACTTGGGAAGACAGGCTATAAGATATACGGCTTACTTATGAGTAACTCAACCATACAGAAGGCCAGAGGAAGGCACCCATTCCCTTTTAGTGAGAGGAGAGCAGAGACAATCCTAGATAAACATCAAAGGCGGCAGGATCGATCGCTATGATTTCCGGTTTTTTAACGCCGCAGATGACCATTTTGGCTCCAGAGAGAGTTAATGATCTCACCATCTCCGCGGTCACCGATTCTGCCACCAGACTGGCCCAATGGAAAAGCAAACCAGGCAGCTGCAAAAGCTCTGGGGGTGCGACTGAGCCGTAGACAACCCGAGTGTTGCATCCCACAAAGTCTGCAACGCTCCAAGGGGCCTTGGAGGTCCCCTGGGACCCGTCGCTTGAGGGCAGTAACCTCTCTTGGTCCAACCCTGCTCTCCCGTTCCCTGTGCCAGGAACATCAAGGAGATCTCCATTCAGCCTCATCCTCTCCCTGTCCTGGGCTCCGTGGTTAAGATTGCGTCTCCCGCAACGTTAATCACCGCATGCCTGCCTCACCTTACATGACCCGCCTCCACACCTGGCCACTCTTTGCTCTCAGAGGCCACGATTCCAAAAGATGGGGACAATTTCAGGTGGGGTCAGCAGCTCTCCCAACTGTAGCTGGGACCACATCGGTTAGGAATCTAAAGGAACTGGGCACATCCTGAGAAGACAGGGCTCTGTGGAGAAGACCATCATACGTGGAGAGTCAAAGGGAGAAGGAAAAGAGGGAGCCAAAGAAGAGATGGACGGGCTCCCAGAAGGAGTCTTGGATTTAGAAGAACTAAGCAGGACAGCTTGCAGGGAGCTCTTCACAGGGTTGCCACAGGTTGCAGGCCCCTGGATGTCATGCAACAACCGCAAACAAGATGCGGTTGTTTCAAAAGGATCCCTGAGATTTCCCAGGAACGGGGTCTGCAGAGAGCACTGCTCATCTGCAGAGTCACAGAAGTCCAGACAGCCATTGGAGTTTTATTGTAGATGGGCTTTTTATTCTTTTTAGCAAGGATGGGTGAAATATTTAGGAAATTTCTCGCATTCCTTACGTCAAAATATATGCATTACTAAATAATCGAGTCAAGCTTTGAGATGAGACCTGGGTCACATTTTATTGGACCCAGCGTAATTTTTTCTAATTCTGAGATGTTTCGTGCTCTTTCATGGCAGCAAACAAAGCGCCTGAGAAAGCTACCCGAAAAGGTTCCAAAATTAAGAGAGGAGGGGAATAAACAGTTTAAACTGATGCTTTAGTTGTGCATATGCTACTATCAAAAGCCAGAATTTCTTAAATGTTGACGAATACTCTTAATACTCAGGATATTCTCATTGGGAGTGATCAGCTGCAAAGCGATGAGATAAAAAGGAAGGCATTAAAGCCCACGGAAACTGCGCTCAGACAGGGACCAAAAAAACAGAGCGTCAGACAACTCTTTTCAAGGAGCACTTCTAGGAAAGGGTTGACAAAACTGTCTCCTGGCGATGTTTCAGCAGGGAAACAGGCTGTAATTTTAAAGAGAGCTTTTTTAAAAAAATTTATGGGCTCTCTAGGCAGCTCGCACAGATGACATCCAAGCACCTTGTACGACATCACCAGGTACTGCATGAAAGAAAGATTTCTGCCACTATCAGAACACAAACAGAGGCTGAGCTGTCCTTCAGCAAGTCACTACATTTTGGAGCAGTTTTTTACCGTGATCCAATCAAAGCCTCCACAAAAGGGATTTTTTGGGGGGGAGGGTGTCCAGAGGGGGTGAATCACATGACTGGGGGAACCATGCACCCCGAAGCAGAGAGTTCCAAAGGTAGCAGCACAACCACGAAGCTTGATAGGGCCAACACTGCGGCGGGAAATTTGTCTCATTGTCAAGGCCTGACTGAATGCGCTTTTGAAACCATCACCTTCCAGAACTGCTCCGTTACTGGAGGGAGTAACAGGAAAAGAGAGGACACTGAGAGGTTTCCAGTCTGCTAAAAAAGGTCCACACAGACATGGTCTTCAGCCACCGGTTTGCACAAGATGCAACGAAGCAGGCCTGTTTCATGCTGGGGGGGGGGGCCTGAACGCAACCGTGACTCCCACAGGACAAACTGGAGTTTGGCGCTTGCCCGCCAGCTCATCAAAGGTGCCTCAGAAAGAAGGCAGAGCAGGGGAAGCGGCCAAGCAGCGCCGTGGAGCCACAGAAACGGGTGGCAACCATCCTCCTCGTTGCTTTACAGGGAAGGTCCAAAGGGGGTGAATCTAGACTGGAGTCTGCCAGCACGGCTATTGACAACCTGCTTTTCTTCCTCTTGTGAGGAGCCCAACGCAGCCTACGAGGTTCCGTTTTCTCCTCCCAACGACAGCCCTGTGAGGTAGGCTAGCCTGAGCATCCATGCCCGGTCCAAAGTCCCCCGGCGAATTTCATGGCCAAGTGGAGATGAGACCTTGGATGCCCCGAGTCCCAGTCCAACTCTCTTAACCTCGACACCACCCTGCCCATGAAGCCGTATGTAAGAGGAGACTTTTCCCCATTCCTCCGTCCCTTGAGGTGCTCGCCCTTGCTCTGCGTGCAAGGCATGTGCCTCCGATGTTGTCATGTTCCCTTCCAAAGTCAGTTTTCTGCACCTGTGACTATTCATCCAAGAGGAAGTTCCTCTGGGACCCAGTGAACCCTGACTCTTGGCCTTCTGCAGCCCCACTAAACAATCCTGAAATTTATTCGGCACCAAAGTCCCGTCATACTGTCTAATATATGCAGTGCTGGTGAAATTTGGGGTCAAGCCCCCTACATTGATCCGATGAACCTACACACGGGCAGCTCACAGGATGGCTATCAAAAGGGATCAGAGAGTCCTCTTTTTAATGCTGCAGATGCTAAAATTAATGCGAAAGGTCGAGTGTGTTAAACCCGAACCCGAACCCATCCCAATGGGTGCCTAAAAGCCAAACACCCAAATATACACTGACCCTAATCTTGCTTTTCTGCAGTGCGTTTTGCTCTGGATGGAAGAAAATCCTAAACATTACAATCTTTCAGCATGTCTTACAAGGAACAATGCTTGCTGGATCTCAAGATTACGACCAATATTAGATTTCGTGGGGTTTCTTAAAGATATCATTAGAACAGGGTTGACAATGAGTAATCTGCATTCCACTGAGACCTGTACTGAAGCATTCTTTCTTATTATCAATACAGATGCCGTGCCGCTTCTGGAATAAGAAATACGATAACATTTGCGGCAATATCACAGTTATTGGAAAACTTCAGCCAAACAGGCCAGTGCAAGCTCTTGAGTTGCACCAGCTCCTGCATCACCCAGGAGAGAAAAGCCACTTGGCTGCAAGGAGCAAGAACGAAGGGGAGGAAAGGCAGCACAAAATTTGCAGGATCCTGTTTTGCCTTTTTTAAAGCAAAGGGAGGAAGAGAATATGCAACGTGACTTGTTTGCAGCAAAATACCAGTTCTGTTATTTCACAGCCAAAATCACCAAAGCCGGGTTACATTCCCCACCGAGATCAACCAACACGACCCAGCAGATCACATAAAAAAGTGGTGCGAAATCCTGACATTTCCGTGTTATTCCTCAGCGTGGAAATGGCCCTGGATGTAGGAAGTGCAACAGAGCCGTGTGTGACTTACCAGTGCGTAGACTGAACTTAGGACGGAGCAGCAAACGAGCAGCCCCAGACTGTGATAAATCAGGTAGGATCCCATAGCCAAGAGGAGCGCTTTGCAGCATCCAAGGCCCCTCCGTGGACAGGTGAACAACTCCGGCAGGCAATCCTCTCGCTGCTTGGACTGTCCGCTCCCACTGGGAGGGGGGCGAGGCGGGTTAACCCTAAAGGCAGCAGGCGAGCGAGCCCAAATCCTTGCCTTGCGCCTGCATGGCTGGAACCCTAAAACGGTGTAAAAGCGGAGCCCCCGGGGGAAGGGGTCGCGATCTCCAGCAAAGGAAAGCCCATGCAAGGGCTGCCGGCAGCGCCCCGATCCGGACGGAGACTCAGACCCGGGCGGCTCAGCGCCTGCTGGCACATCTGTCCCACGGCTGAAAAATCACATCCATATGTCAAAGCTGCAATTCCGTTTCCTTTTCCTCCTTTTTTTACGAGGCAGTGGGAAGTTCAAATCATTTCTTTGTGGAGCGCAAACACAAGTCCCCGGGGGGGGGGGGGGGGAAGAAAAGAGACGGGGGGGGGGATTGGGGAGAAGTGAGGGGGGGCTCAGAAGGGGGCGAGAGAGAGTCTGAAACCACCGAAGGTATTTTTAGCTCCCGAAAGTTTTTCTCGCGGAGGCTCCGGAGCGGGCGCCGCGAAAACGCAGCCTCGAAATGTTTGCAGGGGCCGGCAAGCCCGCGGCGGCGCTCTCGGCGGTCGGGCAATTCCAGCCGGGGAAGTTCGGCGCTCCCGCTCGCTCGCCGCCGGACGGGGCTCGCTCGTCCCGCCGCGGAGCGCAGGAGAAGGTGGGTGTCCTCGGGTCGCGCCGCCGGGATCGCGCGCGCCCCGACGCGGCGCGCCTTCCCTGCGCGTCTCTCGCTCTGCGCGTCGCGAGCGGCGGTTGGACGGCCGCCTCCCCGGCAAGCGGCGCCCGGCGCTGCCCCGCGCCCGGAGCGGAGGGCCGGCCGGCTTCAGCGCGCCTCGGCCGGCGAGCCCCGGAGACGGGCGGCCGCGTGGCGCTCCCTCGCGCCGCTCCGGGGCATGGCCGCGGGCGCGGAGAGGCCCTCGCCGGCG